>NW_028295355.1:0-329000 GCF_964341445.2 Mesoplodon mirus
CACGCTTCACTTTACTACTGGAAAACGCTGGACTTTGACTCGAGGCCAGGGCTCACCTTTCTGTCGCCGGTAATCTCCGGAATGCTCTTGGAGACGCTCCCAGCAAGGAACTGAGACCAGCGAGCCTGATGCGAGTAAACTCGCACTTTTTCCCTGAGGCCTTCTGGAGCAAAGAAAAGACGGGCCCCAGGAGTGTGCCTCAGGCACCCTTCTCGCCGCATCTCATCCACCCGGGGGGGGAAATTACGTTTGGGCAGGGTCGCCCTGTTTCAAACGTGAGCTCAGACAGTTATCCTCAGTAGTTTCTGACTACCTCAAGGAAACAGCGGGAGGAACAGGGCCTTTCCTCGGAGACACTTTCGGACACAGGGTCCCCTGCAGTGCATCCACTGCCTAGGTCGTGAAGTACCTGAGGCGGGCCTCAGTGCTCTGTCCCATACCTAGCTGTGTTAAGGGTGAAAGATGTACGTTTCTTCCGGCTGCACTCACAGCCTAGCTCGCGCTTCTGCGAGAGTGCCGTCCTGAGTGTTTCCCTGGACTGAGTCGTTAGCACGGGGTGTTTCTGAAGCACAGGTCCGTTTCTGTCAGTGAGGCCGATCGACTTGCAGGGAGGCTGCCCAGCGCTGCTCCCACGCGTCTCTGTTATGACTGGGACACTCTACCTCGGCCCCCAGCAAGCAACGCGTGGCCCTTGCTAGGAATGTGAAGAGTGGCTCCCACGGGCCTCCTTTCCCCCTGAGGTTCCTCAGAAGCGACCGGCCGCTCCTCCGGCACAGAGCAGTCACCATGCCAAAGTGGTGCACGGCCGCCTCTGCTCTGTGTCCCCGGAGGCATCGGGGAGTTCAGGCCATCCAGCGTGGCGCATGGATTCATGGCACCCCTGCACCCCCAGCCCTGCTGACGTGAAACACTAGCCCTTGCCTTTGGGGCCTCAGGTCACCTTTCATTTGGCCGGAGCTGACTCTGCAGTGCAGTGGTATGAGTCCCTAGAAAGGCATTTGCCAGCACAGGGTGGGCTTTGAGAGAAGGCAGCCTTGCTCGCCCACAGCGACTACCCTGCAGTGGAGAGACGTCGGGCCGCAAGCGCTGCTCAGGCAGCTTGGAAGGCCGAAACAAGTCGCTCGCACACGGGCAGAAGGCGTACTTTGCCATCAGTGTCCCACTTTCAGGCTTGATGACACAGCATGTTTATCTGAACGTTCTGTCTAGCTATCTAGTACAAGGGAACGAGGGCCCCCTTCTGGTAAGAAAGGTTTCCCGGTGGGGGGTGCCGTACGTGCAGGAGAGCGTTCCCCACGCTGTGCCAAGTTTGGTACTTGGTGACTCGGGGTGGTCCCGAACGTCCAGCATTGTCCCGGGGACAGCCGTCCAGCGTTTTCTTTTTCAGGCTGGACGTAAACAACTAGCTTCCAGGTGCCGAAGGGAGTCGTCCTTGAGGCGTCCCCTGGTTTCACTGGGGACGCACAGTGGTGTTTCTCAGAAGAGCCCAAATCGCTCCCTGGGGCACACCAGCATGGAATGTAAGGCTGCTCAGAACTGCGTTCCTGAGGCCGTTTGCAGGCTGAACAAACGGGAGGTGTCGAGCGAAGAGGGCAGCACTGTGCCTTTACTGCTGGCACATCCGTGCAGTTAAAGCAAACGGACGTTTCCACTCCGGCGGCTCAAACGCCACACAAGAGCTGGGCGGCACACAGTGCCCTCTCCCAAAACTTACAACGAACGTGAGTGCGCAATGAGTCCTGCGATACCTTACAGAGTTGACGCTCTCCTTTACCGCCTGCTTCCTCACTAGGGCGGCACGCTTCACTTTACTACTGGAAAACGCTGGACTTTGACTCGAGGCCAGGGCTCACCTTTCTGTCGCCGGTAATCTCCGGAATGCTCTTGGAGACGCTCCCAGCAAGGAACTGAGACCAGCGAGCCTGATGCGAGTAAACTCGCACTTTTTCCCTGAGGCCTTCTGGAGCAAAGAAAAGACGGGCCCCAGGAGTGTGCCTCAGGCACCCTTCTAGCCGCATCTCATCCACCCGGGGGGGGGGAAATTACGTTTGGGCAGGGTCGCCCTGTTTCAAACGTGAGCTCAGACAGTTATCCTCAGTAGTTTCTGACTACCTCAAGGAAACAGCGGGAGGAACAGGGCCTTTCCTCGGAGACACTTTCGGACACAGGGTCCCCTGCAGTGCATCCACTGCCTAGGTCGTGAAGTACCTGAGGCGGGCCTCAGTGCTCTGTCCCATACCTAGCTGTGTTAAGGGTGAAAGATGTACGTTTCTTCCGGCTGCACTCACAGCCTAGCTCGCGCTTCTGCGAGAGTGCCGTCCTGAGTGTTTCCCTGGACTGAGTCGTTAGCACGGGGTGTTTCTGAAGCACAGGTCCGTTTCTGTCAGTGAGGCCGATCGACTTGCAGGGAGGCTGCCCAGCGCTGCTCCCACGCGTCTCTGTTATGACTGGGACACTCTACCTCGGCCCCCAGCAAGCAACGCGTGGCCCTTGCTAGGAATGTGAAGAGTGGCTCCCACGGGCCTCCTTTCCCCCTGAGGTTCCTCAGAAGCGACCGGCCGCTCCTCCGGCACAGAGCAGTCACCATGCCAAAGTGGTGCACGGCCGCCTCTGCTCTGTGTCCCCGGAGGCATCGGGGAGTTCAGGCCATCCAGCGTGGCGCATGGATTCATGGCACCCCTGCACCCCCAGCCCTGCTGACGTGAAACACTAGCCCTTGCCTTTGGGGCCTCAGGTCACCTTTCATTTGGCCGGAGCTGACTCTGCAGTGCAGTGGTATGAGTCCCTAGAAAGGCATTTGCCAGCACAGGGTGGGCTTTGAGAGAAGGCAGCCTTGCTCGCCCACAGCGACTACCCTGCAGTGGAGAGACGTCGGGCCGCAAGCGCTGCTCAGGCAGCTTGGAAGGCCGAAACAAGTCGCTCGCACACGGGCAGAAGGCGTACTTTGCCATCAGTGTCCCACTTTCAGGCTTGATGACACAGCATGTTTATCTGAACGTTCTGTCTAGCTATCTAGTACAAGGGAACGAGGGCCCCCTTCTGGTAAGAAAGGTTTCCCGGTGGGGGGTGCCGTACGTGCAGGAGAGCGTTCCCCACGCTGTGCCAAGTTTGGTACTTGGTGACTCGGGGTGGTCCCGAACGTCCAGCATTGTCCCGGGGACAGCCGTCCAGCGTTTTCTTTTTCAGGCTGGACGTAAACAACTAGCTTCCAGGTGCCGAAGGGAGTCGTCCTTGAGGCGTCCCCTGGTTTCACTGGGGACGCACAGTGGTGTTTCTCAGAAGAGCCCAAATCGCTCCCTGGGGCACACCAGCATGGAATGTAAGGCTGCTCAGAACTGCGTTCCTGAGGCCGTTTGCAGGCTGAACAAACGGGAGGTGTCGAGCGAAGAGGGCAGCACTGTGCCTTTACTGCTGGCACATCCGTGCAGTTAAAGCAAACGGACGTTTCCACTCCGGCGGCTCAAACGCCACACAAGAGCTGGGCGGCACACAGTGCCCTCTCCCAAAACTTACAACGAACGTGAGTGCGCAATGAGTCCTGCGATACCTTACAGAGTTGACGCTCTCCTTTACCGCCTGCTTCCTCACTAGGGCGGCACGCTTCACTTTACTACTGGAAAACGCTGGACTTTGACTCGAGGCCAGGGCTCACCTTTCTGTCGCCGGTAATCTCCGGAATGCTCTTGGAGACGCTCCCAGCAAGGAACTGAGACCAGCGAGCCTGATGCGAGTAAACTCGCACTTTTTCCCTGAGGCCTTCTGGAGCAAAGAAAAGACGGGCCCCAGGAGTGTGCCTCAGGCACCCTTCTAGCCGCATCTCATCCACCCGGGGGGGGGGAAATTACGTTTGGGCAGGGTCGCCCTGTTTCAAACGTGAGCTCAGACAGTTATCCTCAGTAGTTTCTGACTACCTCAAGGAAACAGCGGGAGGAACAGGGCCTTTCCTCGGAGACACTTTCGGACACAGGGTCCCCTGCAGTGCATCCACTGCCTAGGTCGTGAAGTACCTGAGGCGGGCCTCAGTGCTCTGTCCCATACCTAGCTGTGTTAAGGGTGAAAGATGTACGTTTCTTCCGGCTGCACTCACAGCCTAGCTCGCGCTTCTGCGAGAGTGCCGTCCTGAGTGTTTCCCTGGACTGAGTCGTCAGCACGGGGTGTTTCTGAAGCACAGGTCCGTTTCTGTCAGTGAGGCCGATCGACTTGCAGGGAGGCTGCCCAGCGCTGCTCCCACGCGTCTCTGTTATGACTGGGACACTCTACCTCGGCCCCCAGCAAGCAACGCGTGGCCCTTGCTAGGAATGTGAAGAGTGGCTCCCACGGGCCTCCTTTCCCCCTGAGGTTCCTCAGAAGCGACCGGCCGCTCCTCCGGCACAGAGCAGTCACCATGCCAAAGTGGTGCACGGCCGCCTCTGCTCTGTGTCCCCGGAGGCATCGGGGAGTTCAGGCCATCCAGCGTGGCGCATGGATTCATGGCACCCCTGCACCCCCAGCTCTGCTGACGTGAAACACTAGCCCTTGCCTTGGGGCCTCAGGTCACCTTTCATTTGGCCGGAGCTGACTCTGCAGTGCAGTGGTATGAGTCCCTAGAAAGGCATTTGCCAGCACAGGATGGGCTTTGAGAGAAGGCAGCCTTGCTCGCCCACAGCGACTACCCTGCAGTGGAGAGACGTCGGGCCGCAAGCGCTGCTCAGGCAGCTTGGAAGGCCGAAACAAGTCGCTCGCACACGGGCAGAAGGCGTACTTTGCCATCAGTGTCCCACTTTCAGGCTTGATGACACAGCATGTTTATCTGAACGTTCTGTCTAGCTATCTAGTACAAGGGAACGAGGGCCCCCTTCTGGTAAGAAAGGTTTCCCGGTGGGGGGTGCCGTACGTGCAGGAGAGCGTTCCCCACGCTGTGCCAAGTTTGGTACTTGGTGACTCGGGGTGGTCCCGAACGTCCAGCATTGTCCCGGGGACAGCCGTCCAGCGTTTTCTTTTTCAGGCTGGACGTAAACAACTAGCTTCCAGGTGCCGAAGGGAGTCGTCCTTGAGGCGTCCCCTGGTTTCACTGGGGACGCACAGTGGTGTTTCTCAGAAGAGCCCAAATCGCTCCCTGGGGCACACCAGCATGGAATGTAAGGCTGCTCAGAACTGCGTTCCTGAGGCCGTTTGCAGGCTGAACAAACGGGAGGTGTCGAGCGAAGAGGGCAGCACTGTGCCTTTACTGCTGGCACATCCGTGCAGTTAAAGCAAACGGACGTTTCCACTCCGGCGGCTCAAACGCCACACAAGAGCTGGGCGGCACACAGTGCCCTCTCCCAAAACTTACAACGAACGTGAGTGCGCAATGAGTCCTGCGACACCTTACAGAGTTGACGCTCTCCTTTACCGCCTGCTTCCTCACTAGGGCGGCACGCTTCACTTTACTACTGGAAAACGCTGGACTTTGACTCGAGGCCAGGGCTCACCTTTCTGTCGCCGGTAATCTCCGGAATGCTCTTGGAGACGCTCCCAGCAAGGAACTGAGACCAGCGAGCCTGATGCGAGTAAACTCGCACTTTTTCCCTGAGGCCTTCTGGAGCAAAGAAAAGACGGGCCCCAGGAGTGTGCCTCAGGCACCCTTCTCGCCGCATCTCATCCACCCGGGGGGGGAAATTACGTTTGGGCAGGGTCGCCCTGTTTCAAACGTGAGCTCAGACAGTTATCCTCAGTAGTTTCTGACTACCTCAAGGAAACAGCGGGAGGAACAGGGCCTTTCCTCGGAGACACTTTCGGACACAGGGTCCCCTGCAGTGCATCCACTGCCTAGGTCGTGAAGTACCTGAGGCGGGCTTCAGTGCTCCGTCCCATACCTAGCTGTGTTAAGGGTGAAAGGTGTACGTTTCTTCCGGCTGCACTCACAGCCTAGCTCGCGCTTCTGCGAGAGTGCCGTCCTGAGTGTTTCCCTGGACTGAGTCGTTAGCACGGGGTGTTTCTGAAGCACAGGTCCGTTTCTGTCAGTGAGGCCGATCGACTTGCAGGGAGGCTGCCCAGCGCTGCTCCCACGCGTCTCTGTTATGACTGGGACACTCTACCTCGGCCCCCAGCAAGCAACGCGTGGCCCTTGCTAGGAATGTGAAGAGTGGCTCCCACGGGCCTCCTTTCCCCCTGAGGTTCCTCAGAAGCGACCGGCCGCTCCTCCGGCACAGAGCAGTCACCATGCCAAAGTGGTGCACGGCCGCCTCTGCTCTGTGTCCCCGGAGGCATCGGGGAGTTCAGGCCATCCAGCGTGGCGCATGGATTCATGGCACCCCTGCACCCCCAGCCCTGCTGACGTGAAACACTAGCCCTTGCCTTGGGGGCCTCAGGTCACCTTTCATTTGGCCGGAGCTGACTCTGCAGCGCAGTGGTATGAGTCCCTAGAAAGGCATTTGCCAGCACAGGATGGGCTTTGAGAGAAGGCAGCCTTGCTCGCCCACAGCGACTACCCTGCAGTGGAGAGACGTCGGGCCGCAAGCGCTGCTCAGGCAGCTTGGAAGGCCGAAACAAGTCGCTCGCACACGGGCAGAAGGCGTACTTTGCCATCAGTGTCCCACTTTCAGGCTTGATGACACAGCATGTTTATCTGAACGTTCTGTCTAGCTATCTAGTACAAGGGAACGAGGGCCCCCTTCTGGTAAGAAAGGTTTCCCGGTGGGGGGTGCCGTACGTGCAGGAGAGCGTTCCCCACGCTGTGCCAAGTTTGGTACTTGGTGACTCGGGGTGGTCCCGAACGTCCAGCATTGTCCCGGGGACAGCCGTCCAGCGTTTTCTTTTTCAGGCTGGACGTAAACAACTAGCTTCCAGGTGCCGAAGGGAGTCGTCCTTGAGGCGTCCCCTGGTTTCACTGGGGACGCACAGTGGTGTTTCTCAGAAGAGCCCAAATCGCTCCCTGGGGCACACCAGCATGGAATGTAAGGCTGCTCAGAACTGCGTTCCTGAGGCCGTTTGCAGGCTGAACAAACGGGAGGTGTCGAGCGAAGAGGGCAGCACTGTGCCTTTACTGCTGGCACATCCGTGCAGTTAAAGCAAACGGACGTTTCCACTCCGGCGGCTCAAACGCCACACAAGAGCTGGGCGGCACACAGTGCCCTCTCCCAAAACTTACAACGAACGTGAGTGCGCAATGAGTCCTGCGATACCTTACAGAGTTGACGCTCTCCTTTACCGCCTGCTTCCTCACTAGGGCGGCACGCTTCACTTTACTACTGGAAAACGCTGGACTTTGACTCGAGGCCAGGGCTCACCTTTCTGTCGCCGGTAATCTCCGGAATGCTCTTGGAGACGCTCCCAGCAAGGAACTGAGACCAGCGAGCCTGATGCGAGTAAACTCGCACTTTTTCCCTGAGGCCTTCTGGAGCAAAGAAAAGACGGGCCCCAGGAGTGTGCCTCAGGCACCCTTCTCGCCGCATCTCATCCACCCGGGGGGGAAATTACGTTTGGGCAGGGTCGCCCTGTTTCAAACGTGAGCTCAGACAGTTATCCTCAGTAGTTTCTGACTACCTCAAGGACACAGCGGGAGGAACAGGGCCTTTCCTCGGAGACACTTTCGGACACAGGGTCCCCTGCAGTGCATCCACTGCCTAGGTCGTGAAGTACCTGAGGCGGGCCTCAGTGCTCTGTCCCATACCTAGCTGTGTTAAGGGTGAAAGATGTACGTTTCTTCAGGCTGCACTCACAGCCTAGCTCGCGCTTCTGCGAGAGTGCCGTCCTGAGTGTTTCCCTGGACTGAGTCGTTAGCACGGGGTGTTTCTGAAGCACAGGTCCGTTTCTGTCAGTGAGGCCGATCGACTTGCAGGGAGGCTGCCCAGCGCTGCTCCCACGCGTCTCTGTTATGACTGGGACACTCTACCTCGGCCCCCAGCAAGCAACGCGTGGCCCTTGCTAGGAATGTGAAGAGTGGCTCCCACGGGCCTCCTTTCCCCCTGAGGTTCCTCAGAAGCGACCGGCCGCTCCTCCGGCACAGAGCAGTCACCATGCCAAAGTGGTGCACGGCCGCCTCTGCTCTGTGTCCCCGGAGGCATCGGGGAGTTCAGGCCATCCAGCGTGGCGCATGGATTCATGGCACCCCTGCACCCCCAGCTCTGCTGACGTGAAACACTAGCCCTTGCCTTGGGGCCTCAGGTCACCTTTCCTTTGGCCGGAGCTGACTCTGCAGTGCAGTGGTATGAGTCCCTAGAAAGGCATTTGCCAGCACAGGATGGGCTTTGAGAGAAGGCAGCCTTGCTCGCCCACAGCGACTACCCTGCAGTGGAGAGACGTCGGGCCGCAAGCGCTGCTCAGGCAGCTTGGAAGGCCGAAACAAGTCGCTCGCACACGGGCAGAAGGCGTACTTTGCCATCAGTGTCCCACTTTCAGGCTTGATGACACAGCATGTTTATCTGAACGTTCTGTCTAGCTATCTAGTACAAGGGAACGAGGGCCCCCTTCTGGTAAGAAAGGTTTCCCGGTGGGGGGTGCCGTACGTGCAGGAGAGCGTTCCCCACGCTGTGCCAAGTTTGGTACTTGGTGACTCGGGGTGGTCCCGAACGTCCAGCATTGTCCCGGGGACAGCCGTCCAGCGTTTTCTTTTTCAGGCTGGACGTAAACAACTAGCTTCCAGGTGCCGAAGGGAGTCGTCCTTGAGGCGTCCCCTGGTTTCACTGGGGACGCACAGTGGTGTTTCTCAGAAGAGCCCAAATCGCTCCCTGGGGCACACCAGCATGGAATGTAAGGCTGCTCAGAACTGCGTTCCTGAGGCCGTTTGCAGGCTGAACAAACGGGAGGTGTCGAGCGAAGAGGGCAGCACTGTGCCTTTACTGCTGGCACATCCGTGCAGTTAAAGCAAACGGACGTTTCCACTCCGGCGGCTCAAACGCCACACAAGAGCTGGGCGGCACACAGTGCCCTCTCCCAAAACTTACAACGAACGTGAGTGCGCAATGAGTCCTGCGATACCTTACAGAGTTGACGCTCTCCTTTACCGCCTGCTTCCTCACTAGGGCGGCACGCTTCACTTTACTACTGGAAAACGCTGGACTTTGACTCGAGGCCAGGGCTCACCTTTCTGTCGCCGGTAATCTCCGGAATGCTCTTGGAGACGCTCCCAGCAAGGAACTGAGACCAGCGAGCCTGATGCGAGTAAACTCGCACTTTTTCCCTGAGGCCTTCTGGAGCAAAGAAAAGACGGGCCCCAGGAGTGTGCCTCAGGCACCCTTCTCGCCGCATCTCATCCACCCGGGGGGGAAATTACGTTTGGGCAGGGTCGCCCTGTTTCAAACGTGAGCTCAGACAGTTATCCTCAGTAGTTTCTGACTACCTCAAGGACACAGCGGGAGGAACAGGGCCTTTCCTCGGAGACACTTTCGGACACAGGGTCCCCTGCAGTGCATCCACTGCCTAGGTCGTGAAGTACCTGAGGCGGGCCTCAGTGCTCCGTCCCATACCTAGCTGTGTTAAGGGTGAAAGATGTACGTTTCTTCCGGCTGCACTCACAGCCTAGCTCGCGCTTCTGCGAGAGTGCCGTCCTGAGTGTTTCCCTGGACTGAGTCGTTAGCACGGGGTGTTTCTGAAGCACAGGTCCGTTTCTGTCAGTGAGGCCGATCGACTTGCAGGGAGGCTGCCCAGCGCTGCTCCCACGCGTCTCTGTTATGACTGGGACACTCTACCTCGGCCCCCAGCAAGCAACGCGTGGCCCTTGCTAGGAATGTGAAGAGTGGCTCCCACGGGCCTCCTTTCCCCCTGAGGTTCCTCAGAAGCGACCGGCCGCTCCTCCGGCACAGAGCAGTCACCATGCCAAAGTGGTGCACGGCCGCCTCTGCTCTGTGTCCCCGGAGGCATCGGGGAGTTCAGGCCATCCAGCGTGGCGCATGGATTCATGGCACCCCTGCACCCCCAGCCCTGCTGACGTGAAACACTAGCCCTTGCCTTGGGGGCCTCAGGTCACCTTTCATTTGGCCGGAGCTGACTCTGCAGTGCAGTGGTATGAGTCCCTAGAAAGGCATTTGCCAGCACAGGATGGGCTTTGAGAGAAGGCAGCCTTGCTCGCCCACAGCGACTACCCTGCAGTGGAGAGACGTCGGGCCGCAAGCGCTGCTCAGGCAGCTTGGAAGGCCGAAACAAGTCGCTCGCACACGGGCAGAAGGCGTACTTTGCCATCAGTGTCCCACTTTCAGGCTTGATGACACAGCATGTTTATCTGAACGTTCTGTCTAGCTATCTAGTACAAGGGAACGAGGGCCCCCTTCTGGTAAGAAAGGTTTCCCGGTGGGGGGTGCCGTACGTGCAGGAGAGCGTTCCCCACGCTGTGCCAAGTTTGGTACTTGGTGACTCGGGGTGGTCCCGAACGTCCAGCATTGTCCCGGGGACAGCCGTCCAGCGTTTTCTTTTTCAGGCTGGACGTAAACAACTAGCTTCCAGGTGCCGAAGGGAGTCGTCCTTGAGGCGTCCCCTGGTTTCACTGGGGACGCACAGTGGTGTTTCTCAGAAGAGCCCAAATCGCTCCCTGGGGCACACCAGCATGGAATGTAAGGCTGCTCAGAACTGCGTTCCTGAGGCCGTTTGCAGGCTGAACAAACGGGAGGTGTCGAGCGAAGAGGGCAGCACTGTGCCTTTACTGCTGGCACATCCGTGCAGTTAAAGCAAACGGACGTTTCCACTCCGGCGGCTCAAACGCCACACAAGAGCTGGGCGGCACACAGTGCCCTCTCCCAAAACTTACAACGAACGTGAGTGCGCAATGAGTCCTGCGATACCTTACAGAGTTGACGCTCTCCTTTACCGCCTGCTTCCTCACTAGGGCGGCACGCTTCACTTTACTACTGGAAAACGCTGGACTTTGACTCGAGGCCAGGGCTCACCTTTCTGTCGCCGGTAATCTCCGGAATGCTCTTGGAGACGCTCCCAGCAAGGAACTGAGACCAGCGAGCCTGATGCGAGTAAACTCGCACTTTTTCCCTGAGGCCTTCTGGAGCAAAGAAAAGACGGGCCCCAGGAGTGTGCCTCAGGCACCCTTCTCGCCGCATCTCATCCACCCGGGGGGGAAATTACGTTTGGGCAGGGTCGCCCTGTTTCAAACGTGAGCTCAGACAGTTATCCTCAGTAGTTTCTGACTACCTCAAGGACACAGCGGGAGGAACAGGGCCTTTCCTCGGAGACACTTTCGGACACAGGGTCCCCTGCAGTGCATCCACTGCCTAGGTCGTGAAGTACCTGAGGCGGGCCTCGGTGCTCTGTCCCATACCTAGCTGTGTTAAGGGTGAAAGATGTACGTTTCTTCAGGCTGCACTCACAGCCTAGCTCGCGCTTCTGCGAGAGTGCCGTCCTGAGTGTTTCCCTGGACTGAGTCGTTAGCACGGGGTGTTTCTGAAGCACAGGTCCGTTTCTGTCAGTGAGGCCGATCGACTTGCAGGGAGGCTGCCCAGCGCTGCTCCCACGCGTCTCTGTTATGACTGGGACACTCTACCTCGGCCCCCAGCAAGCAACGCGTGGCCCTTGCTAGGAATGTGAAGAGTGGCTCCCACGGGCCTCCTTTCCCCCTGAGGTTCCTCAGAAGCGACCGGCCGCTCCTCCGGCACAGAGCAGTCACCATGCCAAAGTGGTGCACGGCCGCCTCTGCTCTGTGTCCCCGGAGGCATCGGGGAGTTCAGGCCATCCAGCGTGGCGCATGGATTCATGGCACCCCTGCACCCCCAGCCCTGCTGACGTGAAACACTAGCCCTTGCCTTGGGGCCTCAGGTCACCTTTCCTTTGGCCGGAGCTGACTCTGCAGTGCAGTGGTATGAGTCCCTAGAAAGGCATTTGCCAGCACAGGATGGGCTTTGAGAGAAGGCAGCCTTGCTCGCCCACAGCGACTACCCTGCAGTGGAGAGACGTCGGGCCGCAAGCGCTGCTCAGGCAGCTTGGAAGGCCGAAACAAGTCGCTCGCACACGGGCAGAAGGCGTACTTTGCCATCAGTGTCCCACTTTCAGGCTTGATGACACAGCATGTTTATCTGAACGTTCTGTCTAGCTATCTAGTACAAGGGAACGAGGGCCCCCTTCTGGTAAGAAAGGTTTCCCGGTGGGGGGTGCCGTACGTGCAGGAGAGCGTTCCCCACGCTGTGCCAAGTTTGGTACTTGGTGACTCGGGGTGGTCCCGAACGTCCAGCATTGTCCCGGGGACAGCCGTCCAGCGTTTTCTTTTTCAGGCTGGACGTAAACAACTAGCTTCCAGGTGCCGAAGGGAGTCGTCCTTGAGGCGTCCCCTGGTTTCACTGGGGACGCACAGTGGTGTTTCTCAGAAGAGCCCAAATCGCTCCCTGGGGCACACCAGCATGGAATGTAAGGCTGCTCAGAACTGCGTTCCTGAGGCCGTTTGCAGGCTGAACAAACGGGAGGTGTCGAGCGAAGAGGGCAGCACTGTGCCTTTACTGCTGGCACATCCGTGCAGTTAAAGCAAACGGACGTTTCCACTCCGGCGGCTCAAACGCCACACAAGAGCTGGGCGGCACACAGTGCCCTCTCCCAAAACTTACAACGAACGTGAGTGCGCAATGAGTCCTGCGATACCTTACAGAGTTGACGCTCTCCTTTACCGCCTGCTTCCTCACTAGGGCGGCACGCTTCACTTTACTACTGGAAAACGCTGGACTTTGACTCGAGGCCACGGCTCACCTTTCTGTCGCCGGTAATCTCCGGAATGCTCTTGGAGACGCTCCCAGCAAGGAACTGAGACCAGCGAGCCTGATGCGAGTAAACTCGCACTTTTTCCCTGAGGCCTTCTGGAGCAAAGAAAAGACGGGCCCCAGGAGTGTGCCTCAGGCACCCTTCTCGCCGCATCTCATCCACCCGGGGGGGAAATTACGTTTGGGCAGGGTCGCCCTGTTTCAAACGTGAGCTCAGACAGTTATCCTCAGTAGTTTCTGACTACCTCAAGGACACAGCGGGAGGAACAGGGCCTTTCCTCGGAGACACTTTCGGACACAGGGTCCCCTGCAGTGCATCCACTGCCTAGGTCGTGAAGTACCTGAGGCGGGCCTCAGTGCTCCGTCCCATACCTAGCTGTGTTAAGGGTGAAAGATGTACGTTTCTTCCGGCTGCACTCACAGCCTAGCTCGCGCTTCTGCGAGAGTGCCGTCCTGAGTGTTTCCCTGGACTGAGTCGTTAGCACGGGGTGTTTCTGAAGCACAGGTCCGTTTCTGTCAGTGAGGCCGATCGACTTGCAGGGAGGCTGCCCAGCGCTGCTCCCACGCGTCTCTGTTATGACTGGGACACTCTACCTCGGCCCCCAGCAAGCAACGCGTGGCCCTTGCTAGGAATGTGAAGAGTGGCTCCCACGGGCCTCCTTTCCCCCTGAGGTTCCTCAGAAGCGACCGGCCGCTCCTCCGGCACAGAGCAGTCACCATGCCAAAGTGGTGCACGGCCGCCTCTGCTCTGTGTCCCCGGAGGCATCGGGGAGTTCAGGCCATCCAGCGTGGCGCATGGATTCATGGCACCCCTGCACCCCCAGCCCTGCTGACGTGAAACACTAGCCCTTGCCTTGGGGGCCTCAGGTCACCTTTCATTTGGCCGGAGCTGACTCTGCAGTGCAGTGGTATGAGTCCCTAGAAAGGCATTTGCCAGCACAGGATGGGCTTTGAGAGAAGGCAGCCTTGCTCGCCCACAGCGACTACCCTGCAGTGGAGAGACGTCGGGCCGCAAGCGCTGCTCAGGCAGCTTGGAAGGCCGAAACAAGTCGCTCGCACACGGGCAGAAGGCGTACTTTGCCATCAGTGTCCCACTTTCAGGCTTGATGACACAGCATGTTTATCTGAACGTTCTGTCTAGCTATCTAGTACAAGGGAACGAGGGCCCCCTTCTGGTAAGAAAGGTTTCCCGGTGGGGGGTGCCGTACGTGCAGGAGAGCGTTCCCCACGCTGTGCCAAGTTTGGTACTTGGTGACTCGGGGTGGTCCCGAACGTCCAGCATTGTCCCGGGGACAGCCGTCCAGCGTTTTCTTTTTCAGGCTGGACGTAAACAACTAGCTTCCAGGTGCCGAAGGGAGTCGTCCTTGAGGCGTCCCCTGGTTTCACTGGGGACGCACAGTGGTGTTTCTCAGAAGAGCCCAAATCGCTCCCTGGGGCACACCAGCATGGAATGTAAGGCTGCTCAGAACTGCGTTCCTGAGGCCGTTTGCAGGCTGAACAAACGGGAGGTGTCGAGCGAAGAGGGCAGCACTGTGCCTTTACTGCTGGCACATCCGTGCAGTTAAAGCAAACGGACGTTTCCACTCCGGCGGCTCAAACGCCACACAAGAGCTGGGCGGCACACAGTGCCCTCTCCCAAAACTTACAACGAACGTGAGTGCGCAATGAGTCCTGCGATACCTTACAGAGTTGACGCTCTCCTTTACCGCCTGCTTCCTCACTAGGGCGGCACGCTTCACTTTACTACTGGAAAACGCTGGACTTTGACTCGAGGCCAGGGCTCACCTTTCTGTCGCCGGTAATCTCCGGAATGCTCTTGGAGACGCTCCCAGCAAGGAACTGAGACCAGCGAGCCTGATGCGAGTAAACTCGCACTTTTTCCCTGAGGCCTTCTGGAGCAAAGAAAAGACGGGCCCCAGGAGTGTGCCTCAGGCACCCTTCTCGCCGCATCTCATCCACCCGGGGGGGAAATTACGTTTGGGCAGGGTCGCCCTGTTTCAAACGTGAGCTCAGACAGTTATCCTCAGTAGTTTCTGACTACCTCAAGGACACAGCGGGAGGAACAGGGCCTTTCCTCGGAGACACTTTCGGACACAGGGTCCCCTGCAGTGCATCCACTGCCTAGGTCGTGAAGTACCTGAGGCGGGCCTCGGTGCTCTGTCCCATACCTAGCTGTGTTAAGGGTGAAAGATGTACGTTTCTTCAGGCTGCACTCACAGCCTAGCTCGCGCTTCTGCGAGAGTGCCGTCCTGAGTGTTTCCCTGGACTGAGTCGTTAGCACGGGGTGTTTCTGAAGCACAGGTCCGTTTCTGTCAGTGAGGCCGATCGACTTGCAGGGAGGCTGCCCAGCGCTGCTCCCACGCGTCTCTGTTATGACTGGGACACTCTACCTCGGCCCCCAGCAAGCAACGCGTGGCCCTTGCTAGGAATGTGAAGAGTGGCTCCCACGGGCCTCCTTTCCCCCTGAGGTTCCTCAGAAGCGACCGGCCGCTCCTCCGGCACAGAGCAGTCACCATGCCAAAGTGGTGCACGGCCGCCTCTGCTCTGTGTCCCCGGAGGCATCGGGGAGTTCAGGCCATCCAGCGTGGCGCATGGATTCATGGCACCCCTGCACCCCCAGCCCTGCTGACGTGAAACACTAGCCCTTGCCTTGGGGCCTCAGGTCACCTTTCCTTTGGCCGGAGCTGACTCTGCAGTGCAGTGGTATGAGTCCCCAGAAAGGCATTTGCCAGCACAGGATGGGCTTTGAGAGAAGGCAGCCTTGCTCGCCCACAGCGACTACCCTGCAGTGGAGAGACGTCGGGCCGCAAGCGCTGCTCAGGCAGCTTGGAAGGCCGAAACAAGTCGCTCGCACACGGGCAGAAGGCGTACTTTGCCATCAGTGTCCCACTTTCAGGCTTGATGACACAGCATGTTTATCTGAACGTTCTGTCTAGCTATCTAGTACAAGGGAACGAGGGCCCCCTTCTGGTAAGAAAGGTTTCCCGGTGGGGGGTGCCGTACGTGCAGGAGAGCGTTCCCCACGCTGTGCCAAGTTTGGTACTTGGTGACTCGGGGTGGTCCCGAACGTCCAGCATTGTCCCGGGGACAGCCGTCCAGCGTTTTCTTTTTCAGGCTGGACGTAAACAACTAGCTTCCAGGTGCCGAAGGGAGTCGTCCTTGAGGCGTCCCCTGGTTTCACTGGGGACGCACAGTGGTGTTTCTCAGAAGAGCCCAAATCGCTCCCTGGGGCACACCAGCATGGAATGTAAGGCTGCTCAGAACTGCGTTCCTGAGGCCGTTTGCAGGCTGAACAAACGGGAGGTGTCGAGCGAAGAGGGCAGCACTGTGCCTTTACTGCTGGCACATCCGTGCAGTTAAAGCAAACGGACGTTTCCACTCCGGCGGCTCAAACGCCACACAAGAGCTGGGCGGCACACAGTGCCCTCTCCCAAAACTTACAACGAACGTGAGTGCGCAATGAGTCCTGCGATACCTTACAGAGTTGACGCTCTCCTTTACCGCCTGCTTCCTCACTAGGGCGGCACGCTTCACTTTACTACTGGAAAACGCTGGACTTTGACTCGAGGCCACGGCTCACCTTTCTGTCGCCGGTAATCTCCGGAATGCTCTTGGAGACGCTCCCAGCAAGGAACTGAGACCAGCGAGCCTGATGCGAGTAAACTCGCACTTTTTCCCTGAGGCCTTCTGGAGCAAAGAAAAGACGGGCCCCAGGAGTGTGCCTCAGGCACCCTTCTCGCCGCATCTCATCCACCCGGGGGGGAAATTACGTTTGGGCAGGGTCGCCCTGTTTCAAACGTGAGCTCAGACAGTTATCCTCAGTAGTTTCTGACTACCTCAAGGACACAGCGGGAGGAACAGGGCCTTTCCTCGGAGACACTTTCGGACACAGGGTCCCCTGCAGTGCATCCACTGCCTAGGTCGTGAAGTACCTGAGGCGGGCCTCAGTGCTCCGTCCCATACCTAGCTGTGTTAAGGGTGAAAGATGTACGTTTCTTCCGGCTGCACTCACAGCCTAGCTCGCGCTTCTGCGAGAGTGCCGTCCTGAGTGTTTCCCTGGACTGAGTCGTTAGCACGGGGTGTTTCTGAAGCACAGGTCCGTTTCTGTCAGTGAGGCCGATCGACTTGCAGGGAGGCTGCCCAGCGCTGCTCCCACGCGTCTCTGTTATGACTGGGACACTCTACCTCGGCCCCCAGCAAGCAACGCGTGGCCCTTGCTAGGAATGTGAAGAGTGGCTCCCACGGGCCTCCTTTCCCCCTGAGGTTCCTCAGAAGCGACCGGCCGCTCCTCCGGCACAGAGCAGTCACCATGCCAAAGTGGTGCACGGCCGCCTCTGCTCTGTGTCCCCGGAGGCATCGGGGAGTTCAGGCCATCCAGCGTGGCGCATGGATTCATGGCACCCCTGCACCCCCAGCCCTGCTGACGTGAAACACTAGCCCTTGCCTTGGGGGCCTCAGGTCACCTTTCATTTGGCCGGAGCTGACTCTGCAGTGCAGTGGTATGAGTCCCTAGAAAGGCATTTGCCAGCACAGGATGGGCTTTGAGAGAAGGCAGCCTTGCTCGCCCACAGCGACTACCCTGCAGTGGAGAGACGTCGGGCCGCAAGCGCTGCTCAGGCAGCTTGGAAGGCCGAAACAAGTCGCTCGCACACGGGCAGAAGGCGTACTTTGCCATCAGTGTCCCACTTTCAGGCTTGATGACACAGCATGTTTATCTGAACGTTCTGTCTAGCTATCTAGTACAAGGGAACGAGGGCCCCCTTCTGGTAAGAAAGGTTTCCCGGTGGGGGGTGCCGTACGTGCAGGAGAGCGTTCCCCACGCTGTGCCAAGTTTGGTACTTGGTGACTCGGGGTGGTCCCGAACGTCCAGCATTGTCCCGGGGACAGCCGTCCAGCGTTTTCTTTTTCAGGCTGGACGTAAACAACTAGCTTCCAGGTGCCGAAGGGAGTCGTCCTTGAGGCGTCCCCTGGTTTCACTGGGGACGCACAGTGGTGTTTCTCAGAAGAGCCCAAATCGCTCCCTGGGGCACACCAGCATGGAATGTAAGGCTGCTCAGAACTGCGTTCCTGAGGCCGTTTGCAGGCTGAACAAACGGGAGGTGTCGAGCGAAGAGGGCAGCACTGTGCCTTTACTGCTGGCACATCCGTGCAGTTAAAGCAAACGGACGTTTCCACTCCGGCGGCTCAAACGCCACACAAGAGCTGGGCGGCACACAGTGCCCTCTCCCAAAACTTACAACGAACGTGAGTGCGCAATGAGTCCTGCGATACCTTACAGAGTTGACGCTCTCCTTTACCGCCTGCTTCCTCACTAGGGCGGCACGCTTCACTTTACTACTGGAAAACGCTGGACTTTGACTCGAGGCCAGGGCTCACCTTTCTGTCGCCGGTAATCTCCGGAATGCTCTTGGAGACGCTCCCAGCAAGGAACTGAGACCAGCGAGCCTGATGCGAGTAAACTCGCACTTTTTCCCTGAGGCCTTCTGGAGCAAAGAAAAGACGGGCCCCAGGAGTGTGCCTCAGGCACCCTTCTCGCCGCATCTCATCCACCCGGGGGGGAAATTACGTTTGGGCAGGGTCGCCCTGTTTCAAACGTGAGCTCAGACAGTTATCCTCAGTAGTTTCTGACTACCTCAAGGACACAGCGGGAGGAACAGGGCCTTTCCTCGGAGACACTTTCGGACACAGGGTCCCCTGCAGTGCATCCACTGCCTAGGTCGTGAAGTACCTGAGGCGGGCCTCGGTGCTCTGTCCCATACCTAGCTGTGTTAAGGGTGAAAGATGTACGTTTCTTCAGGCTGCACTCACAGCCTAGCTCGCGCTTCTGCGAGAGTGCCGTCCTGAGTGTTTCCCTGGACTGAGTCGTTAGCACGGGGTGTTTCTGAAGCACAGGTCCGTTTCTGTCAGTGAGGCCGATCGACTTGCAGGGAGGCTGCCCAGCGCTGCTCCCACGCGTCTCTGTTATGACTGGGACACTCTACCTCGGCCCCCAGCAAGCAACGCGTGGCCCTTGCTAGGAATGTGAAGAGTGGCTCCCACGGGCCTCCTTTCCCCCTGAGGTTCCTCAGAAGCGACCGGCCGCTCCTCCGGCACAGAGCAGTCACCATGCCAAAGTGGTGCACGGCCGCCTCTGCTCTGTGTCCCCGGAGGCATCGGGGAGTTCAGGCCATCCAGCGTGGCGCATGGATTCATGGCACCCCTGCACCCCCAGCCCTGCTGACGTGAAACACTAGCCCTTGCCTTGGGGCCTCAGGTCACCTTTCCTTTGGCCGGAGCTGACTCTGCAGTGCAGTGGTATGAGTCCCCAGAAAGGCATTTGCCAGCACAGGATGGGCTTTGAGAGAAGGCAGCCTTGCTCGCCCACAGCGACTACCCTGCAGTGGAGAGACGTCGGGCCGCAAGCGCTGCTCAGGCAGCTTGGAAGGCCGAAACAAGTCGCTCGCACACGGGCAGAAGGCGTACTTTGCCATCAGTGTCCCACTTTCAGGCTTGATGACACAGCATGTTTATCTGAACGTTCTGTCTAGCTATCTAGTACAAGGGAACGAGGGCCCCCTTCTGGTAAGAAAGGTTTCCCGGTGGGGGGTGCCGTACGTGCAGGAGAGCGTTCCCCACGCTGTGCCAAGTTTGGTACTTGGTGACTCGGGGTGGTCCCGAACGTCCAGCATTGTCCCGGGGACAGCCGTCCAGCGTTTTCTTTTTCAGGCTGGACGTAAACAACTAGCTTCCAGGTGCCGAAGGGAGTCGTCCTTGAGGCGTCCCCTGGTTTCACTGGGGACGCACAGTGGTGTTTCTCAGAAGAGCCCAAATCGCTCCCTGGGGCACACCAGCATGGAATGTAAGGCTGCTCAGAACTGCGTTCCTGAGGCCGTTTGCAGGCTGAACAAACGGGAGGTGTCGAGCGAAGAGGGCAGCACTGTGCCTTTACTGCTGGCACATCCGTGCAGTTAAAGCAAACGGACGTTTCCACTCCGGCGGCTCAAACGCCACACAAGAGCTGGGCGGCACACAGTGCCCTCTCCCAAAACTTACAACGAACGTGAGTGCGCAATGAGTCCTGCGATACCTTACAGAGTTGACGCTCTCCTTTACCGCCTGCTTCCTCACTAGGGCGGCACGCTTCACTTTACTACTGGAAAACGCTGGACTTTGACTCGAGGCCACGGCTCACCTTTCTGTCGCCGGTAATCTCCGGAATGCTCTTGGAGACGCTCCCAGCAAGGAACTGAGACCAGCGAGCCTGATGCGAGTAAACTCGCACTTTTTCCCTGAGGCCTTCTGGAGCAAAGAAAAGACGGGCCCCAGGAGTGTGCCTCAGGCACCCTTCTCGCCGCATCTCATCCACCCGGGGGGGAAATTACGTTTGGGCAGGGTCGCCCTGTTTCAAACGTGAGCTCAGACAGTTATCCTCAGTAGTTTCTGACTACCTCAAGGAAACAGCGGGAGGAACAGGGCCTTTCCTCGGAGACACTTTCGGACACAGGGTCCCCTGCAGTGCATCCACTGCCTAGGTCGTGAAGTACCTGAGGCGGGCCTCGGTGCTCTGTCCCATACCTAGCTGTGTTAAGGGTGAAAGATGTACGTTTCTTCAGGCTGCACTCACAGCCTAGCTCGCGCTTCTGCGAGAGTGCCGTCCTGAGTGTTTCCCTGCACTGAGTCGTTAGCACGGGGTGTTTCTGAAGCACAGGTCCGTTTCTGTCAGTGAGGCCGATCGACTTGCAGGGAGGCTGCCCAGCGCTGCTCCCACGCGTCTCTGTTATGACTGGGACACTCTACCTCGGCCCCCAGCAAGCAACGCGTGGCCCTTGCTAGGAATGTGAAGAGTGGCTCCCACGGGCCTCCTTTCCCCCTGAGGTTCCTCAGAAGCGACCGGCCGCTCCTCCGGCACAGAGCAGTCACCATGCCAAAGTGGTGCACGGCCGCCTCTGCTCTGTGTCCCCGGAGGCATCGGGGAGTTCAGGCCATCCAGCGTGGCGCATGGATTCATGGCACCCCTGCACCCCCAGCTCTGCTGACGTGAAACACTAGCCCTTGCCTTGGGGCCTCAGGTCACCTTTCCTTTGGCCGGAGCTGACTCTGCAGTGCAGTGGTATGAGTCCCTAGAAAGGCATTTGCCAGCACAGGATGGGCTTTGAGAGAAGGCAGCCTTGCTCGCCCACAGCGACTACCCTGCAGTGGAGAGACGTCGGGCCGCAAGCGCTGCTCAGGCAGCTTGGAAGGCCGAAACAAGTCGCTCGCACACGGGCAGAAGGCGTACTTTGCCATCAGTGTCCCACTTTCAGGCTTGATGACACAGCATGTTTATCTGAACGTTCTGTCTAGCTATCTAGTACAAGGGAACGAGGGCCCCCTTCTAGTAAGAAAGGTTTCCAGGTGGGGGGTGCCGTACGTGCAGGAGAGCGTTCCCCACGCTGTGCCAAGTTTGGTACTTGGTGACTCGGGGTGGTCCCGAACGTCCAGCATTGTCCCGGGGACAGCCGTCCAGCGTTTTCTTTTTCAGGCTGGACGTAAACAACTAGCTTCCAGGTGCCGAAGGGAGTCGTCCTTGAGGCGTCCCCTGGTTTCACTGGGGACGCACAGTGGTGTTTCTCAGAAGAGCCCAAATCGCTCCCTGGGGCACACCAGCATGGAATGTAAGGCTGCTCAGAACTGCGTTCCTGAGGCCGTTTGCAGGCTGAACAAACGGGAGGTGTCGAGCGAAGAGGGCAGCACTGTGCCTTTACTGCTGGCACATCCGTGCAGTTAAAGCAAACGGACGTTTCCACTCCGGCGGCTCAAACGCCACACAAGAGCTGGGCGGCACACAGTGCCCTCTCCCAAAACTTACAACGAACGTGAGTGCGCAATGAGTCCTGCGACACCTTACAGAGTTGACGCTCTCCTTTACCGCCTGCTTCCTCACTAGGGCGGCACGCTTCACTTTACTACTGGAAAACGCTGGACTTTGACTCGAGGCCAGGGCTCACCTTTCTGTCGCCGGTAATCTCCGGAATGCTCTTGGAGACGCTCCCAGCAAGGAACTGAGACCAGCGAGCCTGATGCGAGTAAACTCGCACTTTTTCCCTGAGGCCTTCTGGAGCAAAGAAAAGACGGGCCCCAGGAGTGTGCCTCAGGCACCCTTCTCGCCGCATCTCATCCACCCGGGGGGGAAATTACGTTTGGGCAGGGTCGCCCTGTTTCAAACGTGAGCTCAGACAGTTATCCTCAGTAGTTTCTGACTACCTCAAGGACACAGCGGGAGGAACAGGGCCTTTCCTCGGAGACACTTTCGGACACAGGGTCCCCTGCAGTGCATCCACTGCCTAGGTCGTGAAGTACCTGAGGCGGGCCTCAGTGCTCCGTCCCATACCTAGCTGTGTTAAGGGTGAAAGATGTACGTTTCTTCAGGCTGCACTCACAGCCTAGCTCGCGCTTCTGCGAGAGTGCCGTCCTGAGTGTTTCCCTGGACTGAGTCGTCAGCACGGGGTGTTTCTGAAGCACAGGTCCGTTTCTGTCAGTGAGGCCGATCGACTTGCAGGGAGGCTGCCCAGCGCTGCTCCCACGCGTCTCTGTTATGACTGGGACACTCTACCTCGGCCCCCAGCAAGCAACGCGTGGCCCTTGCTAGGAATGTGAAGAGTGGCTCCCACGGGCCTCCTTTCCCCCTGAGGTTCCTCAGAAGCGACCGGCCGCTCCTCCGGCACAGAGCAGTCACCATGCCAAAGTGGTGCACGGCCGCCTCTGCTCTGTGTCCCCGGAGGCATCGGGGAGTTCAGGCCATCCAGCGTGGCGCATGGATTCATGGCACCCCTGCACCCCCAGCTCTGCTGACGTGAAACACTAGCCCTTGCCTTGGGGCCTCAGGTCACCTTTCATTTGGCCGGAGCTGACTCTGCAGTGCAGTGGTATGAGTCCCTAGAAAGGCATTTGCCAGCACAGGATGGGCTTTGAGAGAAGGCAGCCTTGCTCGCCCACAGCGACTACCCTGCAGTGGAGAGACGTCGGGCCGCAAGCGCTGCTCAGGCAGCTTGGAAGGCCGAAACAAGTCGCTCGCACACGGGCAGAAGGCGTACTTTGCCATCAGTGTCCCACTTTCAGGCTTGATGACACAGCATGTTTATCTGAACGTTCTGTCTAGCTATCTAGTACAAGGGAACGAGGGCCCCCTTCTGGTAAGAAAGGTTTCCCGGTGGGGGGTGCCGTACGTGCAGGAGAGCGTTCCCCACGCTGTGCCAAGTTTGGAACTTGGTGACTCGGGGTGGTCCCGAACGTCCAGCATTGTCCCGGGGACAGCCGTCCAGCGTTTTCTTTTTCAGGCTGGACGTAAACAACTAGCTTCCAGGTGCCGAAGGGAGTCGTCCTTGAGGCGTCCCCTGGTTTCACTGGGGACGCACAGTGGTGTTTCTCAGAAGAGCCCAAATCGCTCCCTGGGGCACACCAGCATGGAATGTAAGGCTGCTCAGAACTGCGTTCCTGAGGCCGTTTGCAGGCTGAACAAACGGGAGGTGTCGAGCGAAGAGGGCAGCACTGTGCCTTTACTGCTGGCACATCCGTGCAGTTAAAGCAAACGGACGTTTCCACTCCGGCGGCTCAAACGCCACACAAGAGCTGGGCGGCACACAGTGCCCTCTCCCAAAACTTACAACGAACATGAGTGCGCAATGAGTCCTACGATACCTTACAGAGTTGACGCTCTCCTTTACCGCCTGCTTCCTCACTAGGGCGGCACGCTTCACTTTACTACTGGAAAACGCTGGACTTTGACTCGAGGCCAGGGCTCACCTTTCTGTCGCCGGTAATCTCCGGAATGCTCTTGGAGACGCTCCCAGCAAGGAACTGAGACCAGCGAGCCTGATGCGAGTAAACTCGCACTTTTTCCCTGAGGCCTTCTGGAGCAAAGAAAAGACGGGCCCCAGGAGTGTGCCTCAGGCACCCTTCTCGCCGCATCTCATCCACCCGGGGGGGAAATTACGTTTGGGCAGGGTCGCCCTGTTTCAAACGTGAGCTCAGACAGTTATCCTCAGTAGTTTCTGACTACCTCAAGGACACAGCGGGAGGAACAGGGCCTTTCCTCGGAGACACTTTCGGACACAGGGTCCCCTGCAGTGCATCCACTGCCTAGGTCGTGAAGTACCTGAGGCGGGCCTCAGTGCTCCGTCCCATACCTAGCTGTGTTAAGGGTGAAAGATGTACGTTTCTTCTGGCTGCACTCACAGCCTAGCTCGCGCTTCTGCGAGAGTGCCGTCCTGAGTGTTTCCCTGGACTGAGTCGTTAGCACGGGGTGTTTCTGAAGCACAGGTCCGTTTCTGTCAGTGAGGCCGATCGACTTGCAGGGAGGCTGCCCAGCGCTGCTCCCACGCGTCTCTGTTATGACTGGGACACTCTACCTCGGCCCCCAGCAAGCAACGCGTGGCCCTTGCTAGGAATGTGAAGAGTGGCTCCCACGGGCCTCCTTTCCCCCTGAGGTTCCTCAGAAGCGACCGGCCGCTCCTCCGGCACAGAGCAGTCACCATGCCAAAGTGGTGCACGGCCGCCTCTGCTCTGTGTCCCCGGAGGCATCGGGGAGTTCAGGCCATCCAGCGTGGCGCATGGATTCATGGCACCCCTGCACCCCCAGCTCTGCTGACGTGAAACACTAGCCCTTGCCTTGGGGCCTCAGGTCACCTTTCCTTTGGCCGGAGCTGACTCTGCAGTGCAGTGGTATGAGTCCCTAGAAAGGCATTTGCCAGCACAGGATGGGCTTTGAGAGAAGGCAGCCTTGCTCGCCCACAGCGACTACCCTGCAGTGGAGAGACGTCGGGCCGCAAGCGCTGCTCAGGCAGCTTGGAAGGCCGAAACAAGTCGCTCGCACACGGGCAGAAGGCGTACTTTGCCATCAGTGTCCCACTTTCAGGCTTGATGACACAGCATGTTTATCTGAACGTTCTGTCTAGCTATCTAGTACAAGGGAACGAGGGCCCCCTTCTGGTAAGAAAGGTTTCCAGGTGGGGGGTGCCGTACGTGCAGGAGAGCGTTCCCCACGCTGTGCCAAGTTTGGTACTTGGTGACTCGGGGTGGTCCCGAACGTCCAGCATTGTCCCGGGGACAGCCGTCCAGCGTTTTCTTTTTCAGGCTGGACGTAAACAACTAGCTTCCAGGTGCCGAAGGGAGTCGTCCTTGAGGCGTCCCCTGGTTTCACTGGGGACGCACAGTGGTGTTTCTCAGAAGAGCCCAAATCGCTCCCTGGGGCACACCAGCATGGAATGTAAGGCTGCTCAGAACTGCGTTCCTGAGGCCGTTTGCAGGCTGAACAAACGGGAGGTGTCGAGCGAAGAGGGCAGCACTGTGCCTTTACTGCTGGCACATCCGTGCAGTTAAAGCAAACGGACGTTTCCACTCCGGCGGCTCAAACGCCACACAAGAGCTGGGCGGCACACAGTGCCCTCTCCCAAAACTTACAACGAACGTGAGTGCGCAATGAGTCCTGCGACACCTTACAGAGTTGACGCTCTCCTTTACCGCCTGCTTCCTCACTAGGGCGGCACGCTTCACTTTACTACTGGAAAACGCTGGACTTTGACTCGAGGCCAGGGCTCACCTTTCTGTCGCCGGTAATCTCCGGAATGCTCTTGGAGACGCTCCCAGCAAGGAACTGAGACCAGCGAGCCTGATGCGAGTAAACTCGCACTTTTTCCCTGAGGCCTTCTGGAGCAAAGAAAAGACGGGCCCCAGGAGTGTGCCTCAGGCACCCTTCTCGCCGCATCTCATCCACCCGGGGGGGAAATTACGTTTGGGCAGGGTCGCCCTGTTTCAAACGTGAGCTCAGACAGTTATCCTCAGTAGTTTCTGACTACCTCAAGGACACAGCGGGAGGAACAGGGCCTTTCCTCGGAGACACTTTCGGACACAGGGTCCCCTGCAGTGCATCCACTGCCTAGGTCGTGAAGTACCTGAGGCGGGCCTCGGTGCTCCGTCCCATACCTAGCTGTGTTAAGGGTGAAAGATGTACGTTTCTTCAGGCTGCACTCACAGCCTAGCTCGCGCTTCTGCGAGAGTGCCGTCCTGAGTGTTTCCCTGGACTGAGTCGTCAGCACGGGGTGTTTCTGAAGCACAGGTCCGTTTCTGTCAGTGAGGCCGATCGACTTGCAGGGAGGCTGCCCAGCGCTGCTCCCACGCGTCTCTGTTATGACTGGGACACTCTACCTCGGCCCCCAGCAAGCAACGCGTGGCCCTTGCTAGGAATGTGAAGAGTGGCTCCCACGGGCCTCCTTTCCCCCTGAGGTTCCTCAGAAGCGACCGGCCGCTCCTCCGGCACAGAGCAGTCACCATGCCAAAGTGGTGCACGGCCGCCTCTGCTCTGTGTCCCCGGAGGCATCGGGGAGTTCAGGCCATCCAGCGTGGCGCATGGATTCATGGCACCCCTGCACCCCCAGCTCTGCTGACGTGAAACACTAGCCCTTGCCTTGGGGCCTCAGGTCACCTTTCATTTGGCCGGAGCTGACTCTGCAGTGCAGTGGTATGAGTCCCTAGAAAGGCATTTGCCAGCACAGGATGGGCTTTGAGAGAAGGCAGCCTTGCTCGCCCACAGCGACTACCCTGCAGTGGAGAGACGTCGGGCCGCAAGCGCTGCTCAGGCAGCTTGGAAGGCCGAAACAAGTCGCTCGCACACGGGCAGAAGGCGTACTTTGCCATCAGTGTCCCACTTTCAGGCTTGATGACACAGCATGTTTATCTGAACGTTCTGTCTAGCTATCTAGTACAAGGGAACGAGGGCCCCCTTCTGGTAAGAAAGGTTTCCCGGTGGGGGGTGCCGTACGTGCAGGAGAGCGTTCCCCACGCTGTGCCAAGTTTGGAACTTGGTGACTCGGGGTGGTCCCGAACGTCCAGCATTGTCCCGGGGACAGCCGTCCAGCGTTTTCTTTTTCAGGCTGGACGTAAACAACTAGCTTCCAGGTGCCGAAGGGAGTCGTCCTTGAGGCGTCCCCTGGTTTCACTGGGGACGCACAGTGGTGTTTCTCAGAAGAGCCCAAATCGCTCCCTGGGGCACACCAGCATGGAATGTAAGGCTGCTCAGAACTGCGTTCCTGAGGCCGTTTGCAGGCTGAACAAACGGGAGGTGTCGAGCGAAGAGGGCAGCACTGTGCCTTTACTGCTGGCACATCCGTGCAGTTAAAGCAAACGGACGTTTCCACTCCGGCGGCTCAAACGCCACACAAGAGCTGGGCGGCACACAGTGCCCTCTCCCAAAACTTACAACGAACGTGAGTGCGCAATGAGTCCTGCGATACCTTACAGAGTTGACGCTCTCCTTTACCGCCTGCTTCCTCACTAGGGCGGCACGCTTCACTTTACTACTGGAAAACGCTGGACTTTGACTCGAGGCCAGGGCTCACCTTTCTGTCGCCGGTAATCTCCGGAATGCTCTTGGAGACGCTCCCAGCAAGGAACTGAGACCAGCGAGCCTGATGCGAGTAAACTCGCACTTTTTCCCTGAGGCCTTCTGGAGCAAAGAAAAGACGGGCCCCAGGAGTGTGCCTCAGGCACCCTTCTCGCCGCATCTCATCCACCCGGGGGGGAAATTACGTTTGGGCAGGGTCGCCCTGTTTCAAACGTGAGCTCAGACAGTTATCCTCAGTAGTTTCTGACTACCTCAAGGACACAGCGGGAGGAACAGGGCCTTTCCTCGGAGACACTTTCGGACACAGGGTCCCCTGCAGTGCATCCACTGCCTAGGTCGTGAAGTACCTGAGGCGGGCCTCAGTGCTCCGTCCCATACCTAGCTGTGTTAAGGGTGAAAGATGTACGTTTCTTCCGGCTGCACTCACAGCCTAGCTCGCGCTTCTGCGAGAGTGCCGTCCTGAGTGTTTCCCTGGACTGAGTCGTTAGCACGGGGTGTTTCTGAAGCACAGGTCCGTTTCTGTCAGTGAGGCCGATCGACTTGCAGGGAGGCTGCCCAGCGCTGCTCCCACGCGTCTCTGTTATGACTGGGACACTCTACCTCGGCCCCCAGCAAGCAACGCGTGGCCCTTGCTAGGAATGTGAAGAGTGGCTCCCACGGGCCTCCTTTCCCCCTGAGGTTCCTCAGAAGCGACCGGCCGCTCCTCCGGCACAGAGCAGTCACCATGCCAAAGTGGTGCACGGCCGCCTCTGCTCTGTGTCCCCGGAGGCATCGGGGAGTTCAGGCCATCCAGCGTGGCGCATGGATTCATGGCACCCCTGCACCCCCAGCTCTGCTGACGTGAAACACTAGCCCTTGCCTTGGGGCCTCAGGTCACCTTTCCTTTGGCCGGAGCTGACTCTGCAGTGCAGTGGTATGAGTCCCTAGAAAGGCATTTGCCAGCACAGGATGGGCTTTGAGAGAAGGCAGCCTTGCTCGCCCACAGCGACTACCCTGCAGTGGAGAGACGTCGGGCCGCAAGCGCTGCTCAGGCAGCTTGGAAGGCCGAAACAAGTCGCTCGCACACGGGCAGAAGGCGTACTTTGCCATCAGTGTCCCACTTTCAGGCTTGATGACACAGCATGTTTATCTGAACGTTCTGTCTAGCTATCTAGTACAAGGGAACGAGGGCCCCCTTCTGGTAAGAAAGGTTTCCCGGTGGGGGGTGCCGTACGTGCAGGAGAGCGTTCCCCACGCTGTGCCAAGTTTGGTGCTTGGTGACTCGGGGTGGTCCCGAACGTCCAGCATTGTCCCGGGGACAGCCGTCCAGCGTTTTCTTTTTCAGGCTGGACGTAAACAACTAGCTTCCAGGTGCCGAAGGGAGTCGTCCTTGAGGCGTCCCCTGGTTTCACTGGGGACGCACAGTGGTGTTTCTCAGAAGAGCCCAAATCGCTCCCTGGGGCACACCAGCATGGAATGTAAGGCTGCTCAGAACTGCGTTCCTGAGGCCGTTTGCAGGCTGAACAAACGGGAGGTGTCGAGCGAAGAGGGCAGCACTGTGCCTTTACTGCTGGCACATCCGTGCAGTTAAAGCAAACGGACGTTTCCACTCCGGCGGCTCAAACGCCACACAAGAGCTGGGCGGCACACAGTGCCCTCTCCCAAAACTTACAACGAACGTGAGTGCGCAATGAGTCCTGCGACACCTTACAGAGTTGACGCTCTCCTTTACCGCCTGCTTCCTCACTAGGGCGGCACGCTTCACTTTACTACTGGAAAACGCTGGACTTTGACTCGAGGCCAGGGCTCACCTTTCTGTCGCCGGTAATCTCCGGAATGCTCTTGGAGACGCTCCCAGCAAGGAACTGAGACCAGCGAGCCTGATGCGAGTAAACTCGCACTTTTTCCCTGAGGCCTTCTGGAGCAAAGAAAAGACGGGCCCCAGGAGTGTGCCTCAGGCACCCTTCTCGCCGCATCTCATCCACCCGGGGGGGAAATTACGTTTGGGCAGGGTCGCCCTGTTTCAAACGTGAGCTCAGACAGTTATCCTCAGTAGTTTCTGACTACCTCAAGGAAACAGCGGGAGGAACAGGGCCTTTCCTCGGAGACACTTTCGGACACAGGGTCCCCTGCAGTGCATCCACTGCCTAGGTCGTGAAGTACCTGAGGCGGGCCTCGGTGCTCCGTCCCATACCTAGCTGTGTTAAGGGTGAAAGATGTACGTTTCTTCAGGCTGCACTCACAGCCTAGCTCGCGCTTCTGCGAGAGTGCCGTCCTGAGTGTTTCCCTGGACTGAGTCGTTAGCACGGGGTGTTTCTGAAGCACAGGTCCGTTTCTGTCAGTGAGGCCGATCGACTTGCAGGGAGGCTGCCCAGCGCTGCTCCCACGCGTCTCTGTTATGACTGGGACACTCTACCTCGGCCCCCAGCAAGCAACGCGTGGCCCTTGCTAGGAATGTGAAGAGTGGCTCCCACGGGCCTCCTTTCCCCCTGAGGTTCCTCAGAAGCGACCGGCCGCTCCTCCGGCACAGAGCAGTCACCATGCCAAAGTGGTGCACGGCCGCCTCTGCTCTGTGTCCCCGGAGGCATCGGGGAGTTCAGGCCATCCAGCGTGGCGCATGGATTCATGGCACCCCTGCACCCCCAGCTCTGCTGACGTGAAACACTAGCCCTTGCCTTGGGGCCTCAGGTCACCTTTCCTTTGGCCGGAGCTGACTCTGCAGTGCAGTGGTATGAGTCCCCAGAAAGGCATTTGCCAGCACAGGATGGGCTTTGAGAGAAGGCAGCCTTGCTCGCCCACAGCGACTACCCTGCAGTGGAGAGACGTCGGGCCGCAAGCGCTGCTCAGGCAGCTTGGAAGGCCGAAACAAGTCGCTCGCACACGGGCAGAAGGCGTACTTTGCCATCAGTGTCCCACTTTCAGGCTTGATGACACAGCATGTTTATCTGAACGTTCTGTCTAGCTATCTAGTACAAGGGAACGAGGGCCCCCTTCTGGTAAGAAAGGTTTCCCGGTGGGGGGTGCCGTATGTGCAGGAGAGCGTTCCCCACGCTGTGCCAAGTTTGGAACTTGGTGACTCGGGGTGGTCCCGAACGTCCAGCATTGTCCCGGGGACAGCCGTCCAGCGTTTTCTTTTTCAGGCTGGACGTAAACAACTAGCTTCCAGGTGCCGAAGGGAGTCGTCCTTGAGGCGTCCCCTGGTTTCACTGGGGACGCACAGTGGTGTTTCTCAGAAGAGCCCAAATCGCTCCCTGGGGCACACCAGCATGGAATGTAAGGCTGCTCAGAACTGCGTTCCTGAGGCCGTTTGCAGGCTGAACAAACGGGAGGTGTCGAGCGAAGAGGGCAGCACTGTGCCTTTACTGCTGGCACATCCGTGCAGTTAAAGCAAACGGACGTTTCCACTCCGGCGGCTCAAACGCCACACAAGAGCTGGGCGGCACACAGTGCCCTCTCCCAAAACTTACAACGAACGTGAGTGCGCAATGAGTCCTGCGATACCTTACAGAGTTGACGCTCTCCTTTACCGCCTGCTTCCTCACTAGGGCGGCACGCTTCACTTTACTACTGGAAAACGCTGGACTTTGACTCGAGGCCAGGGCTCACCTTTCTGTCGCCGGTAATCTCCGGAATGCTCTTGGAGACGCTCCCAGCAAGGAACTGAGACCAGCGAGCCTGATGCGAGTAAACTCGCACTTTTTCCCTGAGGCCTTCTGGAGCAAAGAAAAGACGGGCCCCAGGAGTGTGCCTCAGGCACCCTTCTCGCCGCATCTCATCCACCCGGGGGGGAAATTACGTTTGGGCAGGGTCGCCCTGTTTCAAACGTGAGCTCAGACAGTTATCCTCAGTAGTTTCTGACTACCTCAAGGAAACAGCGGGAGGAACAGGGCCTTTCCTCGGAGACACTTTCGGACACAGGGTCCCCTGCAGTGCATCCACTGCCTAGGTCGTGAAGTACCTGAGGCGGGCCTCAGTGCTCCGTCCCATACCTAGCTGTGTTAAGGGTGAAAGATGTACGTTTCTTCCGGCTGCACTCACAGCCTAGCTCGCGCTTCTGCGAGAGTGCCGTCCTGAGTGTTTCCCTGGACTGAGTCGTCAGCACGGGGTGTTTCTGAAGCACAGGTCCGTTTCTGTCAGTGAGGCCGATCGACTTGCAGGGAGGCTGCCCAGCGCTGCTCCCACGCGTCTCTGTTATGACTGGGACACTCTACCTCGGCCCCCAGCAAGCAACGCGTGGCCCTTGCTAGGAATGTGAAGAGTGGCTCCCACGGGCCTCCTTTCCCCCTGAGGTTCCTCAGAAGCGACCGGCCGCTCCTCCGGCACAGAGCAGTCACCATGCCAAAGTGGTGCACGGCCGCCTCTGCTCTGTGTCCCCGGAGGCATCGGGGAGTTCAGGCCATCCAGCGTGGCGCATGGATTCATGGCACCCCTGCACCCCCAGCTCTGCTGACGTGAAACACTAGCCCTTGCCTTGGGGCCTCAGGTCACCTTTCCTTTGGCCGGAGCTGACTCTGCAGTGCAGTGGTATGAGTCCCTAGAAAGGCATTTGCCAGCACAGGATGGGCTTTGAGAGAAGGCAGCCTTGCTCGCCCACAGCGACTACCCTGCAGTGGAGAGACGTCGGGCCGCAAGCGCTGCTCAGGCAGCTTGGAAGGCCGAAACAAGTCGCTCGCACACGGGCAGAAGGCGTACTTTGCCATCAGTGTCCCACTTTCAGGCTTGATGACACAGCATGTTTATCTGAACGTTCTGTCTAGCTATCTAGTACAAGGGAACGAGGGCCCCCTTCTGGTAAGAAAGGTTTCCAGGTGGGGGGTGCCGTACGTGCAGGAGAGCGTTCCCCACGCTGTGCCAAGTTTGGTACTTGGTGACTCGGGGTGGTCCCGAACGTCCAGCATTGTCCCGGGGACAGCCGTCCAGCGTTTTCTTTTTCAGGCTGGACGTAAACAACTAGCTTCCAGGTGCCGAAGGGAGTCGTCCTTGAGGCGTCCCCTGGTTTCACTGGGGACGCACAGTGGTGTTTCTCAGAAGAGCCCAAATCGCTCCCTGGGGCACACCAGCATGGAATGTAAGGCTGCTCAGAACTGCGTTCCTGAGGCCGTTTGCAGGCTGAACAAACGGGAGGTGTCGAGCGAAGAGGGCAGCACTGTGCCTTTACTGCTGGCACATCCGTGCAGTTAAAGCAAACGGACGTTTCCACTCCGGCGGCTCAAACGCCACACAAGAGCTGGGCGGCACACAGTGCCCTCTCCCAAAACTTACAACGAACGTGAGTGCGCAATGAGTCCTGCGACACCTTACAGAGTTGACGCTCTCCTTTACCGCCTGCTTCCTCACTAGGGCGGCACGCTTCACTTTACTACTGGAAAACGCTGGACTTTGACTCGAGGCCAGGGCTCACCTTTCTGTCGCCGGTAATCTCCGGAATGCTCTTGGAGACGCTCCCAGCAAGGAACTGAGACCAGCGAGCCTGATGCGAGTAAACTCGCACTTTTTCCCTGAGGCCTTCTGGAGCAAAGAAAAGACGGGCCCCAGGAGTGTGCCTCAGGCACCCTTCTCGCCGCATCTCATCCACCCGGGGGGGAAATTACGTTTGGGCAGGGTCGCCCTGTTTCAAACGTGAGCTCAGACAGTTATCCTCAGTAGTTTCTGACTACCTCAAGGACACAGCGGGAGGAACAGGGCCTTTCCTCGGAGACACTTTCGGACACAGGGTCCCCTGCAGTGCATCCACTGCCTAGGTCGTGAAGTACCTGAGGCGGGCCTCAGTGCTCCGTCCCATACCTAGCTGTGTTAAGGGTGAAAGATGTACGTTTCTTCCGGCTGCACTCACAGCCTAGCTCGCGCTTCTGCGAGAGTGCCGTCCTGAGTGTTTCCCTGGACTGAGTCGTCAGCACGGGGTGTTTCTGAAGCACAGGTCCGTTTCTGTCAGTGAGGCCGATCGACTTGCAGGGAGGCTGCCCAGCGCTGCTCCCACGCGTCTCTGTTATGACTGGGACACTCTACCTCGGCCCCCAGCAAGCAACGCGTGGCCCTTGCTAGGAATGTGAAGAGTGGCTCCCACGGGCCTCCTTTCCCCCTGAGGTTCCTCAGAAGCGACCGGCCGCTCCTCCGGCACAGAGCAGTCACCATGCCAAAGTGGTGCACGGCCGCCTCTGCTCTGTGTCCCCGGAGGCATCGGGGAGTTCAGGCCATCCAGCGTGTCGCATGGATTCATGGCACCCCTGCACCCCCAGCTCTGCTGACGTGAAACACTAGCCCTTGCCTTGGGGCCTCAGGTCACCTTTCCTTTGGCCGGAGCTGACTCTGCAGTGCAGTGGTATGAGTCCCTAGAAAGGCATTTGCCAGCACAGGATGGGCTTTGAGAGAAGGCAGCCTTGCTCGCCCACAGCGACTACCCTGCAGTGGAGAGACGTCGGGCCGCAAGCGCTGCTCAGGCAGCTTGGAAGGCCGAAACAAGTCGCTCGCACACGGGCAGAAGGCGTACTTTGCCATCAGTGTCCCACTTTCAGGCTTGATGACACAGCATGTTTATCTGAACGTTCTGTCTAGCTATCTAGTACAAGGGAACGAGGGCCCCCTTCTGGTAAGAAAGGTTTCCCGGTGGGGGGTGCCGTACGTGCAGGAGAGCGTTCCCCACGCTGTGCCAAGTTTGGAACTTGGTGACTCGGGGTGGTCCCGAACGTCCAGCATTGTCCCGGGGACAGCCGTCCAGCGTTTTCTTTTTCAGGCTGGACGTAAACAACTAGCTTCCAGGTGCCGAAGGGAGTCGTCCTTGAGGCGTCCCCTGGTTTCACTGGGGACGCACAGTGGTGTTTCTCAGAAGAGCCCAAATCGCTCCCTGGGGCACACCAGCATGGAATGTAAGGCTGCTCAGAACTGCGTTCCTGAGGCCGTTTGCAGGCTGAACAAACGGGAGGTGTCGAGCGAAGAGGGCAGCACTGTGCCTTTACTGCTGGCACATCCGTGCAGTTAAAGCAAACGGACGTTTCCACTCCGGCGGCTCAAACGCCACACAAGAGCTGGGCGGCACACAGTGCCCTCTCCCAAAACTTACAACGAACGTGAGTGCGCAATGAGTCCTGCGACACCTTACAGAGTTGACGCTCTCCTTTACCGCCTGCTTCCTCACTAGGGCGGCACGCTTCACTTTACTACTGGAAAACGCTGGACTTTGACTCGAGGCCAGGGCTCACCTTTCTGTCGCCGGTAATCTCCGGAATGCTCTTGGAGACGCTCCCAGCAAGGAACTGAGACCAGCGAGCCTGATGCGAGTAAACTCGCACTTTTTCCCTGAGGCCTTCTGGAGCAAAGAAAAGAAGGGCCCCAGGAGTGTGCCTCAGGCACCCTTCTCGCCGCATCTCATCCACCCGGGGGGGAAATTACGTTTGGGCAGGGTCGCCCTGTTTCAAACGTGAGCTCAGACAGTTATCCTCAGTAGTTTCTGACTACCTCAAGGACACAGCGGGAGGAACAGGGCCTTTCCTCGGAGACACTTTCGGACACAGGGTCCCCTGCAGTGCATCCACTGCCTAGGTCGTGAAGTACCTGAGGCGGGCCTCAGTGCTCCGTCCCATACCTAGCTGTGTTAAGGGTGAAAGATGTACGTTTCTTCCGGCTGCACTCACAGCCTAGCTCGCGCTTCTGCGAGAGTGCCGTCCTGAGTGTTTCCCTGGACTGAGTCGTCAGCACGGGGTGTTTCTGAAGCACAGGTCCGTTTCTGTCAGTGAGGCCGATCGACTTGCAGGGAGGCTGCCCAGCGCTGCTCCCACGCGTCTCTGTTATGACTGGGACACTCTACCTCGGCCCCCAGCAAGCAACGCGTGGCCCTTGCTAGGAATGTGAAGAGTGGCTCCCACGGGCCTCCTTTCCCCCTGAGGTTCCTCAGAAGCGACCGGCCGCTCCTCCGGCACAGAGCAGTCACCATGCCAAAGTGGTGCACGGCCGCCTCTGCTCTGTGTCCCCGGAGGCATCGGGGAGTTCAGGCCATCCAGCGTGGCGCATGGATTCATGGCACCCCTGCACCCCCAGCTCTGCTGACGTGAAACACTAGCCCTTGCCTTGGGGCCTCAGGTCACCTTTCCTTTGGCCGGAGCTGACTCTGCAGTGCAGTGGTATGAGTCCCTAGAAAGGCATTTGCCAGCACAGGATGGGCTTTGAGAGAAGGCAGCCTTGCTCGCCCACAGCGACTACCCTGCAGTGGAGAGACGTCGGGCCGCAAGCGCTGCTCAGGCAGCTTGGAAGGCCGAAACAAGTCGCTCGCACACGGGCAGAAGGCGTACTTTGCCATCAGTGTCCCACTTTCAGGCTTGATGACACAGCATGTTTATCTGAACGTTCTGTCTAGCTATCTAGTACAAGGGAACGAGGGCCCCCTTCTGGTAAGAAAGGTTTCCCGGTGGGGGGTGCCGTACGTGCAGGAGAGCGTTCCCCACGCTGTGCCAAGTTTGGTACTTGGTGACTCGGGGTGGTCCCGAACGTCCAGCATTGTCCCGGGGACAGCCGTCCAGCGTTTTCTTTTTCAGGCTGGACGTAAACAACTAGCTTCCAGGTGCCGAAGGGAGTCGTCCTTGAGGCGTCCCCTGGTTTCACTGGGGACGCACAGTGGTGTTTCTCAGAAGAGCCCAAATCGCTCCCTGGGGCACACCAGCATGGAATGTAAGGCTGCTCAGAACTGCGTTCCTGAGGCCGTTTGCAGGCTGAACAAACGGGAGGTGTCGAGCGAAGAGGGCAGCACTGTGCCTTTACTGCTGGCACATCCGTGCAGTTAAAGCAAACGGACGTTTCCACTCCGGCGGCTCAAACGCCACACAAGAGCTGGGCGGCACACAGTGCCCTCTCCCAAAACTTACAACGAACGTGAGTGCGCAATGAGTCCTGCGACACCTTACAGAGTTGACGCTCTCCTTTACCGCCTGCTTCCTCACTAGGGCGGCACGCTTCACTTTACTACTGGAAAACGCTGGACTTTGACTCGAGGCCAGGGCTCACCTTTCTGTCGCCGGTAATCTCCGGAATGCTCTTGGAGACGCTCCCAGCAAGGAACTGAGACCAGCGAGCCTGATGCGAGTAAACTCGCACTTTTTCCCTGAGGCCTTCTGGAGCAAAGAAAAGAAGGGCCCCAGGAGTGTGCCTCAGGCACCCTTCTCGCCGCATCTCATCCACCCGGGGGGGAAATTACGTTTGGGCAGGGTCGCCCTGTTTCAAACGTGAGCTCAGACAGTTATCCTCAGTAGTTTCTGACTACCTCAAGGACACAGCGGGAGGAACAGGGCCTTTCCTCGGAGACACTTTCGGACACAGGGTCCCCTGCAGTGCATCCACTGCCTAGGTCGTGAAGTACCTGAGGCGGGCCTCAGTGCTCCGTCCCATACCTAGCTGTGTTAAGGGTGAAAGATGTACGTTTCTTCCGGCTGCACTCACAGCCTAGCTCGCGCTTCTGCGAGAGTGCCGTCCTGAGTGTTTCCCTGGACTGAGTCGTCAGCACGGGGTGTTTCTGAAGCACAGGTCCGTTTCTGTCAGTGAGGCCGATCGACTTGCAGGGAGGCTGCCCAGCGCTGCTCCCACGCGTCTCTGTTATGACTGGGACACTCTACCTCGGCCCCCAGCAAGCAACGCGTGGCCCTTGCTAGGAATGTGAAGAGTGGCTCCCACGGGCCTCCTTTCCCCCTGAGGTTCCTCAGAAGCGACCGGCCGCTCCTCCGGCACAGAGCAGTCACCATGCCAAAGTGGTGCACGGCCGCCTCTGCTCTGTGTCCCCGGAGGCATCGGGGAGTTCAGGCCATCCAGCGTGGCGCATGGATTCATGGCACCCCTGCACCCCCAGCTCTGCTGACGTGAAACACTAGCCCTTGCCTTGGGGCCTCAGGTCACCTTTCCTTTGGCCGGAGCTGACTCTGCAGTGCAGTGGTATGAGTCCCTAGAAAGGCATTTGCCAGCACAGGATGGGCTTTGAGAGAAGGCAGCCTTGCTCGCCCACAGCGACTACCCTGCAGTGGAGAGACGTCGGGCCGCAAGCGCTGCTCAGGCAGCTTGGAAGGCCGAAACAAGTCGCTCGCACACGGGCAGAAGGCGTACTTTGCCATCAGTGTCCCACTTTCAGGCTTGATGACACAGCATGTTTATCTGAACGTTCTGTCTAGCTATCTAGTACAAGGGAACGAGGGCCCCCTTCTGGTAAGAAAGGTTTCCCGGTGGGGGGTGCCGTACGTGCAGGAGAGCGTTCCCCACGCTGTGCCAAGTTTGGTACTTGGTGACTCGGGGTGGTCCCGAACGTCCAGCATTGTCCCGGGGACAGCCGTCCAGCGTTTTCTTTTTCAGGCTGGACGTAAACAACTAGCTTCCAGGTGCCGAAGGGAGTCGTCCTTGAGGCGTCCCCTGGTTTCACTGGGGACGCACAGTGGTGTTTCTCAGAAGAGCCCAAATCGCTCCCTGGGGCACACCAGCATGGAATGTAAGGCTGCTCAGAACTGCGTTCCTGAGGCCGTTTGCAGGCTGAACAAACGGGAGGTGTCGAGCGAAGAGGGCAGCACTGTGCCTTTACTGCTGGCACATCCGTGCAGTTAAAGCAAACGGACGTTTCCACTCCGGCGGCTCAAACGCCACACAAGAGCTGGGCGGCACACAGTGCCCTCTCCCAAAACTTACAACGAACGTGAGTGCGCAATGAGTCCTGCGACACCTTACAGAGTTGACGCTCTCCTTTACCGCCTGCTTCCTCACTAGGGCGGCACGCTTCACTTTACTACTGGAAAACGCTGGACTTTGACTCGAGGCCAGGGCTCACCTTTCTGTCGCCGGTAATCTCCGGAATGCTCTTGGAGACGCTCCCAGCAAGGAACTGAGACCAGCGAGCCTGATGCGAGTAAACTCGCACTTTTTCCCTGAGGCCTTCTGGAGCAAAGAAAAGAAGGGCCCCAGGAGTGTGCCTCAGGCACCCTTCTCGCCGCATCTCATCCACCCGGGGGGGAAATTACGTTTGGGCAGGGTCGCCCTGTTTCAAACGTGAGCTCAGACAGTTATCCTCAGTAGTTTCTGACTACCTCAAGGACACAGCGGGAGGAACAGGGCCTTTCCTCGGAGACACTTTCGGACACAGGGTCCCCTGCAGTGCATCCACTGCCTAGGTCGTGAAGTACCTGAGGCGGGCCTCAGTGCTCCGTCCCATACCTAGCTGTGTTAAGGGTGAAAGATGTACGTTTCTTCCGGCTGCACTCACAGCCTAGCTCGCGCTTCTGCGAGAGTGCCGTCCTGAGTGTTTCCCTGGACTGAGTCGTCAGCACGGGGTGTTTCTGAAGCACAGGTCCGTTTCTGTCAGTGAGGCCGATCGACTTGCAGGGAGGCTGCCCAGCGCTGCTCCCACGCGTCTCTGTTATGACTGGGACACTCTACCTCGGCCCCCAGCAAGCAACGCGTGGCCCTTGCTAGGAATGTGAAGAGTGGCTCCCACGGGCCTCCTTTCCCCCTGAGGTTCCTCAGAAGCGACCGGCCGCTCCTCCGGCACAGAGCAGTCACCATGCCAAAGTGGTGCACGGCCGCCTCTGCTCTGTGTCCCCGGAGGCATCGGGGAGTTCAGGCCATCCAGCGTGGCGCATGGATTCATGGCACCCCTGCACCCCCAGCTCTGCTGACGTGAAACACTAGCCCTTGCCTTGGGGCCTCAGGTCACCTTTCCTTTGGCCGGAGCTGACTCTGCAGTGCAGTGGTATGAGTCCCCAGAAAGGCATTTGCCAGCACAGGATGGGCTTTGAGAGAAGGCAGCCTTGCTCGCCCACAGCGACTACCCTGCAGTGGAGAGACGTCGGGCCGCAAGCGCTGCTCAGGCAGCTTGGAAGGCCGAAACAAGTCGCTCGCACACGGGCAGAAGGCGTACTTTGCCATCAGTGTCCCACTTTCAGGCTTGATGACACAGCATGTTTATCTGAACGTTCTGTCTAGCTATCTAGTACAAGGGAACGAGGGCCCCCTTCTGGTAAGAAAGGTTTCCCGGTGGGGGGTGCCGTACGTGCAGGAGAGCGTTCCCCACGCTGTGCCAAGTTTGGTACTTGGTGACTCGGGGTGGTCCCGAACGTCCAGCATTGTCCCGGGGACAGCCGTCCAGCGTTTTCTTTTTCAGGCTGGACGTAAACAACTAGCTTCCAGGTGCCGAAGGGAGTCGTCCTTGAGGCGTCCCCTGGTTTCACTGGGGACGCACAGTGGTGTTTCTCAGAAGAGCCCAAATCGCTCCCTGGGGCACACCAGCATGGAATGTAAGGCTGCTCAGAACTGCGTTCCTGAGGCCGTTTGCAGGCTGAACAAACGGGAGGTGTCGAGCGAAGAGGGCAGCACTGTGCCTTTACTGCTGGCACATCCGTGCAGTTAAAGCAAACGGACGTTTCCACTCCGGCGGCTCAAACGCCACACAAGAGCTGGGCGGCACACAGTGCCCTCTCCCAAAACTTACAACGAACGTGAGTGCGCAATGAGTCCTGCGATACCTTACAGAGTTGACGCTCTCCTTTACCGCCTGCTTCCTCACTAGGGCGGCACGCTTCACTTTACTACTGGAAAACGCTGGACTTTGACTCGAGGCCAGGGCTCACCTTTCTGTCGCCGGTAATCTCCGGAATGCTCTTGGAGACGCTCCCAGCAAGGAACTGAGACCAGCGAGCCTGATGCGAGTAAACTCGCACTTTTTCCCTGAGGCCTTCTGGAGCAAAGAAAAGACGGGCCCCAGGAGTGTGCCTCAGGCACCCTTCTCGCCGCATCTCATCCACCCGGGGGGGAAATTACGTTTGGGCAGGGTCGCCCTGTTTCAAACGTGAGCTCAGACAGTTATCCTCAGTAGTTTCTGACTACCTCAAGGACACAGCGGGAGGAACAGGGCCTTTCCTCGGAGACACTTTCGGACACAGGGTCCCCTGCAGTGCATCCACTGCCTAGGTCGTGAAGTACCTGAGGCGGGCCTCAGTGCTCCGTCCCATACCTAGCTGTGTTAAGGGTGAAAGATGTACGTTTCTTCCGGCTGCACTCACAGCCTAGCTCGCGCTTCTGCGAGAGTGCCGTCCTGAGTGTTTCCCTGGACTGAGTCGTCAGCACGGGGTGTTTCTGAAGCACAGGTCCGTTTCAGTCAGTGAGGCCGATCGACTTGCAGGGAGGCTGCCCAGCGCTGCTCCCACGCGTCTCTGTTATGACTGGGACACTCTACCTCGGCCCCCAGCAAGCAACGCGTGGCCCTTGCTAGGAATGTGAAGAGTGGCGCCCACGGGCCTCCTTTCCCCCTGAGGTTCCTCAGAAGCGACCGGCCGCTCCTCCGGCACAGAGCAGTCACCATGCCAAAGTGGTGCACGGCCGCCTCTGCTCTGTGTCCCCGGAGGCATCGGGGAGTTCAGGCCATCCAGCGTGGCGCATGGATTCATGGCACCCCTGCACCCCCAGCTCTGCTGACGTGAAACACTAGCCCTTGCCTTGGGGCCTCAGGTCACCTTTCCTTTGGCCGGAGCTGACTCTGCAGTGCAGTGGTATGAGTCCCCAGAAAGGCATTTGCCAGCACAGGATGGGCTTTGAGAGAAGGCAGCCTTGCTCGCCCACAGCGACTACCCTGCAGTGGAGAGACGTCGGGCCGCAAGCGCTGCTCAGGCAGCTTGGAAGGCCGAAACAAGTCGCTCGCACACGGGCAGAAGGCGTACTTTGCCATCAGTGTCCCACTTTCAGGCTTGATGACACAGCATGTTTATCTGAACGTTCTGTCTAGCTATCTAGTACAAGGGAACGAGGGCCCCCTTCTGGTAAGAAAGGTTTCCCGGTGGGGGGTGCCGTACGTGCAGGAGAGCGTTCCCCACGCTGTGCCAAGTTTGGTACTTGGTGACTCGGGGTGGTCCCGAACGTCCAGCATTGTCCCGGGGACAGCCGTCCAGCGTTTTCTTTTTCAGGCTGGACGTAAACAACTAGCTTCCAGGTGCCGAAGGGAGTCGTCCTTGAGGCGTCCCCTGGTTTCACTGGGGACGCACAGTGGTGTTTCTCAGAAGAGCCCAAATCGCTCCCTGGGGCACACCAGCATGGAATGTAAGGCTGCTCAGAACTGCGTTCCTGAGGCCGTTTGCAGGCTGAACAAACGGGAGGTGTCGAGCGAAGAGGGCAGCACTGTGCCTTTACTGCTGGCACATCCGTGCAGTTAAAGCAAACGGACGTTTCCACTCCGGCGGCTCAAACGCCACACAAGAGCTGGGCGGCACACAGTGCCCTCTCCCAAAACTTACAACGAACGTGAGTGCGCAATGAGTCCTGCGATACCTTACAGAGTTGACGCTCTCCTTTACCGCCTGCTTCCTCACTAGGGCGGCACGCTTCACTTTACTACTGGAAAACGCTGGACTTTGACTCGAGGCCAGGGCTCACCTTTCTGTCGCCGGTAATCTCCGGAATGCTCTTGGAGACGCTCCCAGCAAGGAACTGAGACCAGCGAGCCTGATGCGAGTAAACTCGCACTTTTTCCCTGAGGCCTTCTGGAGCAAAGAAAAGACGGGCCCCAGGAGTGTGCCTCAGGCACCCTTCTCGCCGCATCTCATCCACCCGGGGGGGAAATTACGTTTGGGCAGGGTCGCCCTGTTTCAAACGTGAGCTCAGACAGTTATCCTCAGTAGTTTCTGACTACCTCAAGGACACAGCGGGAGGAACAGGGCCTTTCCTCGGAGACACTTTCGGACACAGGGTCCCCTGCAGTGCATCCACTGCCTAGGTCGTGAAGTACCTGAGGCGGGCCTCAGTGCTCCGTCCCATACCTAGCTGTGTTAAGGGTGAAAGATGTACGTTTCTTCCGGCTGCACTCACAGCCTAGCTTGCGCTTCTGCGAGAGTGCCGTCCTGAGTGTTTCCCTGGACTGAGTCGTCAGCACGGGGTGTTTCTGAAGCACAGGTCCGTTTCAGTCAGTGAGGCCGATCGACTTGCAGGGAGGCTGCCCAGCGCTGCTCCCACGCGTCTCTGTTATGACTGGGACACTCTACCTCGGCCCCCAGCAAGCAACGCGTGGCCCTTGCTAGGAATGTGAAGAGTGGCGCCCACGGGCCTCCTTTCCCCCTGAGGTTCCTCAGAAGCGACCGGCCGCTCCTCCGGCACAGAGCAGTCACCATGCCAAAGTGGTGCACGGCCGCCTCTGCTCTGTGTCCCCGGAGGCATCGGGGAGTTCAGGCCATCCAGCGTGGCGCATGGATTCATGGCACCCCTGCACCCCCAGCTCTGCTGACGTGAAACACTAGCCCTTGCCTTGGGGCCTCAGGTCACCTTTCCTTTGGCCGGAGCTGACTCTGCAGTGCAGTGGTATGAGTCCCCAGAAAGGCATTTGCCAGCACAGGATGGGCTTTGAGAGAAGGCAGCCTTGCTCGCCCACAGCGACTACCCTGCAGTGGAGAGACGTCGGGCCGCAAGCGCTGCTCAGGCAGCTTGGAAGGCCGAAACAAGTCGCTCGCACACGGGCAGAAGGCGTACTTTGCCATCAGTGTCCCACTTTCAGGCTTGATGACACAGCATGTTTATCTGAACGTTCTGTCTAGCTATCTAGTACAAGGGAACGAGGGCCCCCTTCTGGTAAGAAAGGTTTCCCGGTGGGGGGTGCCGTACGTGCAGGAGAGCGTTCCCCACGCTGTGCCAAGTTTGGTACTTGGTGACTCGGGGTGGTCCCGAACGTCCAGCATTGTCCCGGGGACAGCCGTCCAGCGTTTTCTTTTTCAGGCTGGACGTAAACAACTAGCTTCCAGGTGCCGAAGGGAGTCGTCCTTGAGGCGTCCCCTGGTTTCACTGGGGACGCACAGTGGTGTTTCTCAGAAGAGCCCAAATCGCTCCCTGGGGCACACCAGCATGGAATGTAAGGCTGCTCAGAACTGCGTTCCTGAGGCCGTTTGCAGGCTGAACAAACGGGAGGTGTCGAGCGAAGAGGGCAGCACTGTGCCTTTACTGCTGGCACATCCGTGCAGTTAAAGCAAACGGACGTTTCCACTCCGGCGGCTCAAACGCCACACAAGAGCTGGGCGGCACACAGTGCCCTCTCCCAAAACTTACAACGAACGTGAGTGCGCAATGAGTCCTGCGATACCTTACAGAGTTGACGCTCTCCTTTACCGCCTGCTTCCTCACTAGGGCGGCACGCTTCACTTTACTACTGGAAAACGCTGGACTTTGACTCGAGGCCAGGGCTCACCTTTCTGTCGCCGGTAATCTCCGGAATGCTCTTGGAGACGCTCCCAGCAAGGAACTGAGACCAGCGAGCCTGATGCGAGTAAACTCGCACTTTTTCCCTGAGGCCTTCTGGAGCAAAGAAAAGACGGGCCCCAGGAGTGTGCCTCAGGCACCCTTCTCGCCGCATCTCATCCACCCGGGGGGGAAATTACGTTTGGGCAGGGTCGCCCTGTTTCAAACGTGAGCTCAGACAGTTATCCTCAGTAGTTTCTGACTACCTCAAGGACACAGCGGGAGGAACAGGGCCTTTCCTCGGAGACACTTTCGGACACAGGGTCCCCTGCAGTGCATCCACTGCCTAGGTCGTGAAGTACCTGAGGCGGGCCTCAGTGCTCCGTCCCATACCTAGCTGTGTTAAGGGTGAAAGATGTACGTTTCTTCCGGCTGCACTCACAGCCTAGCTCGCGCTTCTGCGAGAGTGCCGTCCTGAGTGTTTCCCTGGACTGAGTCGTCAGCACGGGGTGTTTCTGAAGCACAGGTCCGTTTCTGTCAGTGAGGCCGATCGACTTGCAGGGAGGCTGCCCAGCGCTGCTCCCACGCGTCTCTGTTATGACTGGGACACTCTACCTCGGCCCCCAGCAAGCAACGCGTGGCCCTTGCTAGGAATGTGAAGAGTGGCTCCCACGGGCCTCCTTTCCCCCTGAGGTTCCTCAGAAGCGACCGGCCGCTCCTCCGGCACAGAGCAGTCACCATGCCAAAGTGGTGCACGGCCGCCTCTGCTCTGTGTCCCCGGAGGCATCGGGGAGTTCAGGCCATCCAGCGTGGCGCATGGATTCATGGCACCCCTGCACCCCCAGCTCTGCTGACGTGAAACACTAGCCCTTGCCTTGGGGCCTCAGGTCACCTTTCCTTTGGCCGGAGCTGACTCTGCAGTGCAGTGGTATGAGTCCCTAGAAAGGCATTTGCCAGCACAGGATGGGCTTTGAGAGAAGGCAGCCTTGCTCGCCCACAGCGACTACCCTGCAGTGGAGAGACGTCGGGCCGCAAGCGCTGCTCAGGCAGCTTGGAAGGCCGAAACAAGTCGCTCGCACACGGGCAGAAGGCGTACTTTGCCATCAGTGTCCCACTTTCAGGCTTGATGACACAGCATGTTTATCTGAACGTTCTGTCTAGCTATCTAGTACAAGGGAACGAGGGCCCCCTTCTGGTAAGAAAGGTTTCCCGGTGGGGGGTGCCGTACGTGCAGGAGAGCGTTCCCCACGCTGTGCCAAGTTTGGTACTTGGTGACTCGGGGTGGTCCCGAACGTCCAGCATTGTCCCGGGGACAGCCGTCCAGCGTTTTCTTTTTCAGGCTGGACGTAAACAACTAGCTTCCAGGTGCCGAAGGGAGTCGTCCTTGAGGCGTCCCCTGGTTTCACTGGGGACGCACAGTGGTGTTTCTCAGAAGAGCCCAAATCGCTCCCTGGGGCACACCAGCATGGAATGTAAGGCTGCTCAGAACTGCGTTCCTGAGGCCGTTTGCAGGCTGAACAAACGGGAGGTGTCGAGCGAAGAGGGCAGCACTGTGCCTTTACTGCTGGCACATCCGTGCAGTTAAAGCAAACGGACGTTTCCACTCCGGCGGCTCAAACGCCACACAAGAGCTGGGCGGCACACAGTGCCCTCTCCCAAAACTTACAACGAACGTGAGTGCGCAATGAGTCCTGCGATACCTTACAGAGTTGACGCTCTCCTTTACCGCCTGCTTCCTCACTAGGGCGGCACGCTTCACTTTACTACTGGAAAACGCTGGACTTTGACTCGAGGCCAGGGCTCACCTTTCTGTCGCCGGTAATCTCCGGAATGCTCTTGGAGACGCTCCCAGCAAGGAACTGAGACCAGCGAGCCTGATGCGAGTAAACTCGCACTTTTTCCCTGAGGCCTTCTGGAGCAAAGAAAAGACGGGCCCCAGGAGTGTGCCTCAGGCACCCTTCTCGCCGCATCTCATCCACCCGGGGGGGAAATTACGTTTGGGCAGGGTCGCCCTGTTTCAAACGTGAGCTCAGACAGTTATCCTCAGTAGTTTCTGACTACCTCAAGGACACAGCGGGAGGAACAGGGCCTTTCCTCGGAGACACTTTGGGACACAGGGTCCCCTGCAGTGCATCCACTGCCTAGGTCGTGAAGTACCTGAGGCGGGCCTCAGTGCTCCGTCCCATACCTAGCTGTGTTAAGGGTGAAAGATGTACGTTTCTTCCGGCTGCACTCACAGCCTAGCTCGCGCTTCTGCGAGAGTGCCGTCCTGAGTGTTTCCCTGGACTGAGTCGTCAGCACGGGGTGTTTCTGAAGCACAGGTCCGTTTCTGTCAGTGAGGCCGATCGACTTGCAGGGAGGCTGCCCAGCGCTGCTCCCACGCGTCTCTGTTATGACTGGGACACTCTACCTCGGCCCCCAGCAAGCAACGCGTGGCCCTTGCTAGGAATGTGAAGAGTGGCTCCCACGGGCCTCCTTTCCCCCTGAGGTTCCTCAGAAGCGACCGGCCGCTCCTCCGGCACAGAGCAGTCACCATGCCAAAGTGGTGCACGGCCGCCTCTGCTCTGTGTCCCCGGAGGCATCGGGGAGTTCAGGCCATCCAGCGTGGCGCATGGATTCATGGCACCCCTGCACCCCCAGCTCTGCTGACGTGAAACACTAGCCCTTGCCTTGGGGCCTCAGGTCACCTTTCCTTTGGCCGGAGCTGACTCTGCAGTGCAGTGGTATGAGTCCCCAGAAAGGCATTTGCCAGCACAGGATGGGCTTTGAGAGAAGGCAGCCTTGCTCGCCCACAGCGACTACCCTGCAGTGGAGAGACGTCGGGCCGCAAGCGCTGCTCAGGCAGCTTGGAAGGCCGAAACAAGTCGCTCGCACACGGGCAGAAGGCGTACTTTGCCATCAGTGTCCCACTTTCAGGCTTGATGACACAGCATGTTTATCTGAACGTTCTGTCTAGCTATCTAGTACAAGGGAACGAGGGCCCCCTTCTGGTAAGAAAGGTTTCCCGGTGGGGGGTGCCGTACGTGCAGGAGAGCGTTCCCCACGCTGTGCCAAGTTTGGTACTTGGTGACTCGGGGTGGTCCCGAACGTCCAGCATTGTCCCGGGGACAGCCGTCCAGCGTTTTCTTTTTCAGGCTGGACGTAAACAACTAGCTTCCAGGTGCCGAAGGGAGTCGTCCTTGAGGCGTCCCCTGGTTTCACTGGGGACGCACAGTGGTGTTTCTCAGAAGAGCCCAAATCGCTCCCTGGGGCACACCAGCATGGAATGTAAGGCTGCTCAGAACTGCGTTCCTGAGGCCGTTTGCAGGCTGAACAAACGGGAGGTGTCGAGCGAAGAGGGCAGCACTGTGCCTTTACTGCTGGCACATCCGTGCAGTTAAAGCAAACGGACGTTTCCACTCCGGCGGCTCAAACGCCACACAAGAGCTGGGCGGCACACAGTGCCCTCTCCCAAAACTTACAACGAACGTGAGTGCGCAATGAGTCCTGCGACACCTTACAGAGTTGACGCTCTCCTTTACCGCCTGCTTCCTCACTAGGGCGGCACGCTTCACTTTACTACTGGAAAACGCTGGACTTTGACTCGAGGCCAGGGCTCACCTTTCTGTCGCCGGTAATCTCCGGAATGCTCTTGGAGACGCTCCCAGCAAGGAACTGAGACCAGCGAGCCTGATGCGAGTAAACTCGCACTTTTTCCCTGAGGCCTTCTGGAGCAAAGAAAAGACGGGCCCCAGGAGTGTGCCTCAGGCACCCTTCTCGCCGCATCTCATCCACCCGGGGGGGAAATTACGTTTGGGCAGGGTCGCCCTGTTTCAAACGTGAGCTCAGACAGTTATCCTCAGTAGTTTCTGACTACCTCAAGGACACAGCGGGAGGAACAGGGCCTTTCCTCGGAGACACTTTCGGACACAGGGTCCCCTGCAGTGCATCCACTGCCTAGGTCGTGAAGTACCTGAGGCGGGCCTCAGTGCTCCGTCCCATACCTAGCTGTGTTAAGGGTGAAAGATGTACGTTTCTTCCGGCTGCACTCACAGCCTAGCTCGCGCTTCTGCGAGAGTGCCGTCCTGAGTGTTTCCCTGGACTGAGTCGTCAGCACGGGGTGTTTCTGAAGCACAGGTCCGTTTCTGTCAGTGAGGCCGATCGACTTGCAGGGAGGCTGCCCAGCGCTGCTCCCACGCGTCTCTGTTATGACTGGGACACTCTACCTCGGCCCCCAGCAAGCAACGCGTGGCCCTTGCTAGGAATGTGAAGAGTGGCTCCCACGGGCCTCCTTTCCCCCTGAGGTTCCTCAGAAGCGACCGGCCGCTCCTCCGGCACAGAGCAGTCACCATGCCAAAGTGGTGCACGGCCGCCTCTGCTCTGTGTCCCCGGAGGCATCGGGGAGTTCAGGCCATCCAGCGTGGCGCATGGATTCATGGCACCCCTGCACCCCCAGCTCTGCTGACGTGAAACACTAGCCCTTGCCTTTGGGGCCTCAGGTCACCTTTCATTTGGCCGGAGCTGACTCTGCAGTGCAGTGGTATGAGTCCCTAGAAAGGCATTTGCCAGCACAGGATGGGCTTTGAGAGAAGGCAGCCTTGCTCGCCCACAGCGACTACCCTGCAGTGGAGAGACGTCGGGCCGCAAGCGCTGCTCAGGCAGCTTGGAAGGCCGAAACAAGTCGCTCGCACACGGGCAGAAGGCGTACTTTGCCATCAGTGTCCCACTTTCAGGCTTGATGACACAGCATGTTTATCTGAACGTTCTGTCTAGCTATCTAGTACAAGGGAACGAGGGCCCCCTTCTGGTAAGAAAGGTTTCCCGGTGGGGGGTGCCGTACGTGCAGGAGAGCGTTCCCCACGCTGTGCCAAGTTTGGTACTTGGTGACTCGGGGTGGTCCCGAACGTCCAGCATTGTCCCGGGGACAGCCGTCCAGCGTTTTCTTTTTCAGGCTGGACGTAAACAACTAGCTTCCAGGTGCCGAAGGGAGTCGTCCTTGAGGCGTCCCCTGGTTTCACTGGGGACGCACAGTGGTGTTTCTCAGAAGAGCCCAAATCGCTCCCTGGGGCACACCAGCATGGAATGTAAGGCTGCTCAGAACTGCGTTCCTGAGGCCGTTTGCAGGCTGAACAAACGGGAGGTGTCGAGCGAAGAGGGCAGCACTGTGCCTTTACTGCTGGCACATCCGTGCAGTTAAAGCAAACGGACGTTTCCACTCCGGCGGCTCAAACGCCACACAAGAGCTGGGCGGCACACAGTGCCCTCTCCCAAAACTTACAACGAACGTGAGTGCGCAATGAGTCCTGCGATACCTTACAGAGTTGACGCTCTCCTTTACCGCCTGCTTCCTCACTAGGGCGGCACGCTTCACTTTACTACTGGAAAACGCTGGACTTTGACTCGAGGCCAGGGCTCACCTTTCTGTCGCCGGTAATCTCCGGAATGCTCTTGGAGACGCTCCCAGCAAGGAACTGAGACCAGCGAGCCTGATGCGAGTAAACTCGCACTTTTTCCCTGAGGCCTTCTGGAGCAAAGAAAAGACGGGCCCCAGGAGTGTGCCTCAGGCACCCTTCTCGCCGCATCTCATCCACCCGGGGGGGAAATTACGTTTGGGCAGGGTCGCCCTGTTTCAAACGTGAGCTCAGACAGTTATCCTCAGTAGTTTCTGACTACCTCAAGGACACAGCGGGAGGAACAGGGCCTTTCCTCGGAGACACTTTCGGACACAGGGTCCCCTGCAGTGCATCCACTGCCTAGGTCGTGAAGTACCTGAGGCGGGCCTCAGTGCTCCGTCCCATACCTAGCTGTGTTAAGGGTGAAAGATGTACGTTTCTTCCGGCTGCACTCACAGCCTAGCTCGCGCTTCTGCGAGAGTGCCGTCCTGAGTGTTTCCCTGGACTGAGTCGTCAGCACGGGGTGTTTCTGAAGCACAGGTCCGTTTCTGTCAGTGAGGCCGATCGACTTGCAGGGAGGCTGCCCAGCGCTGCTCCCACGCGTCTCTGTTATGACTGGGACACTCTACCTCGGCCCCCAGCAAGCAACGCGTGGCCCTTGCTAGGAATGTGAAGAGTGGCTCCCACGGGCCTCCTTTCCCCCTGAGGTTCCTCAGAAGCGACCGGCCGCTCCTCCGGCACAGAGCAGTCACCATGCCAAAGTGGTGCACGGCCGCCTCTGCTCTGTGTCCCCGGAGGCATCGGGGAGTTCAGGCCATCCAGCGTGGCGCATGGATTCATGGCACCCCTGCACCCCCAGCTCTGCTGACGTGAAACACTAGCCCTTGCCTTGGGGCCTCAGGTCACCTTTCCTTTGGCCGGAGCTGACTCTGCAGTGCAGTGGTATGAGTCCCTAGAAAGGCATTTGCCAGCACAGGATGGGCTTTGAGAGAAGGCAGCCTTGCTCGCCCACAGCGACTACCCTGCAGTGGAGAGACGTCGGGCCGCAAGCGCTGCTCAGGCAGCTTGGAAGGCCGAAACAAGTCGCTCGCACACGGGCAGAAGGCGTACTTTGCCATCAGTGTCCCACTTTCAGGCTTGATGACACAGCATGTTTATCTGAACGTTCTGTCTAGCTATCTAGTACAAGGGAACGAGGGCCCCCTTCTGGTAAGAAAGGTTTCCCGGTGGGGGGTGCCGTACGTGCAGGAGAGCGTTCCCCACGCTGTGCCAAGTTTGGTACTTGGTGACTCGGGGTGGTCCCGAACGTCCAGCATTGTCCCGGGGACAGCCGTCCAGCGTTTTCTTTTTCAGGCTGGACGTAAACAACTAGCTTCCAGGTGCCGAAGGGAGTCGTCCTTGAGGCGTCCCCTGGTTTCACTGGGGACGCACAGTGGTGTTTCTCAGAAGAGCCCAAATCGCTCCCTGGGGCACACCAGCATGGAATGTAAGGCTGCTCAGAACTGCGTTCCTGAGGCCGTTTGCAGGCTGAACAAACGGGAGGTGTCGAGCGAAGAGGGCAGCACTGTGCCTTTACTGCTGGCACATCCGTGCAGTTAAAGCAAACGGACGTTTCCACTCCGGCGGCTCAAACGCCACACAAGAGCTGGGCGGCACACAGTGCCCTCTCCCAAAACTTACAACGAACGTGAGTGCGCAATGAGTCCTGCGATACCTTACAGAGTTGACGCTCTCCTTTACCGCCTGCTTCCTCACTAGGGCGGCACGCTTCACTTTACTACTGGAAAACGCTGGACTTTGACTCGAGGCCAGGGCTCACCTTTCTGTCGCCGGTAATCTCCGGAATGCTCTTGGAGACGCTCCCAGCAAGGAACTGAGACCAGCGAGCCTGATGCGAGTAAACTCGCACTTTTTCCCTGAGGCCTTCTGGAGCAAAGAAAAGACGGGCCCCAGGAGTGTGCCTCAGGCACCCTTCTCGCCGCATCTCATCCACCCGGGGGGGAAATTACGTTTGGGCAGGGTCGCCCTGTTTCAAACGTGAGCTCAGACAGTTATCCTCAGTAGTTTCTGACTACCTCAAGGACACAGCGGGAGGAACAGGGCCTTTCCTCGGAGACACTTTCGGACACAGGGTCCCCTGCAGTGCATCCACTGCCTAGGTCGTGAAGTACCTGAGGCGGGCCTCAGTGCTCCGTCCCATACCTAGCTGTGTTAAGGGTGAAAGATGTACGTTTCTTCCGGCTGCACTCACAGCCTAGCTCGCGCTTCTGCGAGAGTGCCGTCCTGAGTGTTTCCCTGGACTGAGTCGTCAGCACGGGGTGTTTCTGAAGCACAGGTCCGTTTCTGTCAGTGAGGCCGATCGACTTGCAGGGAGGCTGCCCAGCGCTGCTCCCACGCGTCTCTGTTATGACTGGGACACTCTACCTCGGCCCCCAGCAAGCAACGCGTGGCCCTTGCTAGGAATGTGAAGAGTGGCTCCCACGGGCCTCCTTTCCCCCTGAGGTTCCTCAGAAGCGACCGGCCGCTCCTCCGGCACAGAGCAGTCACCATGCCAAAGTGGTGCACGGCCGCCTCTGCTCTGTGTCCCCGGAGGCATCGGGGAGTTCAGGCCATCCAGCGTGGCGCATGGATTCATGGCACCCCTGCACCCCCAGCTCTGCTGACGTGAAACACTAGCCCTTGCCTTGGGGCCTCAGGTCACCTTTCCTTTGGCCGGAGCTGACTCTGCAGTGCAGTGGTATGAGTCCCTAGAAAGGCATTTGCCAGCACAGGATGGGCTTTGAGAGAAGGCAGCCTTGCTCGCCCACAGCGACTACCCTGCAGTGGAGAGACGTCGGGCCGCAAGCGCTGCTCAGGCAGCTTGGAAGGCCGAAACAAGTCGCTCGCACACGGGCAGAAGGCGTACTTTGCCATCAGTGTCCCACTTTCAGGCTTGATGACACAGCATGTTTATCTGAACGTTCTGTCTAGCTATCTAGTACAAGGGAACGAGGGCCCCCTTCTGGTAAGAAAGGTTTCCCGGTGGGGGGTGCCGTACGTGCAGGAGAGCGTTCCCCACGCTGTGCCAAGTTTGGTACTTGGTGACTCGGGGTGGTCCCGAACGTCCAGCATTGTCCCGGGGACAGCCGTCCAGCGTTTTCTTTTTCAGGCTGGACGTAAACAACTAGCTTCCAGGTGCCGAAGGGAGTCGTCCTTGAGGCGTCCCCTGGTTTCACTGGGGACGCACAGTGGTGTTTCTCAGAAGAGCCCAAATCGCTCCCTGGGGCACACCAGCATGGAATGTAAGGCTGCTCAGAACTGCGTTCCTGAGGCCGTTTGCAGGCTGAACAAACGGGAGGTGTCGAGCGAAGAGGGCAGCACTGTGCCTTTACTGCTGGCACATCCGTGCAGTTAAAGCAAACGGACGTTTCCACTCCGGCGGCTCAAACGCCACACAAGAGCTGGGCGGCACACAGTGCCCTCTCCCAAAACTTACAACGAACGTGAGTGCGCAATGAGTCCTGCGATACCTTACAGAGTTGACGCTCTCCTTTACCGCCTGCTTCCTCACTAGGGCGGCACGCTTCACTTTACTACTGGAAAACGCTGGACTTTGACTCGAGGCCAGGGCTCACCTTTCTGTCGCCGGTAATCTCCGGAATGCTCTTGGAGACGCTCCCAGCAAGGAACTGAGACCAGCGAGCCTGATGCGAGTAAACTCGCACTTTTTCCCTGAGGCCTTCTGGAGCAAAGAAAAGACGGGCCCCAGGAGTGTGCCTCAGGCACCCTTCTCGCCGCATCTCATCCACCCGGGGGGGAAATTACGTTTGGGCAGGGTCGCCCTGTTTCAAACGTGAGCTCAGACAGTTATCCTCAGTAGTTTCTGACTACCTCAAGGACACAGCGGGAGGAACAGGGCCTTTCCTCGGAGACACTTTGGGACACAGGGTCCCCTGCAGTGCATCCACTGCCTAGGTCGTGAAGTACCTGAGGCGGGCCTCAGTGCTCCGTCCCATACCTAGCTGTGTTAAGGGTGAAAGATGTACGTTTCTTCCGGCTGCACTCACAGCCTAGCTCGCGCTTCTGCGAGAGTGCCGTCCTGAGTGTTTCCCTGGACTGAGTCGTCAGCACGGGGTGTTTCTGAAGCACAGGTCCGTTTCTGTCAGTGAGGCCGATCGACTTGCAGGGAGGCTGCCCAGCGCTGCTCCCACGCGTCTCTGTTATGACTGGGACACTCTACCTCGGCCCCCAGCAAGCAACGCGTGGCCCTTGCTAGGAATGTGAAGAGTGGCTCCCACGGGCCTCCTTTCCCCCTGAGGTTCCTCAGAAGCGACCGGCCGCTCCTCCGGCACAGAGCAGTCACCATGCCAAAGTGGTGCACGGCCGCCTCTGCTCTGTGTCCCCGGAGGCATCGGGGAGTTCAGGCCATCCAGCGTGGCGCATGGATTCATGGCACCCCTGCACCCCCAGCTCTGCTGACGTGAAACACTAGCCCTTGCCTTGGGGCCTCAGGTCACCTTTCCTTTGGCCGGAGCTGACTCTGCAGTGCAGTGGTATGAGTCCCCAGAAAGGCATTTGCCAGCACAGGATGGGCTTTGAGAGAAGGCAGCCTTGCTCGCCCACAGCGACTACCCTGCAGTGGAGAGACGTCGGGCCGCAAGCGCTGCTCAGGCAGCTTGGAAGGCCGAAACAAGTCGCTCGCACACGGGCAGAAGGCGTACTTTGCCATCAGTGTCCCACTTTCAGGCTTGATGACACAGCATGTTTATCTGAACGTTCTGTCTAGCTATCTAGTACAAGGGAACGAGGGCCCCCTTCTGGTAAGAAAGGTTTCCCGGTGGGGGGTGCCGTACGTGCAGGAGAGCGTTCCCCACGCTGTGCCAAGTTTGGTACTTGGTGACTCGGGGTGGTCCCGAACGTCCAGCATTGTCCCGGGGACAGCCGTCCAGCGTTTTCTTTTTCAGGCTGGACGTAAACAACTAGCTTCCAGGTGCCGAAGGGAGTCGTCCTTGAGGCGTCCCCTGGTTTCACTGGGGACGCACAGTGGTGTTTCTCAGAAGAGCCCAAATCGCTCCCTGGGGCACACCAGCATGGAATGTAAGGCTGCTCAGAACTGCGTTCCTGAGGCCGTTTGCAGGCTGAACAAACGGGAGGTGTCGAGCGAAGAGGGCAGCACTGTGCCTTTACTGCTGGCACATCCGTGCAGTTAAAGCAAACGGACGTTTCCACTCCGGCGGCTCAAACGCCACACAAGAGCTGGGCGGCACACAGTGCCCTCTCCCAAAACTTACAACGAACGTGAGTGCGCAATGAGTCCTGCGACACCTTACAGAGTTGACGCTCTCCTTTACCGCCTGCTTCCTCACTAGGGCGGCACGCTTCACTTTACTACTGGAAAACGCTGGACTTTGACTCGAGGCCAGGGCTCACCTTTCTGTCGCCGGTAATCTCCGGAATGCTCTTGGAGACGCTCCCAGCAAGGAACTGAGACCAGCGAGCCTGATGCGAGTAAACTCGCACTTTTTCCCTGAGGCCTTCTGGAGCAAAGAAAAGACGGGCCCCAGGAGTGTGCCTCAGGCACCCTTCTCGCCGCATCTCATCCACCCGGGGGGGAAATTACGTTTGGGCAGGGTCGCCCTGTTTCAAACGTGAGCTCAGACAGTTATCCTCAGTAGTTTCTGACTACCTCAAGGACACAGCGGGAGGAACAGGGCCTTTCCTCGGAGACACTTTCGGACACAGGGTCCCCTGCAGTGCATCCACTGCCTAGGTCGTGAAGTACCTGAGGCGGGCCTCAGTGCTCCGTCCCATACCTAGCTGTGTTAAGGGTGAAAGATGTACGTTTCTTCCGGCTGCACTCACAGCCTAGCTCGCGCTTCTGCGAGAGTGCCGTCCTGAGTGTTTCCCTGGACTGAGTCGTCAGCACGGGGTGTTTCTGAAGCACAGGTCCGTTTCTGTCAGTGAGGCCGATCGACTTGCAGGGAGGCTGCCCAGCGCTGCTCCCACGCGTCTCTGTTATGACTGGGACACTCTACCTCGGCCCCCAGCAAGCAACGCGTGGCCCTTGCTAGGAATGTGAAGAGTGGCTCCCACGGGCCTCCTTTCCCCCTGAGGTTCCTCAGAAGCGACCGGCCGCTCCTCCGGCACAGAGCAGTCACCATGCCAAAGTGGTGCACGGCCGCCTCTGCTCTGTGTCCCCGGAGGCATCGGGGAGTTCAGGCCATCCAGCGTGGCGCATGGATTCATGGCACCCCTGCACCCCCAGCTCTGCTGACGTGAAACACTAGCCCTTGCCTTTGGGGCCTCAGGTCACCTTTCATTTGGCCGGAGCTGACTCTGCAGTGCAGTGGTATGAGTCCCTAGAAAGGCATTTGCCAGCACAGGATGGGCTTTGAGAGAAGGCAGCCTTGCTCGCCCACAGCGACTACCCTGCAGTGGAGAGACGTCGGGCCGCAAGCGCTGCTCAGGCAGCTTGGAAGGCCGAAACAAGTCGCTCGCACACGGGCAGAAGGCGTACTTTGCCATCAGTGTCCCACTTTCAGGCTTGATGACACAGCATGTTTATCTGAACGTTCTGTCTAGCTATCTAGTACAAGGGAACGAGGGCCCCCTTCTGGTAAGAAAGGTTTCCCGGTGGGGGGTGCCGTACGTGCAGGAGAGCGTTCCCCACGCTGTGCCAAGTTTGGTACTTGGTGACTCGGGGTGGTCCCGAACGTCCAGCATTGTCCCGGGGACAGCCGTCCAGCGTTTTCTTTTTCAGGCTGGACGTAAACAACTAGCTTCCAGGTGCCGAAGGGAGTCGTCCTTGAGGCGTCCCCTGGTTTCACTGGGGACGCACAGTGGTGTTTCTCAGAAGAGCCCAAATCGCTCCCTGGGGCACACCAGCATGGAATGTAAGGCTGCTCAGAACTGCGTTCCTGAGGCCGTTTGCAGGCTGAACAAACGGGAGGTGTCGAGCGAAGAGGGCAGCACTGTGCCTTTACTGCTGGCACATCCGTGCAGTTAAAGCAAACGGACGTTTCCACTCCGGCGGCTCAAACGCCACACAAGAGCTGGGCGGCACACAGTGCCCTCTCCCAAAACTTACAACGAACGTGAGTGCGCAATGAGTCCTGCGATACCTTACAGAGTTGACGCTCTCCTTTACCGCCTGCTTCCTCACTAGGGCGGCACGCTTCACTTTACTACTGGAAAACGCTGGACTTTGACTCGAGGCCAGGGCTCACCTTTCTGTCGCCGGTAATCTCCGGAATGCTCTTGGAGACGCTCCCAGCAAGGAACTGAGACCAGCGAGCCTGATGCGAGTAAACTCGCACTTTTTCCCTGAGGCCTTCTGGAGCAAAGAAAAGACGGGCCCCAGGAGTGTGCCTCAGGCACCCTTCTCGCCGCATCTCATCCACCCGGGGGGGAAATTACGTTTGGGCAGGGTCGCCCTGTTTCAAACGTGAGCTCAGACAGTTATCCTCAGTAGTTTCTGACTACCTCAAGGACACAGCGGGAGGAACAGGGCCTTTCCTCGGAGACACTTTCGGACACAGGGTCCCCTGCAGTGCATCCACTGCCTAGGTCGTGAAGTACCTGAGGCGGGCCTCAGTGCTCCGTCCCATACCTAGCTGTGTTAAGGGTGAAAGATGTACGTTTCTTCCGGCTGCACTCACAGCCTAGCTCGCGCTTCTGCGAGAGTGCCGTCCTGAGTGTTTCCCTGGACTGAGTCGTCAGCACGGGGTGTTTCTGAAGCACAGGTCCGTTTCTGTCAGTGAGGCCGATCGACTTGCAGGGAGGCTGCCCAGCGCTGCTCCCACGCGTCTCTGTTATGACTGGGACACTCTACCTCGGCCCCCAGCAAGCAACGCGTGGCCCTTGCTAGGAATGTGAAGAGTGGCTCCCACGGGCCTCCTTTCCCCCTGAGGTTCCTCAGAAGCGACCGGCCGCTCCTCCGGCACAGAGCAGTCACCATGCCAAAGTGGTGCACGGCCGCCTCTGCTCTGTGTCCCCGGAGGCATCGGGGAGTTCAGGCCATCCAGCGTGGCGCATGGATTCATGGCACCCCTGCACCCCCAGCTCTGCTGACGTGAAACACTAGCCCTTGCCTTGGGGCCTCAGGTCACCTTTCCTTTGGCCGGAGCTGACTCTGCAGTGCAGTGGTATGAGTCCCTAGAAAGGCATTTGCCAGCACAGGATGGGCTTTGAGAGAAGGCAGCCTTGCTCGCCCACAGCGACTACCCTGCAGTGGAGAGACGTCGGGCCGCAAGCGCTGCTCAGGCAGCTTGGAAGGCCGAAACAAGTCGCTCGCACACGGGCAGAAGGCGTACTTTGCCATCAGTGTCCCACTTTCAGGCTTGATGACACAGCATGTTTATCTGAACGTTCTGTCTAGCTATCTAGTACAAGGGAACGAGGGCCCCCTTCTGGTAAGAAAGGTTTCCCGGTGGGGGGTGCCGTACGTGCAGGAGAGCGTTCCCCACGCTGTGCCAAGTTTGGTACTTGGTGACTCGGGGTGGTCCCGAACGTCCAGCATTGTCCCGGGGACAGCCGTCCAGCGTTTTCTTTTTCAGGCTGGACGTAAACAACTAGCTTCCAGGTGCCGAAGGGAGTCGTCCTTGAGGCGTCCCCTGGTTTCACTGGGGACGCACAGTGGTGTTTCTCAGAAGAGCCCAAATCGCTCCCTGGGGCACACCAGCATGGAATGTAAGGCTGCTCAGAACTGCGTTCCTGAGGCCGTTTGCAGGCTGAACAAACGGGAGGTGTCGAGCGAAGAGGGCAGCACTGTGCCTTTACTGCTGGCACATCCGTGCAGTTAAAGCAAACGGACGTTTCCACTCCGGCGGCTCAAACGCCACACAAGAGCTGGGCGGCACACAGTGCCCTCTCCCAAAACTTACAACGAACGTGAGTGCGCAATGAGTCCTGCGACACCTTACAGAGTTGACGCTCTCCTTTACCGCCTGCTTCCTCACTAGGGCGGCACGCTTCACTTTACTACTGGAAAACGCTGGACTTTGACTCGAGGCCAGGGCTCACCTTTCTGTCGCCGGTAATCTCCGGAATGCTCTTGGAGACGCTCCCAGCAAGGAACTGAGACCAGCGAGCCTGATGCGAGTAAACTCGCACTTTTTCCCTGAGGCCTTCTGGAGCAAAGAAAAGAAGGGCCCCAGGAGTGTGCCTCAGGCACCCTTCTCGCCGCATCTCATCCACCCGGGGGGGAAATTACGTTTGGGCAGGGTCGCCCTGTTTCAAACGTGAGCTCAGACAGTTATCCTCAGTAGTTTCTGACTACCTCAAGGACACAGCGGGAGGAACAGGGCCTTTCCTCGGAGACACTTTCGGACACAGGGTCCCCTGCAGTGCATCCACTGCCTAGGTCGTGAAGTACCTGAGGCGGGCCTCAGTGCTCCGTCCCATACCTAGCTGTGTTAAGGGTGAAAGATGTACGTTTCTTCCGGCTGCACTCACAGCCTAGCTCGCGCTTCTGCGAGAGTGCCGTCCTGAGTGTTTCCCTGGACTGAGTCGTCAGCACGGGGTGTTTCTGAAGCACAGGTCCGTTTCTGTCAGTGAGGCCGATCGACTTGCAGGGAGGCTGCCCAGCGCTGCTCCCACGCGTCTCTGTTATGACTGGGACACTCTACCTCGGCCCCCAGCAAGCAACGCGTGGCCCTTGCTAGGAATGTGAAGAGTGGCTCCCACGGGCCTCCTTTCCCCCTGAGGTTCCTCAGAAGCGACCGGCCGCTCCTCCGGCACAGAGCAGTCACCATGCCAAAGTGGTGCACGGCCGCCTCTGCTCTGTGTCCCCGGAGGCATCGGGGAGTTCAGGCCATCCAGCGTGGCGCATGGATTCATGGCACCCCTGCACCCCCAGCTCTGCTGACGTGAAACACTAGCCCTTGCCTTGGGGCCTCAGGTCACCTTTCCTTTGGCCGGAGCTGACTCTGCAGTGCAGTGGTATGAGTCCCCAGAAAGGCATTTGCCAGCACAGGATGGGCTTTGAGAGAAGGCAGCCTTGCTCGCCCACAGCGACTACCCTGCAGTGGAGAGACGTCGGGCCGCAAGCGCTGCTCAGGCAGCTTGGAAGGCCGAAACAAGTCGCTCGCACACGGGCAGAAGGCGTACTTTGCCATCAGTGTCCCACTTTCAGGCTTGATGACACAGCATGTTTATCTGAACGTTCTGTCTAGCTATCTAGTACAAGGGAACGAGGGCCCCCTTCTGGTAAGAAAGGTTTCCCGGTGGGGGGTGCCGTACGTGCAGGAGAGCGTTCCCCACGCTGTGCCAAGTTTGGTACTTGGTGACTCGGGGTGGTCCCGAACGTCCAGCATTGTCCCGGGGACAGCCGTCCAGCGTTTTCTTTTTCAGGCTGGACGTAAACAACTAGCTTCCAGGTGCCGAAGGGAGTCGTCCTTGAGGCGTCCCCTGGTTTCACTGGGGACGCACAGTGGTGTTTCTCAGAAGAGCCCAAATCGCTCCCTGGGGCACACCAGCATGGAATGTAAGGCTGCTCAGAACTGCGTTCCTGAGGCCGTTTGCAGGCTGAACAAACGGGAGGTGTCGAGCGAAGAGGGCAGCACTGTGCCTTTACTGCTGGCACATCCGTGCAGTTAAAGCAAACGGACGTTTCCACTCCGGCGGCTCAAACGCCACACAAGAGCTGGGCGGCACACAGTGCCCTCTCCCAAAACTTACAACGAACGTGAGTGCGCAATGAGTCCTGCGATACCTTACAGAGTTGACGCTCTCCTTTACCGCCTGCTTCCTCACTAGGGCGGCACGCTTCACTTTACTACTGGAAAACGCTGGACTTTGACTCGAGGCCAGGGCTCACCTTTCTGTCGCCGGTAATCTCCGGAATGCTCTTGGAGACGCTCCCAGCAAGGAACTGAGACCAGCGAGCCTGATGCGAGTAAACTCGCACTTTTTCCCTGAGGCCTTCTGGAGCAAAGAAAAGACGGGCCCCAGGAGTGTGCCTCAGGCACCCTTCTCGCCGCATCTCATCCACCCGGGGGGGAAATTACGTTTGGGCAGGGTCGCCCTGTTTCAAACGTGAGCTCAGACAGTTATCCTCAGTAGTTTCTGACTACCTCAAGGACACAGCGGGAGGAACAGGGCCTTTCCTCGGAGACACTTTCGGACACAGGGTCCCCTGCAGTGCATCCACTGCCTAGGTCGTGAAGTACCTGAGGCGGGCCTCGGTGCTCCGTCCCATAGCTAGCTGTGTTAAGGGTGAAAGATGTACGTTTCTTCCGGCTGCACTCACAGCCTAGCTCGCGCTTCTGCGAGAGTGCCGTCCTGAGTGTTTCCCTGGACTGAGTCGTTAGCACGGGGTGTTTCTGAAGCACAGGTCCGTTTCTGTCAGTGAGGCCGATCGACTTGCAGGGAGGCTGCCCAGCGCTGCTCCCACGCGTCTCTGTTATGACTGGGACACTCTACCTCGGCCCCCAGCAAGCAACGCGTGGCCCTTGCTAGGAATGTGAAGAGTGGCTCCCACGGGCCTCCTTTCCCCCTGAGGTTCCTCAGAAGCGACCGGCCGCTCCTCCGGCACAGAGCAGTCACCATGCCAAAGTGGTGCACGGCCGCCTCTGCTCTGTGTCCCCGGAGGCATCGGGGAGTTCAGGCCATCCAGCGTGGCGCATGGATTCATGGCACCCCTGCACCCCCAGCTCTGCTGACGTGAAACACTAGCCCTTGCCTTGGGGCCTCAGGTCACCTTTCATTTGGCCGGAGCTGACTCTGCAGTGCAGTGGTATAAGTCCCTAGAAAGGCATTTGCCAGCACAGGATGGGCTTTGAGAGAAGGCAGCCTTGCTCGCCCACAGCGACTACCCTGCAGTGGAGAGACGTCGGGCCGCAAGCGCTGCTCAGGCAGCTTGGAAGGCCGAAACAAGTCGCTCGCACACGGGCAGAAGGCGTACTTTGCCATCAGTGTCCCACTTTCAGGCTTGATGACACAGCATGTTTATCTGAACGTTCTGTCTAGCTATCTAGTACAAGGGAACGAGGGCCCCCTTCTGGTAAGAAAGGTTTCCCGGTGGGGGGTGCCGTACGTGCAGGAGAGCGTTCCCCACGCTGTGCCAAGTTTGGTACTTGGTGACTCGGGGTGGTCCCGAACGTCCAGCATTGTCCCGGGGACAGCCGTCCAGCGTTTTCTTTTTCAGGCTGGACGTAAACAACTAGCTTCCAGGTGCCGAAGGGAGTCGTCCTTGAGGCGTCCCCTGGTTTCACTGGGGACGCACAGTGGTGTTTCTCAGAAGAGCCCAAATCGCTCCCTGGGGCACACCAGCATGGAATGTAAGGCTGCTCAGAACTGCGTTCCTGAGGCCGTTTGCAGGCTGAACAAACGGGAGGTGTCGAGCGAAGAGGGCAGCACTGTGCCTTTACTGCTGGCACATCCGTGCAGTTAAAGCAAACGGACGTTTCCACTCCGGCGGCTCAAACGCCACACAAGAGCTGGGCGGCACACAGTGCCCTCTCCCAAAACTTACAACGAACGTGAGTGCGCAATGAGTCCTGCGATACCTTACAGAGTTGACGCTCTCCTTTACCGCCTGCTTCCTCACTAGGGCGGCACGCTTCACTTTACTACTGGAAAACGCTGGACTTTGACTCGAGGCCAGGGCTCACCTTTCTGTCGCCGGTAATCTCCGGAATGCTCTTGGAGACGCTCCCAGCAAGGAACTGAGACCAGCGAGCCTGATGCGAGTAAACTCGCACGTTTTCCCTGAGGCCTTCTGGAGCAAAGAAAAGACGGGCCCCAGGAGTGTGCCTCAGGCACCCTTCTCGCCGCATCTCATCCACCCGGGGGGGAAATTACGTTTGGGCAGGGTCGCCCTGTTTCAAACGTGAGCTCAGACAGTTATCCTCAGTAGTTTCTGACTACCTCAAGGACACAGCGGGAGGAACAGGGCCTTTCCTCGGAGACACTTTCGGACACAGGGTCCCCTGCAGTGCATCCACTGCCTAGGTCGTGAAGTACCTGAGGCGGGCCTCGGTGCTCCGTCCCATACCTAGCTGTGTTAAGGGTGAAAGATGTACGTTTCTTCCGGCTGCACTCACAGCCTAGCTCGCGCTTCTGCGAGAGTGCCGTCCTGAGTGTTTCCCTGGACTGAGTCGTCAGCACGGGGTGTTTCTGAAGCACAGGTCCGTTTCTGTCAGTGAGGCCGATCGACTTGCAGGGAGGCTGCCCAGCGCTGCTCCCACGCGTCTCTGTTATGACTGGGACACTCTACCTCGGCCCCCAGCAAGCAACGCGTGGCCCTTGCTAGGAATGTGAAGAGTGGCTCCCACGGGCCTCCTTTCCCCCTGAGGTTCCTCAGAAGCGACCGGCCGCTCCTCCGGCACAGAGCAGTCACCATGCCAAAGTGGTGCACGGCCGCCTCTGCTCTGTGTCCCCGGAGGCATCGGGGAGTTCAGGCCATCCAGCGTGGCGCATGGATTCATGGCACCCCTGCACCCCCAGCTCTGCTGACGTGAAACACTAGCCCTTGCCTTGGGGCCTCAGGTCACCTTTCCTTTGGCCGGAGCTGACTCTGCAGTGCAGTGGTATGAGTCCCTAGAAAGGCATTTGCCAGCACAGGATGGGCTTTGAGAGAAGGCAGCCTTGCTCGCCCACAGCGACTACCCTGCAGTGGAGAGACGTCGGGCCGCAAGCGCTGCTCAGGCAGCTTGGAAGGCCGAAACAAGTCGCTCGCACACGGGCAGAAGGCGTACTTTGCCATCAGTGTCCCACTTTCAGGCTTGATGACACAGCATGTTTATCTGAACGTTCTGTCTAGCTATCTAGTACAAGGGAACGAGGGCCCCCTTCTGGTAAGAAAGGTTTCCCGGTGGGGGGTGCCGTACGTGCAGGAGAGCGTTCCCCACGCTGTGCCAAGTTTGGTACTTGGTGACTCGGGGTGGTCCCGAACGTCCAGCATTGTCCCGGGGACAGCCGTCCAGCGTTTTCTTTTTCAGGCTGGACGTAAACAACTAGCTTCCAGGTGCCGAAGGGAGTCGTCCTTGAGGCGTCCCCTGGTTTCACTGGGGACGCACAGTGGTGTTTCTCAGAAGAGCCCAAATCGCTCCCTGGGGCACACCAGCATGGAATGTAAGGCTGCTCAGAACTGCGTTCCTGAGGCCGTTTGCAGGCTGAACAAACGGGAGGTGTCGAGCGAAGAGGGCAGCACTGTGCCTTTACTGCTGGCACATCCGTGCAGTTAAAGCAAACGGACGTTTCCACTCCGGCGGCTCAAACGCCACACAAGAGCTGGGCGGCACACAGTGCCCTCTCCCAAAACTTACAACGAACGTGAGTGCGCAATGAGTCCTGCGATACCTTACAGAGTTGACGCTCTCCTTTACCGCCTGCTTCCTCACTAGGGCGGCACGCTTCACTTTACTACTGGAAAACGCTGGACTTTGACTCGAGGCCAGGGCTCACCTTTCTGTCGCCGGTAATCTCCGGAATGCTCTTGGAGACGCTCCCAGCAAGGAACTGAGACCAGCGAGCCTGATGCGAGTAAACTCGCACTTTTTCCCTGAGGCCTTCTGGAGCAAAGAAAAGACGGGCCCCAGGAGTGTGCCTCAGGCACCCTTCTCGCCGCATCTCATCCACCCGGGGGGGAAATTACGTTTGGGCAGGGTCGCCCTGTTTCAAACGTGAGCTCAGACAGTTATCCTCAGTAGTTTCTGACTACCTCAAGGACACAGCGGGAGGAACAGGGCCTTTCCTCGGAGACACTTTCGGACACAGGGTCCCCTGCAGTGCATCCACTGCCTAGGTCGTGAAGTACCTGAGGCGGGCCTCAGTGCTCCGTCCCATACCTAGCTGTGTTAAGGGTGAAAGATGTACGTTTCTTCCGGCTGCACTCACAGCCTAGCTCGCGCTTCTGCGAGAGTGCCGTCCTGAGTGTTTCCCTGGACTGAGTCGTCAGCACGGGGTGTTTCTGAAGCACAGGTCCGTTTCTGTCAGTGAGGCCGATCGACTTGCAGGGAGGCTGCCCAGCGCTGCTCCCACGCGTCTCTGTTATGACTGGGACACTCTACCTCGGCCCCCAGCAAGCAACGCGTGGCCCTTGCTAGGAATGTGAAGAGTGGCTCCCACGGGCCTCCTTTCCCCCTGAGGTTCCTCAGAAGCGACCGGCCGCTCCTCCGGCACAGAGCAGTCACCATGCCAAAGTGGTGCACGGCCGCCTCTGCTCTGTGTCCCCGGAGGCATCGGGGAGTTCAGGCCATCCAGCGTGGCGCATGGATTCATGGCACCCCTGCACCCCCAGCTCTGCTGACGTGAAACACTAGCCCTTGCCTTGGGGCCTCAGGTCACCTTTCCTTTGGCCGGAGCTGACTCTGCAGTGCAGTGGTATGAGTCCCCAGAAAGGCATTTGCCAGCACAGGATGGGCTTTGAGAGAAGGCAGCCTTGCTCGCCCACAGCGACTACCCTGCAGTGGAGAGACGTCGGGCCGCAAGCGCTGCTCAGGCAGCTTGGAAGGCCGAAACAAGTCGCTCGCACACGGGCAGAAGGCGTACTTTGCCATCAGTGTCCCACTTTCAGGCTTGATGACACAGCATGTTTATCTGAACGTTCTGTCTAGCTATCTAGTACAAGGGAACGAGGGCCCCCTTCTGGTAAGAAAGGTTTCCCGGTGGGGGGTGCCGTACGTGCAGGAGAGCGTTCCCCACGCTGTGCCAAGTTTGGTACTTGGTGACTCGGGGTGGTCCCGAACGTCCAGCATTGTCCCGGGGACAGCCGTCCAGCGTTTTCTTTTTCAGGCTGGACGTAAACAACTAGCTTCCAGGTGCCGAAGGGAGTCGTCCTTGAGGCGTCCCCTGGTTTCACTGGGGACGCACAGTGGTGTTTCTCAGAAGAGCCCAAATCGCTCCCTGGGGCACACCAGCATGGAATGTAAGGCTGCTCAGAACTGCGTTCCTGAGGCCGTTTGCAGGCTGAACAAACGGGAGGTGTCGAGCGAAGAGGGCAGCACTGTGCCTTTACTGCTGGCACATCCGTGCAGTTAAAGCAAACGGACGTTTCCACTCCGGCGGCTCAAACGCCACACAAGAGCTGGGCGGCACACAGTGCCCTCTCCCAAAACTTACAACGAACGTGAGTGCGCAATGAGTCCTGCGATACCTTACAGAGTTGACGCTCTCCTTTACCGCCTGCTTCCTCACTAGGGCGGCACGCTTCACTTTACTACTGGAAAACGCTGGACTTTGACTCGAGGCCAGGGCTCACCTTTCTGTCGCCGGTAATCTCCGGAATGCTCTTGGAGACGCTCCCAGCAAGGAACTGAGACCAGCGAGCCTGATGCGAGTAAACTCGCACTTTTCCCCTGAGGCCTTCTGGAGCAAAGAAAAGACGGGCCCCAGGAGTGTGCCTCAGGCACCCTTCTCGCCGCATCTCATCCACCCGGGGGGGAAATTACGTTTGGGCAGGGTCGCCCTGTTTCAAACGTGAGCTCAGACAGTTATCCTCAGTAGTTTCTGACTACCTCAAGGACACAGCGGGAGGAACAGGGCCTTTCCTCGGAGACACTTTCGGACACAGGGTCCCCTGCAGTGCATCCACTGCCTAGGTCGTGAAGTACCTGAGGCGGGCCTCAGTGCTCCGTCCCATACCTAGCTGTGTTAAGGGTGAAAGATGTACGTTTCTTCCGGCTGCACTCACAGCCTAGCTCGCGCTTCTGCGAGAGTGCCGTCCTGAGTGTTTCCCTGGACTGAGTCGTCAGCACGGGGTGTTTCTGAAGCACAGGTCCGTTTCTGTCAGTGAGGCCGATCGACTTGCAGGGAGGCTGCCCAGCGCTGCTCCCACGCGTCTCTGTTATGACTGGGACACTCTACCTCGGCCCCCAGCAAGCAACGCGTGGCCCTTGCTAGGAATGTGAAGAGTGGCTCCCACGGGCCTCCTTTCCCCCTGAGGTTCCTCAGAAGCGACCGGCCGCTCCTCCGGCACAGAGCAGTCACCATGCCAAAGTGGTGCACGGCCGCCTCTGCTCTGTGTCCCCGGAGGCATCGGGGAGTTCAGGCCATCCAGCGTGGCGCATGGATTCATGGCACCCCTGCACCCCCAGCTCTGCTGACGTGAAACACTAGCCCTTGCCTTGGGGCCTCAGGTCACCTTTCATTTGGCCGGAGCTGACTCTGCAGTGCAGTGGTATAAGTCCCTAGAAAGGCATTTGCCAGCACAGGATGGGCTTTGAGAGAAGGCAGCCTTGCTCGCCCACAGCGACTACCCTGCAGTGGAGAGACGTCGGGCCGCAAGCGCTGCTCAGGCAGCTTGGAAGGCCGAAACAAGTCGCTCGCACACGGGCAGAAGGCGTACTTTGCCATCAGTGTCCCACTTTCAGGCTTGATGACACAGCATGTTTATCTGAACGTTCTGTCTAGCTATCTAGTACAAGGGAACGAGGGCCCCCTTCTGGTAAGAAAGGTTTCCCGGTGGGGGGTGCCGTACGTGCAGGAGAGCGTTCCCCACGCTGTGCCAAGTTTGGTACTTGGTGACTCGGGGTGGTCCCGAACGTCCAGCATTGTCCCGGGGACAGCCGTCCAGCGTTTTCTTTTTCAGGCTGGACGTAAACAACTAGCTTCCAGGTGCCGAAGGGAGTCGTCCTTGAGGCGTCCCCTGGTTTCACTGGGGACGCACAGTGGTGTTTCTCAGAAGAGCCCAAATCGCTCCCTGGGGCACACCAGCATGGAATGTAAGGCTGCTCAGAACTGCGTTCCTGAGGCCGTTTGCAGGCTGAACAAACGGGAGGTGTCGAGCGAAGAGGGCAGCACTGTGCCTTTACTGCTGGCACATCCGTGCAGTTAAAGCAAACGGACGTTTCCACTCCGGCGGCTCAAACGCCACACAAGAGCTGGGCGGCACACAGTGCCCTCTCCCAAAACTTACAACGAACGTGAGTGCGCAATGAGTCCTGCGATACCTTACAGAGTTGACGCTCTCCTTTACCGCCTGCTTCCTCACTAGGGCGGCACGCTTCACTTTACTACTGGAAAACGCTGGACTTTGACTCGAGGCCAGGGCTCACCTTTCTGTCGCCGGTAATCTCCGGAATGCTCTTGGAGACGCTCCCAGCAAGGAACTGAGACCAGCGAGCCTGATGCGAGTAAACTCGCACTTTTTCCCTGAGGCCTTCTGGAGCAAAGAAAAGACGGGCCCCAGGAGTGTGCCTCAGGCACCCTTCTCGCCGCATCTCATCCACCCGGGGGGGAAATTACGTTTGGGCAGGGTCGCCCTGTTTCAAACGTGAGCTCAGACAGTTATCCTCAGTAGTTTCTGACTACCTCAAGGACACAGCGGGAGGAACAGGGCCTTTCCTCGGAGACACTTTCGGACACAGGGTCCCCTGCAGTGCATCCACTGCCTAGGTCGTGAAGTACCTGAGGCGGGCCTCGGTGCTCCGTCCCATACCTAGCTGTGTTAAGGGTGAAAGATGTACGTTTCTTCCGGCTGCACTCACAGCCTAGCTCGCGCTTCTGCGAGAGTGCCGTCCTGAGTGTTTCCCTGGACTGAGTCGTCAGCACGGGGTGTTTCTGAAGCACAGGTCCGTTTCTGTCAGTGAGGCCGATCGACTTGCAGGGAGGCTGCCCAGCGCTGCTCCCACGCGTCTCTGTTATGACTGGGACACTCTACCTCGGCCCCCAGCAAGCAACGCGTGGCCCTTGCTAGGAATGTGAAGAGTGGCTCCCACGGGCCTCCTTTCCCCCTGAGGTTCCTCAGAAGCGACCGGCCGCTCCTCCGGCACAGAGCAGTCACCATGCCAAAGTGGTGCACGGCCGCCTCTGCTCTGTGTCCCCGGAGGCATCGGGGAGTTCAGGCCATCCAGCGTGGCGCATGGATTCATGGCACCCCTGCACCCCCAGCTCTGCTGACGTGAAACACTAGCCCTTGCCTTGGGGCCTCAGGTCACCTTTCCTTTGGCCGGAGCTGACTCTGCAGTGCAGTGGTATGAGTCCCTAGAAAGGCATTTGCCAGCACAGGATGGGCTTTGAGAGAAGGCAGCCTTGCTCGCCCACAGCGACTACCCTGCAGTGGAGAGACGTCGGGCCGCAAGCGCTGCTCAGGCAGCTTGGAAGGCCGAAACAAGTCGCTCGCACACGGGCAGAAGGCGTACTTTGCCATCAGTGTCCCACTTTCAGGCTTGATGACACAGCATGTTTATCTGAACGTTCTGTCTAGCTATCTAGTACAAGGGAACGAGGGCCCCCTTCTGGTAAGAAAGGTTTCCCGGTGGGGGGTGCCGTACGTGCAGGAGAGCGTTCCCCACGCTGTGCCAAGTTTGGTACTTGGTGACTCGGGGTGGTCCCGAACGTCCAGCATTGTCCCGGGGACAGCCGTCCAGCGTTTTCTTTTTCAGGCTGGACGTAAACAACTAGCTTCCAGGTGCCGAAGGGAGTCGTCCTTGAGGCGTCCCCTGGTTTCACTGGGGACGCACAGTGGTGTTTCTCAGAAGAGCCCAAATCGCTCCCTGGGGCACACCAGCATGGAATGTAAGGCTGCTCAGAACTGCGTTCCTGAGGCCGTTTGCAGGCTGAACAAACGGGAGGTGTCGAGCGAAGAGGGCAGCACTGTGCCTTTACTGCTGGCACATCCGTGCAGTTAAAGCAAACGGACGTTTCCACTCCGGCGGCTCAAACGCCACACAAGAGCTGGGCGGCACACAGTGCCCTCTCCCAAAACTTACAACGAACGTGAGTGCGCAATGAGTCCTGCGATACCTTACAGAGTTGACGCTCTCCTTTACCGCCTGCTTCCTCACTAGGGCGGCACGCTTCACTTTACTACTGGAAAACGCTGGACTTTGACTCGAGGCCAGGGCTCACCTTTCTGTCGCCGGTAATCTCCGGAATGCTCTTGGAGACGCTCCCAGCAAGGAACTGAGACCAGCGAGCCTGATGCGAGTAAACTCGCACTTTTTCCCTGAGGCCTTCTGGAGCAAAGAAAAGACGGGCCCCAGGAGTGTGCCTCAGGCACCCTTCTCGCCGCATCTCATCCACCCGGGGGGGAAATTACGTTTGGGCAGGGTCGCCCTGTTTCAAACGTGAGCTCAGACAGTTATCCTCAGTAGTTTCTGACTACCTCAAGGACACAGCGGGAGGAACAGGGCCTTTCCTCGGAGACACTTTCGGACACAGGGTCCCCTGCAGTGCATCCACTGCCTAGGTCGTGAAGTACCTGAGGCGGGCCTCAGTGCTCCGTCCCATACCTAGCTGTGTTAAGGGTGAAAGATGTACGTTTCTTCCGGCTGCACTCACAGCCTAGCTCGCGCTTCTGCGAGAGTGCCGTCCTGAGTGTTTCCCTGGACTGAGTCGTCAGCACGGGGTGTTTCTGAAGCACAGGTCCGTTTCTGTCAGTGAGGCCGATCGACTTGCAGGGAGGCTGCCCAGCGCTGCTCCCACGCGTCTCTGTTATGACTGGGACACTCTACCTCGGCCCCCAGCAAGCAACGCGTGGCCCTTGCTAGGAATGTGAAGAGTGGCTCCCACGGGCCTCCTTTCCCCCTGAGGTTCCTCAGAAGCGACCGGCCGCTCCTCCGGCACAGAGCAGTCACCATGCCAAAGTGGTGCACGGCCGCCTCTGCTCTGTGTCCCCGGAGGCATCGGGGAGTTCAGGCCATCCAGCGTGGCGCATGGATTCATGGCACCCCTGCACCCCCAGCTCTGCTGACGTGAAACACTAGCCCTTGCCTTGGGGCCTCAGGTCACCTTTCCTTTGGCCGGAGCTGACTCTGCAGTGCAGTGGTATGAGTCCCCAGAAAGGCATTTGCCAGCACAGGATGGGCTTTGAGAGAAGGCAGCCTTGCTCGCCCACAGCGACTACCCTGCAGTGGAGAGACGTCGGGCCGCAAGCGCTGCTCAGGCAGCTTGGAAGGCCGAAACAAGTCGCTCGCACACGGGCAGAAGGCGTACTTTGCCATCAGTGTCCCACTTTCAGGCTTGATGACACAGCATGTTTATCTGAACGTTCTGTCTAGCTATCTAGTACAAGGGAACGAGGGCCCCCTTCTGGTAAGAAAGGTTTCCCGGTGGGGGGTGCCGTACGTGCAGGAGAGCGTTCCCCACGCTGTGCCAAGTTTGGTACTTGGTGACTCGGGGTGGTCCCGAACGTCCAGCATTGTCCCGGGGACAGCCGTCCAGCGTTTTCTTTTTCAGGCTGGACGTAAACAACTAGCTTCCAGGTGCCGAAGGGAGTCGTCCTTGAGGCGTCCCCTGGTTTCACTGGGGACGCACAGTGGTGTTTCTCAGAAGAGCCCAAATCGCTCCCTGGGGCACACCAGCATGGAATGTAAGGCTGCTCAGAACTGCGTTCCTGAGGCCGTTTGCAGGCTGAACAAACGGGAGGTGTCGAGCGAAGAGGGCAGCACTGTGCCTTTACTGCTGGCACATCCGTGCAGTTAAAGCAAACGGACGTTTCCACTCCGGCGGCTCAAACGCCACACAAGAGCTGGGCGGCACACAGTGCCCTCTCCCAAAACTTACAACGAACGTGAGTGCGCAATGAGTCCTGCGATACCTTACAGAGTTGACGCTCTCCTTTACCGCCTGCTTCCTCACTAGGGCGGCACGCTTCACTTTACTACTGGAAAACGCTGGACTTTGACTCGAGGCCAGGGCTCACCTTTCTGTCGCCGGTAATCTCCGGAATGCTCTTGGAGACGCTCCCAGCAAGGAACTGAGACCAGCGAGCCTGATGCGAGTAAACTCGCACTTTTCCCCTGAGGCCTTCTGGAGCAAAGAAAAGACGGGCCCCAGGAGTGTGCCTCAGGCACCCTTCTCGCCGCATCTCATCCACCCGGGGGGGAAATTACGTTTGGGCAGGGTCGCCCTGTTTCAAACGTGAGCTCAGACAGTTATCCTCAGTAGTTTCTGACTACCTCAAGGACACAGCGGGAGGAACAGGGCCTTTCCTCGGAGACACTTTCGGACACAGGGTCCCCTGCAGTGCATCCACTGCCTAGGTCGTGAAGTACCTGAGGCGGGCCTCAGTGCTCCGTCCCATACCTAGCTGTGTTAAGGGTGAAAGATGTACGTTTCTTCCGGCTGCACTCACAGCCTAGCTCGCGCTTCTGCGAGAGTGCCGTCCTGAGTGTTTCCCTGGACTGAGTCGTCAGCACGGGGTGTTTCTGAAGCACAGGTCCGTTTCTGTCAGTGAGGCCGATCGACTTGCAGGGAGGCTGCCCAGCGCTGCTCCCACGCGTCTCTGTTATGACTGGGACACTCTACCTCGGCCCCCAGCAAGCAACGCGTGGCCCTTGCTAGGAATGTGAAGAGTGGCTCCCACGGGCCTCCTTTCCCCCTGAGGTTCCTCAGAAGCGACCGGCCGCTCCTCCGGCACAGAGCAGTCACCATGCCAAAGTGGTGCACGGCCGCCTCTGCTCTGTGTCCCCGGAGGCATCGGGGAGTTCAGGCCATCCAGCGTGGCGCATGGATTCATGGCACCCCTGCACCCCCAGCTCTGCTGACGTGAAACACTAGCCCTTGCCTTGGGGCCTCAGGTCACCTTTCCTTTGGCCGGAGCTGACTCTGCAGTGCAGTGGTATGAGTCCCCAGAAAGGCATTTGCCAGCACAGGATGGGCTTTGAGAGAAGGCAGCCTTGCTCGCCCACAGCGACTACCCTGCAGTGGAGAGACGTCGGGCCGCAAGCGCTGCTCAGGCAGCTTGGAAGGCCGAAACAAGTCGCTCGCACACGGGCAGAAGGCGTACTTTGCCATCAGTGTCCCACTTTCAGGCTTGATGACACAGCATGTTTATCTGAACGTTCTGTCTAGCTATCTAGTACAAGGGAACGAGGGCCCCCTTCTGGTAAGAAAGGTTTCCCGGTGGGGGGTGCCGTACGTGCAGGAGAGCGTTCCCCACGCTGTGCCAAGTTTGGTACTTGGTGACTCGGGGTGGTCCCGAACGTCCAGCATTGTCCCGGGGACAGCCGTCCAGCGTTTTCTTTTTCAGGCTGGACGTAAACAACTAGCTTCCAGGTGCCGAAGGGAGTCGTCCTTGAGGCGTCCCCTGGTTTCACTGGGGACGCACAGTGGTGTTTCTCAGAAGAGCCCAAATCGCTCCCTGGGGCACACCAGCATGGAATGTAAGGCTGCTCAGAACTGCGTTCCTGAGGCCGTTTGCAGGCTGAACAAACGGGAGGTGTCGAGCGAAGAGGGCAGCACTGTGCCTTTACTGCTGGCACATCCGTGCAGTTAAAGCAAACGGACGTTTCCACTCCGGCGGCTCAAACGCCACACAAGAGCTGGGCGGCACACAGTGCCCTCTCCCAAAACTTACAACGAACGTGAGTGCGCAATGAGTCCTGCGATACCTTACAGAGTTGACGCTCTCCTTTACCGCCTGCTTCCTCACTAGGGCGGCACGCTTCACTTTACTACTGGAAAACGCTGGACTTTGACTCGAGGCCAGGGCTCACCTTTCTGTCGCCGGTAATCTCCGGAATGCTCTTGGAGACGCTCCCAGCAAGGAACTGAGACCAGCGAGCCTGATGCGAGTAAACTCGCACTTTTTCCCTGAGGCCTTCTGGAGCAAAGAAAAGACGGGCCCCAGGAGTGTGCCTCAGGCACCCTTCTCGCCGCATCTCATCCACCCGGGGGGGAAATTACGTTTGGGCAGGGTCGCCCTGTTTCAAACGTGAGCTCAGACAGTTATCCTCAGTAGTTTCTGACTACCTCAAGGACACAGCGGGAGGAACAGGGCCTTTCCTCGGAGACACTTTCGGACACAGGGTCCCCTGCAGTGCATCCACTGCCTAGGTCGTGAAGTACCTGAGGCGGGCCTCGGTGCTCCGTCCCATAGCTAGCTGTGTTAAGGGTGAAAGATGTACGTTTCTTCCGGCTGCACTCACAGCCTAGCTCGCGCTTCTGCGAGAGTGCCGTCCTGAGTGTTTCCCTGGACTGAGTCGTTAGCACGGGGTGTTTCTGAAGCACAGGTCCGTTTCTGTCAGTGAGGCCGATCGACTTGCAGGGAGGCTGCCCAGCGCTGCTCCCACGCGTCTCTGTTATGACTGGGACACTCTACCTCGGCCCCCAGCAAGCAACGCGTGGCCCTTGCTAGGAATGTGAAGAGTGGCTCCCACGGGCCTCCTTTCCCCCTGAGGTTCCTCAGAAGCGACCGGCCGCTCCTCCGGCACAGAGCAGTCACCATGCCAAAGTGGTGCACGGCCGCCTCTGCTCTGTGTCCCCGGAGGCATCGGGGAGTTCAGGCCATCCAGCGTGGCGCATGGATTCATGGCACCCCTGCACCCCCAGCTCTGCTGACGTGAAACACTAGCCCTTGCCTTGGGGCCTCAGGTCACCTTTCATTTGGCCGGAGCTGACTCTGCAGTGCAGTGGTATAAGTCCCTAGAAAGGCATTTGCCAGCACAGGATGGGCTTTGAGAGAAGGCAGCCTTGCTCGCCCACAGCGACTACCCTGCAGTGGAGAGACGTCGGGCCGCAAGCGCTGCTCAGGCAGCTTGGAAGGCCGAAACAAGTCGCTCGCACACGGGCAGAAGGCGTACTTTGCCATCAGTGTCCCACTTTCAGGCTTGATGACACAGCATGTTTATCTGAACGTTCTGTCTAGCTATCTAGTACAAGGGAACGAGGGCCCCCTTCTGGTAAGAAAGGTTTCCCGGTGGGGGGTGCCGTACGTGCAGGAGAGCGTTCCCCACGCTGTGCCAAGTTTGGTACTTGGTGACTCGGGGTGGTCCCGAACGTCCAGCATTGTCCCGGGGACAGCCGTCCAGCGTTTTCTTTTTCAGGCTGGACGTAAACAACTAGCTTCCAGGTGCCGAAGGGAGTCGTCCTTGAGGCGTCCCCTGGTTTCACTGGGGACGCACAGTGGTGTTTCTCAGAAGAGCCCAAATCGCTCCCTGGGGCACACCAGCATGGAATGTAAGGCTGCTCAGAACTGCGTTCCTGAGGCCGTTTGCAGGCTGAACAAACGGGAGGTGTCGAGCGAAGAGGGCAGCACTGTGCCTTTACTGCTGGCACATCCGTGCAGTTAAAGCAAACGGACGTTTCCACTCCGGCGGCTCAAACGCCACACAAGAGCTGGGCGGCACACAGTGCCCTCTCCCAAAACTTACAACGAACGTGAGTGCGCAATGAGTCCTGCGATACCTTACAGAGTTGACGCTCTCCTTTACCGCCTGCTTCCTCACTAGGGCGGCACGCTTCACTTTACTACTGGAAAACGCTGGACTTTGACTCGAGGCCAGGGCTCACCTTTCTGTCGCCGGTAATCTCCGGAATGCTCTTGGAGACGCTCCCAGCAAGGAACTGAGACCAGCGAGCCTGATGCGAGTAAACTCGCACTTTTTCCCTGAGGCCTTCTGGAGCAAAGAAAAGACGGGCCCCAGGAGTGTGCCTCAGGCACCCTTCTCGCCGCATCTCATCCACCCGGGGGGGAAATTACGTTTGGGCAGGGTCGCCCTGTTTCAAACGTGAGCTCAGACAGTTATCCTCAGTAGTTTCTGACTACCTCAAGGACACAGCGGGAGGAACAGGGCCTTTCCTCGGAGACACTTTCGGACACAGGGTCCCCTGCAGTGCATCCACTGCCTAGGTCGTGAAGTACCTGAGGCGGGCCTCAGTGCTCCGTCCCATACCTAGCTGTGTTAAGGGTGAAAGATGTACGTTTCTTCCGGCTGCACTCACAGCCTAGCTCGCGCTTCTGCGAGAGTGCCGTCCTGAGTGTTTCCCTGGACTGAGTCGTCAGCACGGGGTGTTTCTGAAGCACAGGTCCGTTTCTGTCAGTGAGGCCGATCGACTTGCAGGGAGGCTGCCCAGCGCTGCTCCCACGCGTCTCTGTTATGACTGGGACACTCTACCTCGGCCCCCAGCAAGCAACGCGTGGCCCTTGCTAGGAATGTGAAGAGTGGCTCCCACGGGCCTCCTTTCCCCCTGAGGTTCCTCAGAAGCGACCGGCCGCTCCTCCGGCACAGAGCAGTCACCATGCCAAAGTGGTGCACGGCCGCCTCTGCTCTGTGTCCCCGGAGGCATCGGGGAGTTCAGGCCATCCAGCGTGGCGCATGGATTCATGGCACCCCTGCACCCCCAGCTCTGCTGACGTGAAACACTAGCCCTTGCCTTGGGGCCTCAGGTCACCTTTCCTTTGGCCGGAGCTGACTCTGCAGTGCAGTGGTATGAGTCCCTAGAAAGGCATTTGCCAGCACAGGATGGGCTTTGAGAGAAGGCAGCCTTGCTCGCCCACAGCGACTACCCTGCAGTGGAGAGACGTCGGGCCGCAAGCGCTGCTCAGGCAGCTTGGAAGGCCGAAACAAGTCGCTCGCACACGGGCAGAAGGCGTACTTTGCCATCAGTGTCCCACTTTCAGGCTTGATGACACAGCATGTTTATCTGAACGTTCTGTCTAGCTATCTAGTACAAGGGAACGAGGGCCCCCTTCTGGTAAGAAAGGTTTCCCGGTGGGGGGTGCCGTACGTGCAGGAGAGCGTTCCCCACGCTGTGCCAAGTTTGGTACTTGGTGACTCGGGGTGGTCCCGAACGTCCAGCATTGTCCCGGGGACAGCCGTCCAGCGTTTTCTTTTTCAGGCTGGACGTAAACAACTAGCTTCCAGGTGCCGAAGGGAGTCGTCCTTGAGGCGTCCCCTGGTTTCACTGGGGACGCACAGTGGTGTTTCTCAGAAGAGCCCAAATCGCTCCCTGGGGCACACCAGCATGGAATGTAAGGCTGCTCAGAACTGCGTTCCTGAGGCCGTTTGCAGGCTGAACAAACGGGAGGTGTCGAGCGAAGAGGGCAGCACTGTGCCTTTACTGCTGGCACATCCGTGCAGTTAAAGCAAACGGACGTTTCCACTCCGGCGGCTCAAACGCCACACAAGAGCTGGGCGGCACACAGTGCCCTCTCCCAAAACTTACAACGAACGTGAGTGCGCAATGAGTCCTGCGATACCTTACAGAGTTGACGCTCTCCTTTACCGCCTGCTTCCTCACTAGGGCGGCACGCTTCACTTTACTACTGGAAAACGCTGGACTTTGACTCGAGGCCAGGGCTCACCTTTCTGTCGCCGGTAATCTCCGGAATGCTCTTGGAGACGCTCCCAGCAAGGAACTGAGACCAGCGAGCCTGATGCGAGTAAACTCGCACTTTTTCCCTGAGGCCTTCTGGAGCAAAGAAAAGACGGGCCCCAGGAGTGTGCCTCAGGCACCCTTCTCGCCGCATCTCATCCACCCGGGGGGGAAATTACGTTTGGGCAGGGTCGCCCTGTTTCAAACGTGAGCTCAGACAGTTATCCTCAGTAGTTTCTGACTACCTCAAGGACACAGCGGGAGGAACAGGGCCTTTCCTCGGAGACACTTTCGGACACAGGGTCCCCTGCAGTGCATCCACTGCCTAGGTCGTGAAGTACCTGAGGCGGGCCTCGGTGCTCCGTCCCATACCTAGCTGTGTTAAGGGTGAAAGATGTACGTTTCTTCCGGCTGCACTCACAGCCTAGCTCGCGCTTCTGCGAGAGTGCCGTCCTGAGTGTTTCCCTGGACTGAGTCGTCAGCACGGGGTGTTTCTGAAGCACAGGTCCGTTTCTGTCAGTGAGGCCGATCGACTTGCAGGGAGGCTGCCCAGCGCTGCTCCCACGCGTCTCTGTTATGACTGGGACACTCTACCTCGGCCCCCAGCAAGCAACGCGTGGCCCTTGCTAGGAATGTGAAGAGTGGCTCCCACGGGCCTCCTTTCCCCCTGAGGTTCCTCAGAAGCGACCGGCCGCTCCTCCGGCACAGAGCAGTCACCATGCCAAAGTGGTGCACGGCCGCCTCTGCTCTGTGTCCCCGGAGGCATCGGGGAGTTCAGGCCATCCAGCGTGGCGCATGGATTCATGGCACCCCTGCACCCCCAGCTCTGCTGACGTGAAACACTAGCCCTTGCCTTGGGGCCTCAGGTCACCTTTCCTTTGGCCGGAGCTGACTCTGCAGTGCAGTGGTATGAGTCCCCAGAAAGGCATTTGCCAGCACAGGATGGGCTTTGAGAGAAGGCAGCCTTGCTCGCCCACAGCGACTACCCTGCAGTGGAGAGACGTCGGGCCGCAAGCGCTGCTCAGGCAGCTTGGAAGGCCGAAACAAGTCGCTCGCACACGGGCAGAAGGCGTACTTTGCCATCAGTGTCCCACTTTCAGGCTTGATGACACAGCATGTTTATCTGAACGTTCTGTCTAGCTATCTAGTACAAGGGAACGAGGGCCCCCTTCTGGTAAGAAAGGTTTCCCGGTGGGGGGTGCCGTACGTGCAGGAGAGCGTTCCCCACGCTGTGCCAAGTTTGGTACTTGGTGACTCGGGGTGGTCCCGAACGTCCAGCATTGTCCCGGGGACAGCCGTCCAGCGTTTTCTTTTTCAGGCTGGACGTAAACAACTAGCTTCCAGGTGCCGAAGGGAGTCGTCCTTGAGGCGTCCCCTGGTTTCACTGGGGACGCACAGTGGTGTTTCTCAGAAGAGCCCAAATCGCTCCCTGGGGCACACCAGCATGGAATGTAAGGCTGCTCAGAACTGCGTTCCTGAGGCCGTTTGCAGGCTGAACAAACGGGAGGTGTCGAGCGAAGAGGGCAGCACTGTGCCTTTACTGCTGGCACATCCGTGCAGTTAAAGCAAACGGACGTTTCCACTCCGGCGGCTCAAACGCCACACAAGAGCTGGGCGGCACACAGTGCCCTCTCCCAAAACTTACAACGAACGTGAGTGCGCAATGAGTCCTGCGACACCTTACAGAGTTGACGCTCTCCTTTACCGCCTGCTTCCTCACTAGGGCGGCACGCTTCACTTTACTACTGGAAAACGCTGGACTTTGACTCGAGGCCAGGGCTCACCTTTCTGTCGCCGGTAATCTCCGGAATGCTCTTGGAGACGCTCCCAGCAAGGAACTGAGACCAGCGAGCCTGATGCGAGTAAACTCGCACTTTTTCCCTGAGGCCTTCTGGAGCAAAGAAAAGACGGGCCCCAGGAGTGTGCCTCAGGCACCCTTCTCGCCGCATCTCATCCACCCGGGGGGGAAATTACGTTTGGGCAGGGTCGCCCTGTTTCAAACGTGAGCTCAGACAGTTATCCTCAGTAGTTTCTGACTACCTCAAGGACACAGCGGGAGGAACAGGGCCTTTCCTCGGAGACACTTTCGGACACAGGGTCCCCTGCAGTGCATCCACTGCCTAGGTCGTGAAGTACCTGAGGCGGGCCTCAGTGCTCTGTCCCATACCTAGCTGTGTTAAGGGTGAAAGATGTACGTTTCTTCAGGCTGCACTCACAGCCTAGCTCGCGCTTCTGCGAGAGTGCCGTCCTGAGTGTTTCCCTGGACTGAGTCGTTAGCACGGGGTGTTTCTGAAGCACAGGTCCGTTTCTGTCAGTGAGGCCGATCGACTTGCAGGGAGGCTGCCCAGCGCTGCTCCCACGCGTCTCTGTTATGACTGGGACACTCTACCTCGGCCCCCAGCAAGCAACGCGTGGCCCTTGCTAGGAATGTGAAGAGTGGCTCCCACGGGCCTCCTTTCCCCCTGAGGTTCCTCAGAAGCGACCGGCCGCTCCTCCGGCACAGAGCAGTCACCATGCCAAAGTGGTGCACGGCCGCCTCTGCTCTGTGTCCCCGGAGGCATCGGGGAGTTCAGGCCATCCAGCGTGGCGCATGGATTCATGGCACCCCTGCACCCCCAGCTCTGCTGACGTGAAACACTAGCCCTTGCCTTGGGGCCTCAGGTCACCTTTCATTTGGCCGGAGCTGACTCTGCAGTGCAGTGGTGTGAGTCCCTAGAAAGGCATTTGCCAGCACAGGATGGGCTTTGAGAGAAGGCAGCCTTGCTCGCCCACAGCGACTACCCTGCAGTGGAGAGACGTCGGGCCGCAAGCGCTGCTCAGGCAGCTTGGAAGGCCGAAACAAGTCGCTCGCACACGGGCAGAAGGCGTACTTTGCCATCAGTGTCCCACTTTCAGGCTTGATGACACAGCATGTTTATCTGAACGTTCTGTCTAGCTATCTAGTACAAGGGAACGAGGGCCCCCTTCTGGTAAGAAAGGTTTCCCGGTGGGGGGTGCCGTACGTGCAGGAGAGCGTTCCCCACGCTGTGCCAAGTTTGGTACTTGGTGACTCGGGGTGGTCCCGAACGTCCAGCATTGTCCCGGGGACAGCCGTCCAGCGTTTTCTTTTTCAGGCTGGACGTAAACAACTAGCTTCCAGGTGCCGAAGGGAGTCGTCCTTGAGGCGTCCCCTGGTTTCACTGGGGACGCACAGTGGTGTTTCTCAGAAGAGCCCAAATCGCTCCCTGGGGCACACCAGCATGGAATGTAAGGCTGCTCAGAACTGCGTTCCTGAGGCCGTTTGCAGGCTGAACAAACGGGAGGTGTCGAGCGAAGAGGGCAGCACTGTGCCTTTACTGCTGGCACATCCGTGCAGTTAAAGCAAACGGACGTTTCCACTCCGGCGGCTCAAACGCCACACAAGAGCTGGGCGGCACACAGTGCCCTCTCCCAAAACTTACAACGAACGTGAGTGCGCAATGAGTCCTGCGATACCTTACAGAGTTGACGCTCTCCTTTACCGCCTGCTTCCTCACTAGGGCGGCACGCTTCACTTTACTACTGGAAAACGCTGGACTTTGACTCGAGGCCAGGGCTCACCTTTCTGTCGCCGGTAATCTCCGGAATGCTCTTGGAGACGCTCCCAGCAAGGAACTGAGACCAGCGAGCCTGATGCGAGTAAACTCGCACTTTTTCCCTGAGGCCTTCTGGAGCAAAGAAAAGACGGGCCCCAGGAGTGTGCCTCAGGCACCCTTCTCGCCGCATCTCATCCACCCGGGGGGGAAATTACGTTTGGGCAGGGTCGCCCTGTTTCAAACGTGAGCTCAGACAGTTATCCTCAGTAGTTTCTGACTACCTCAAGGACACAGCGGGAGGAACAGGGCCTTTCCTCGGAGACACTTTCGGACACAGGGTCCCCTGCAGTGCATCCACTGCCTAGGTCGTGAAGTACCTGAGGCGGGCCTCAGTGCTCCGTCCCATACCTAGCTGTGTTAAGGGTGAAAGATGTACGTTTCTTCCGGCTGCACTCACAGCCTAGCTCGCGCTTCTGCGAGAGTGCCGTCCTGAGTGTTTCCCTGGACTGAGTCGTCAGCACGGGGTGTTTCTGAAGCACAGGTCCGTTTCTGTCAGTGAGGCCGATCGACTTGCAGGGAGGCTGCCCAGCGCTGCTCCCACGCGTCTCTGTTATGACTGGGACACTCTACCTCGGCCCCCAGCAAGCAACGCGTGGCCCTTGCTAGGAATGTGAAGAGTGGCTCCCACGGGCCTCCTTTCCCCCTGAGGTTCCTCAGAAGCGACCGGCCGCTCCTCCGGCACAGAGCAGTCACCATGCCAAAGTGGTGCACGGCCGCCTCTGCTCTGTGTCCCCGGAGGCATCGGGGAGTTCAGGCCATCCAGCGTGGCGCATGGATTCATGGCACCCCTGCACCCCCAGCTCTGCTGACGTGAAACACTAGCCCTTGCCTTGGGGCCTCAGGTCACCTTTCCTTTGGCCGGAGCTGACTCTGCAGTGCAGTGGTATGAGTCCCCAGAAAGGCATTTGCCAGCACAGGATGGGCTTTGAGAGAAGGCAGCCTTGCTCGCCCACAGCGACTACCCTGCAGTGGAGAGACGTCGGGCCGCAAGCGCTGCTCAGGCAGCTTGGAAGGCCGAAACAAGTCGCTCGCACACGGGCAGAAGGCGTACTTTGCCATCAGTGTCCCACTTTCAGGCTTGATGACACAGCATGTTTATCTGAACGTTCTGTCTAGCTATCTAGTACAAGGGAACGAGGGCCCCCTTCTGGTAAGAAAGGTTTCCCGGTGGGGGGTGCCGTACGTGCAGGAGAGCGTTCCCCACGCTGTGCCAAGTTTGGTACTTGGTGACTCGGGGTGGTCCCGAACGTCCAGCATTGTCCCGGGGACAGCCGTCCAGCGTTTTCTTTTTCAGGCTGGACGTAAACAACTAGCTTCCAGGTGCCGAAGGGAGTCGTCCTTGAGGCGTCCCCTGGTTTCACTGGGGACGCACAGTGGTGTTTCTCAGAAGAGCCCAAATCGCTCCCTGGGGCACACCAGCATGGAATGTAAGGCTGCTCAGAACTGCGTTCCTGAGGCCGTTTGCAGGCTGAACAAACGGGAGGTGTCGAGCGAAGAGGGCAGCACTGTGCCTTTACTGCTGGCACATCCGTGCAGTTAAAGCAAACGGACGTTTCCACTCCGGCGGCTCAAACGCCACACAAGAGCTGGGCGGCACACAGTGCCCTCTCCCAAAACTTACAACGAACGTGAGTGCGCAATGAGTCCTGCGATACCTTACAGAGTTGACGCTCTCCTTTACCGCCTGCTTCCTCACTAGGGCGGCACGCTTCACTTTACTACTGGAAAACGCTGGACTTTGACTCGAGGCCAGGGCTCACCTTTCTGTCGCCGGTAATCTCCGGAATGCTCTTGGAGACGCTCCCAGCAAGGAACTGAGACCAGCGAGCCTGATGCGAGTAAACTCGCACTTTTCCCCTGAGGCCTTCTGGAGCAAAGAAAAGACGGGCCCCAGGAGTGTGCCTCAGGCACCCTTCTCGCCGCATCTCATCCACCCGGGGGGGAAATTACGTTTGGGCAGGGTCGCCCTGTTTCAAACGTGAGCTCAGACAGTTATCCTCAGTAGTTTCTGACTACCTCAAGGACACAGCGGGAGGAACAGGGCCTTTCCTCGGAGACACTTTCGGACACAGGGTCCCCTGCAGTGCATCCACTGCCTAGGTCGTGAAGTACCTGAGGCGGGCCTCAGTGCTCCGTCCCATACCTAGCTGTGTTAAGGGTGAAAGATGTACGTTTCTTCCGGCTGCACTCACAGCCTAGCTCGCGCTTCTGCGAGAGTGCCGTCCTGAGTGTTTCCCTGGACTGAGTCGTCAGCACGGGGTGTTTCTGAAGCACAGGTCCGTTTCTGTCAGTGAGGCCGATCGACTTGCAGGGAGGCTGCCCAGCGCTGCTCCCACGCGTCTCTGTTATGACTGGGACACTCTACCTCGGCCCCCAGCAAGCAACGCGTGGCCCTTGCTAGGAATGTGAAGAGTGGCTCCCACGGGCCTCCTTTCCCCCTGAGGTTCCTCAGAAGCGACCGGCCGCTCCTCCGGCACAGAGCAGTCACCATGCCAAAGTGGTGCACGGCCGCCTCTGCTCTGTGTCCCCGGAGGCATCGGGGAGTTCAGGCCATCCAGCGTGGCGCATGGATTCATGGCACCCCTGCACCCCCAGCTCTGCTGACGTGAAACACTAGCCCTTGCCTTGGGGCCTCAGGTCACCTTTCCTTTGGCCGGAGCTGACTCTGCAGTGCAGTGGTATGAGTCCCCAGAAAGGCATTTGCCAGCACAGGATGGGCTTTGAGAGAAGGCAGCCTTGCTCGCCCACAGCGACTACCCTGCAGTGGAGAGACGTCGGGCCGCAAGCGCTGCTCAGGCAGCTTGGAAGGCCGAAACAAGTCGCTCGCACACGGGCAGAAGGCGTACTTTGCCATCAGTGTCCCACTTTCAGGCTTGATGACACAGCATGTTTATCTGAACGTTCTGTCTAGCTATCTAGTACAAGGGAACGAGGGCCCCCTTCTGGTAAGAAAGGTTTCCCGGTGGGGGGTGCCGTACGTGCAGGAGAGCGTTCCCCACGCTGTGCCAAGTTTGGTACTTGGTGACTCGGGGTGGTCCCGAACGTCCAGCATTGTCCCGGGGACAGCCGTCCAGCGTTTTCTTTTTCAGGCTGGACGTAAACAACTAGCTTCCAGGTGCCGAAGGGAGTCGTCCTTGAGGCGTCCCCTGGTTTCACTGGGGACGCACAGTGGTGTTTCTCAGAAGAGCCCAAATCGCTCCCTGGGGCACACCAGCATGGAATGTAAGGCTGCTCAGAACTGCGTTCCTGAGGCCGTTTGCAGGCTGAACAAACGGGAGGTGTCGAGCGAAGAGGGCAGCACTGTGCCTTTACTGCTGGCACATCCGTGCAGTTAAAGCAAACGGACGTTTCCACTCCGGCGGCTCAAACGCCACACAAGAGCTGGGCGGCACACAGTGCCCTCTCCCAAAACTTACAACGAACGTGAGTGCGCAATGAGTCCTGCGATACCTTACAGAGTTGACGCTCTCCTTTACCGCCTGCTTCCTCACTAGGGCGGCACGCTTCACTTTACTACTGGAAAACGCTGGACTTTGACTCGAGGCCAGGGCTCACCTTTCTGTCGCCGGTAATCTCCGGAATGCTCTTGGAGACGCTCCCAGCAAGGAACTGAGACCAGCGAGCCTGATGCGAGTAAACTCGCACTTTTTCCCTGAGGCCTTCTGGAGCAAAGAAAAGACGGGCCCCAGGAGTGTGCCTCAGGCACCCTTCTCGCCGCATCTCATCCACCCGGGGGGGAAATTACGTTTGGGCAGGGTCGCCCTGTTTCAAACGTGAGCTCAGACAGTTATCCTCAGTAGTTTCTGACTACCTCAAGGACACAGCGGGAGGAACAGGGCCTTTCCTCGGAGACACTTTCGGACACAGGGTCCCCTGCAGTGCATCCACTGCCTAGGTCGTGAAGTACCTGAGGCGGGCCTCAGTGCTCCGTCCCATACCTAGCTGTGTTAAGGGTGAAAGATGTACGTTTCTTCCGGCTGCACTCACAGCCTAGCTCGCGCTTCTGCGAGAGTGCCGTCCTGAGTGTTTCCCTGGACTGAGTCGTCAGCACGGGGTGTTTCTGAAGCACAGGTCCGTTTCTGTCAGTGAGGCCGATCGACTTGCAGGGAGGCTGCCCAGCGCTGCTCCCACGCGTCTCTGTTATGACTGGGACACTCTACCTCGGCCCCCAGCAAGCAACGCGTGGCCCTTGCTAGGAATGTGAAGAGTGGCTCCCACGGGCCTCCTTTCCCCCTGAGGTTCCTCAGAAGCGACCGGCCGCTCCTCCGGCACAGAGCAGTCACCATGCCAAAGTGGTGCACGGCCGCCTCTGCTCTGTGTCCCCGGAGGCATCGGGGAGTTCAGGCCATCCAGCGTGGCGCATGGATTCATGGCACCCCTGCACCCCCAGCTCTGCTGACGTGAAACACTAGCCCTTGCCTTGGGGCCTCAGGTCACCTTTCCTTTGGCCGGAGCTGACTCTGCAGTGCAGTGGTATGAGTCCCTAGAAAGGCATTTGCCAGCACAGGATGGGCTTTGAGAGAAGGCAGCCTTGCTCGCCCACAGCGACTACCCTGCAGTGGAGAGACGTCGGGCCGCAAGCGCTGCTCAGGCAGCTTGGAAGGCCGAAACAAGTCGCTCGCACACGGGCAGAAGGCGTACTTTGCCATCAGTGTCCCACTTTCAGGCTTGATGACACAGCATGTTTATCTGAACGTTCTGTCTAGCTATCTAGTACAAGGGAACGAGGGCCCCCTTCTGGTAAGAAAGGTTTCCCGGTGGGGGGTGCCGTACGTGCAGGAGAGCGTTCCCCACGCTGTGCCAAGTTTGGTACTTGGTGACTCGGGGTGGTCCCGAACGTCCAGCATTGTCCCGGGGACAGCCGTCCAGCGTTTTCTTTTTCAGGCTGGACGTAAACAACTAGCTTCCAGGTGCCGAAGGGAGTCGTCCTTGAGGCGTCCCCTGGTTTCACTGGGGACGCACAGTGGTGTTTCTCAGAAGAGCCCAAATCGCTCCCTGGGGCACACCAGCATGGAATGTAAGGCTGCTCAGAACTGCGTTCCTGAGGCCGTTTGCAGGCTGAACAAACGGGAGGTGTCGAGCGAAGAGGGCAGCACTGTGCCTTTACTGCTGGCACATCCGTGCAGTTAAAGCAAACGGACGTTTCCACTCCGGCGGCTCAAACGCCACACAAGAGCTGGGCGGCACACAGTGCCCTCTCCCAAAACTTACAACGAACGTGAGTGCGCAATGAGTCCTGCGATACCTTACAGAGTTGACGCTCTCCTTTACCGCCTGCTTCCTCACTAGGGCGGCACGCTTCACTTTACTACTGGAAAACGCTGGACTTTGACTCGAGGCCAGGGCTCACCTTTCTGTCGCCGGTAATCTCCGGAATGCTCTTGGAGACGCTCCCAGCAAGGAACTGAGACCAGCGAGCCTGATGCGAGTAAACTCGCACTTTTTCCCTGAGGCCTTCTGGAGCAAAGAAAAGACGGGCCCCAGGAGTGTGCCTCAGGCACCCTTCTCGCCGCATCTCATCCACCCGGGGGGGAAATTACGTTTGGGCAGGGTCGCCCTGTTTCAAACGTGAGCTCAGACAGTTATCCTCAGTAGTTTCTGACTACCTCAAGGACACAGCGGGAGGAACAGGGCCTTTCCTCGGAGACACTTTCGGACACAGGGTCCCCTGCAGTGCATCCACTGCCTAGGTCGTGAAGTACCTGAGGCGGGCCTCAGTGCTCCGTCCCATACCTAGCTGTGTTAAGGGTGAAAGATGTACGTTTCTTCCGGCTGCACTCACAGCCTAGCTCGCGCTTCTGCGAGAGTGCCGTCCTGAGTGTTTCCCTGGACTGAGTCGTCAGCACGGGGTGTTTCTGAAGCACAGGTCCGTTTCTGTCAGTGAGGCCGATCGACTTGCAGGGAGGCTGCCCAGCGCTGCTCCCACGCGTCTCTGTTATGACTGGGACACTCTACCTCGGCCCCCAGCAAGCAACGCGTGGCCCTTGCTAGGAATGTGAAGAGTGGCTCCCACGGGCCTCCTTTCCCCCTGAGGTTCCTCAGAAGCGACCGGCCGCTCCTCCGGCACAGAGCAGTCACCATGCCAAAGTGGTGCACGGCCGCCTCTGCTCTGTGTCCCCGGAGGCATCGGGGAGTTCAGGCCATCCAGCGTGGCGCATGGATTCATGGCACCCCTGCACCCCCAGCTCTGCTGACGTGAAACACTAGCCCTTGCCTTGGGGCCTCAGGTCACCTTTCCTTTGGCCGGAGCTGACTCTGCAGTGCAGTGGTATGAGTCCCTAGAAAGGCATTTGCCAGCACAGGATGGGCTTTGAGAGAAGGCAGCCTTGCTCGCCCACAGCGACTACCCTGCAGTGGAGAGACGTCGGGCCGCAAGCGCTGCTCAGGCAGCTTGGAAGGCCGAAACAAGTCGCTCGCACACGGGCAGAAGGCGTACTTTGCCATCAGTGTCCCACTTTCAGGCTTGATGACACAGCATGTTTATCTGAACGTTCTGTCTAGCTATCTAGTACAAGGGAACGAGGGCCCCCTTCTGGTAAGAAAGGTTTCCCGGTGGGGGGTGCCGTACGTGCAGGAGAGCGTTCCCCACGCTGTGCCAAGTTTGGTACTTGGTGACTCGGGGTGGTCCCGAACGTCCAGCATTGTCCCGGGGACAGCCGTCCAGCGTTTTCTTTTTCAGGCTGGACGTAAACAACTAGCTTCCAGGTGCCGAAGGGAGTCGTCCTTGAGGCGTCCCCTGGTTTCACTGGGGACGCACAGTGGTGTTTCTCAGAAGAGCCCAAATCGCTCCCTGGGGCACACCAGCATGGAATGTAAGGCTGCTCAGAACTGCGTTCCTGAGGCCGTTTGCAGGCTGAACAAACGGGAGGTGTCGAGCGAAGAGGGCAGCACTGTGCCTTTACTGCTGGCACATCCGTGCAGTTAAAGCAAACGGACGTTTCCACTCCGGCGGCTCAAACGCCACACAAGAGCTGGGCGGCACACAGTGCCCTCTCCCAAAACTTACAACGAACGTGAGTGCGCAATGAGTCCTGCGATACCTTACAGAGTTGACGCTCTCCTTTACCGCCTGCTTCCTCACTAGGGCGGCACGCTTCACTTTACTACTGGAAAACGCTGGACTTTGACTCGAGGCCAGGGCTCACCTTTCTGTCGCCGGTAATCTCCGGAATGCTCTTGGAGACGCTCCCAGCAAGGAACTGAGACCAGCGAGCCTGATGCGAGTAAACTCGCACTTTTTCCCTGAGGCCTTCTGGAGCAAAGAAAAGACGGGCCCCAGGAGTGTGCCTCAGGCACCCTTCTCGCCGCATCTCATCCACCCGGGGGGGAAATTACGTTTGGGCAGGGTCGCCCTGTTTCAAACGTGAGCTCAGACAGTTATCCTCAGTAGTTTCTGACTACCTCAAGGACACAGCGGGAGGAACAGGGCCTTTCCTCGGAGACACTTTCGGACACAGGGTCCCCTGCAGTGCATCCACTGCCTAGGTCGTGAAGTACCTGAGGCGGGCCTCGGTGCTCCGTCCCATACCTAGCTGTGTTAAGGGTGAAAGATGTACGTTTCTTCCGGCTGCACTCACAGCCTAGCTCGCGCTTCTGCGAGAGTGCCGTCCTGAGTGTTTCCCTGGACTGAGTCGTCAGCACGGGGTGTTTCTGAAGCACAGGTCCGTTTCTGTCAGTGAGGCCGATCGACTTGCAGGGAGGCTGCCCAGCGCTGCTCCCACGCGTCTCTGTTATGACTGGGACACTCTACCTCGGCCCCCAGCAAGCAACGCGTGGCCCTTGCTAGGAATGTGAAGAGTGGCTCCCACGGGCCTCCTTTCCCCCTGAGGTTCCTCAGAAGCGACCGGCCGCTCCTCCGGCACAGAGCAGTCACCATGCCAAAGTGGTGCACGGCCGCCTCTGCTCTGTGTCCCCGGAGGCATCGGGGAGTTCAGGCCATCCAGCGTGGCGCATGGATTCATGGCACCCCTGCACCCCCAGCTCTGCTGACGTGAAACACTAGCCCTTGCCTTGGGGCCTCAGGTCACCTTTCCTTTGGCCGGAGCTGACTCTGCAGTGCAGTGGTATGAGTCCCCAGAAAGGCATTTGCCAGCACAGGATGGGCTTTGAGAGAAGGCAGCCTTGCTCGCCCACAGCGACTACCCTGCAGTGGAGAGACGTCGGGCCGCAAGCGCTGCTCAGGCAGCTTGGAAGGCCGAAACAAGTCGCTCGCACACGGGCAGAAGGCGTACTTTGCCATCAGTGTCCCACTTTCAGGCTTGATGACACAGCATGTTTATCTGAACGTTCTGTCTAGCTATCTAGTACAAGGGAACGAGGGCCCCCTTCTGGTAAGAAAGGTTTCCCGGTGGGGGGTGCCGTACGTGCAGGAGAGCGTTCCCCACGCTGTGCCAAGTTTGGTACTTGGTGACTCGGGGTGGTCCCGAACGTCCAGCATTGTCCCGGGGACAGCCGTCCAGCGTTTTCTTTTTCAGGCTGGACGTAAACAACTAGCTTCCAGGTGCCGAAGGGAGTCGTCCTTGAGGCGTCCCCTGGTTTCACTGGGGACGCACAGTGGTGTTTCTCAGAAGAGCCCAAATCGCTCCCTGGGGCACACCAGCATGGAATGTAAGGCTGCTCAGAACTGCGTTCCTGAGGCCGTTTGCAGGCTGAACAAACGGGAGGTGTCGAGCGAAGAGGGCAGCACTGTGCCTTTACTGCTGGCACATCCGTGCAGTTAAAGCAAACGGACGTTTCCACTCCGGCGGCTCAAACGCCACACAAGAGCTGGGCGGCACACAGTGCCCTCTCCCAAAACTTACAACGAACGTGAGTGCGCAATGAGTCCTGCGACACCTTACAGAGTTGACGCTCTCCTTTACCGCCTGCTTCCTCACTAGGGCGGCACGCTTCACTTTACTACTGGAAAACGCTGGACTTTGACTCGAGGCCAGGGCTCACCTTTCTGTCGCCGGTAATCTCCGGAATGCTCTTGGAGACGCTCCCAGCAAGGAACTGAGACCAGCGAGCCTGATGCGAGTAAACTCGCACGTTTTCCCTGAGGCCTTCTGGAGCAAAGAAAAGACGGGCCCCAGGAGTGTGCCTCAGGCACCCTTCTCGCCGCATCTCATCCACCCGGGGGGGAAATTACGTTTGGGCAGGGTCGCCCTGTTTCAAACGTGAGCTCAGACAGTTATCCTCAGTAGTTTCTGACTACCTCAAGGACACAGCGGGAGGAACAGGGCCTTTCCTCGGAGACACTTTCGGACACAGGGTCCCCTGCAGTGCATCCACTGCCTAGGTCGTGAAGTACCTGAGGCGGGCCTCAGTGCTCTGTCCCATACCTAGCTGTGTTAAGGGTGAAAGATGTACGTTTCTTCCGGCTGCACTCACAGCCTAGCTCGCGCTTCTGCGAGAGTGCCGTCCTGAGTGTTTCCCTGGACTGAGTCGTTAGCACGGGGTGTTTCTGAAGCACAGGTCCGTTTCTGTCAGTGAGGCCGATCGACTTGCAGGGAGGCTGCCCAGCGCTGCTCCCACGCGTCTCTGTTATGACTGGGACACTCTACCTCGGCCCCCAGCAAGCAACGCGTGGCCCTTGCTAGGAATGTGAAGAGTGGCTCCCACGGGCCTCCTTTCCCCCTGAGGTTCCTCAGAAGCGACCGGCCGCTCCTCCGGCACAGAGCAGTCACCATGCCAAAGTGGTGCACGGCCGCCTCTGCTCTGTGTCCCCGGAGGCATCGGGGAGTTCAGGCCATCCAGCGTGGCGCATGGATTCATGGCACCCCTGCACCCCCAGCTCTGCTGACGTGAAACACTAGCCCTTGCCTTGGGGCCTCAGGTCACCTTTCATTTGGCCGGAGCTGACTCTGCAGTGCAGTGGTGTGAGTCCCTAGAAAGGCATTTGCCAGCACAGGATGGGCTTTGAGAGAAGGCAGCCTTGCTCGCCCACAGCGACTACCCTGCAGTGGAGAGACGTCGGGCCGCAAGCGCTGCTCAGGCAGCTTGGAAGGCCGAAACAAGTCGCTCGCACACGGGCAGAAGGCGTACTTTGCCATCAGTGTCCCACTTTCAGGCTTGATGACACAGCATGTTTATCTGAACGTTCTGTCTAGCTATCTAGTACAAGGGAACGAGGGCCCCCTTCTGGTAAGAAAGGTTTCCCGGTGGGGGGTGCCGTACGTGCAGGAGAGCGTTCCCCACGCTGTGCCAAGTTTGGTACTTGGTGACTCGGGGTGGTCCCGAACGTCCAGCATTGTCCCGGGGACAGCCGTCCAGCGTTTTCTTTTTCAGGCTGGACGTAAACAACTAGCTTCCAGGTGCCGAAGGGAGTCGTCCTTGAGGCGTCCCCTGGTTTCACTGGGGACGCACAGTGGTGTTTCTCAGAAGAGCCCAAATCGCTCCCTGGGGCACACCAGCATGGAATGTAAGGCTGCTCAGAACTGCGTTCCTGAGGCCGTTTGCAGGCTGAACAAACGGGAGGTGTCGAGCGAAGAGGGCAGCACTGTGCCTTTACTGCTGGCACATCCGTGCAGTTAAAGCAAACGGACGTTTCCACTCCGGCGGCTCAAACGCCACACAAGAGCTGGGCGGCACACAGTGCCCTCTCCCAAAACTTACAACGAACGTGAGTGCGCAATGAGTCCTGCGATACCTTACAGAGTTGACGCTCTCCTTTACCGCCTGCTTCCTCACTAGGGCGGCACGCTTCACTTTACTACTGGAAAACGCTGGACTTTGACTCGAGGCCAGGGCTCACCTTTCTGTCGCCGGTAATCTCCGGAATGCTCTTGGAGACGCTCCCAGCAAGGAACTGAGACCAGCGAGCCTGATGCGAGTAAACTCGCACTTTTTCCCTGAGGCCTTCTGGAGCAAAGAAAAGACGGGCCCCAGGAGTGTGCCTCAGGCACCCTTCTCGCCGCATCTCATCCACCCGGGGGGGAAATTACGTTTGGGCAGGGTCGCCCTGTTTCAAACGTGAGCTCAGACAGTTATCCTCAGTAGTTTCTGACTACCTCAAGGACACAGCGGGAGGAACAGGGCCTTTCCTCGGAGACACTTTCGGACACAGGGTCCCCTGCAGTGCATCCACTGCCTAGGTCGTGAAGTACCTGAGGCGGGCCTCAGTGCTCCGTCCCATACCTAGCTGTGTTAAGGGTGAAAGATGTACGTTTCTTCCGGCTGCACTCACAGCCTAGCTCGCGCTTCTGCGAGAGTGCCGTCCTGAGTGTTTCCCTGGACTGAGTCGTCAGCACGGGGTGTTTCTGAAGCACAGGTCCGTTTCTGTCAGTGAGGCCGATCGACTTGCAGGGAGGCTGCCCAGCGCTGCTCCCACGCGTCTCTGTTATGACTGGGACACTCTACCTCGGCCCCCAGCAAGCAACGCGTGGCCCTTGCTAGGAATGTGAAGAGTGGCTCCCACGGGCCTCCTTTCCCCCTGAGGTTCCTCAGAAGCGACCGGCCGCTCCTCCGGCACAGAGCAGTCACCATGCCAAAGTGGTGCACGGCCGCCTCTGCTCTGTGTCCCCGGAGGCATCGGGGAGTTCAGGCCATCCAGCGTGGCGCATGGATTCATGGCACCCCTGCACCCCCAGCTCTGCTGACGTGAAACACTAGCCCTTGCCTTGGGGCCTCAGGTCACCTTTCCTTTGGCCGGAGCTGACTCTGCAGTGCAGTGGTATGAGTCCCCAGAAAGGCATTTGCCAGCACAGGATGGGCTTTGAGAGAAGGCAGCCTTGCTCGCCCACAGCGACTACCCTGCAGTGGAGAGACGTCGGGCCGCAAGCGCTGCTCAGGCAGCTTGGAAGGCCGAAACAAGTCGCTCGCACACGGGCAGAAGGCGTACTTTGCCATCAGTGTCCCACTTTCAGGCTTGATGACACAGCATGTTTATCTGAACGTTCTGTCTAGCTATCTAGTACAAGGGAACGAGGGCCCCCTTCTGGTAAGAAAGGTTTCCCGGTGGGGGGTGCCGTACGTGCAGGAGAGCGTTCCCCACGCTGTGCCAAGTTTGGTACTTGGTGACTCGGGGTGGTCCCGAACGTCCAGCATTGTCCCGGGGACAGCCGTCCAGCGTTTTCTTTTTCAGGCTGGACGTAAACAACTAGCTTCCAGGTGCCGAAGGGAGTCGTCCTTGAGGCGTCCCCTGGTTTCACTGGGGACGCACAGTGGTGTTTCTCAGAAGAGCCCAAATCGCTCCCTGGGGCACACCAGCATGGAATGTAAGGCTGCTCAGAACTGCGTTCCTGAGGCCGTTTGCAGGCTGAACAAACGGGAGGTGTCGAGCGAAGAGGGCAGCACTGTGCCTTTACTGCTGGCACATCCGTGCAGTTAAAGCAAACGGACGTTTCCACTCCGGCGGCTCAAACGCCACACAAGAGCTGGGCGGCACACAGTGCCCTCTCCCAAAACTTACAACGAACGTGAGTGCGCAATGAGTCCTGCGATACCTTACAGAGTTGACGCTCTCCTTTACCGCCTGCTTCCTCACTAGGGCGGCACGCTTCACTTTACTACTGGAAAACGCTGGACTTTGACTCGAGGCCAGGGCTCACCTTTCTGTCGCCGGTAATCTCCGGAATGCTCTTGGAGACGCTCCCAGCAAGGAACTGAGACCAGCGAGCCTGATGCGAGTAAACTCGCACTTTTCCCCTGAGGCCTTCTGGAGCAAAGAAAAGACGGGCCCCAGGAGTGTGCCTCAGGCACCCTTCTCGCCGCATCTCATCCACCCGGGGGGGAAATTACGTTTGGGCAGGGTCGCCCTGTTTCAAACGTGAGCTCAGACAGTTATCCTCAGTAGTTTCTGACTACCTCAAGGACACAGCGGGAGGAATAGGGCCTTTCCTCGGAGACACTTTCGGACACAGGGTCCCCTGCAGTGCATCCACTGCCTAGGTCGTGAAGTACCTGAGGCGGGCCTCAGTGCTCCGTCCCATACCTAGCTGTGTTAAGGGTGAAAGATGTACGTTTCTTCCGGCTGCACTCACAGCCTAGCTCGCGCTTCTGCGAGAGTGCCGTCCTGAGTGTTTCCCTGGACTGAGTCGTCAGCACGGGGTGTTTCTGAAGCACAGGTCCGTTTCTGTCAGTGAGGCCGATCGACTTGCAGGGAGGCTGCCCAGCGCTGCTCCCACGCGTCTCTGTTATGACTGGGACACTCTACCTCGGCCCCCAGCAAGCAACGCGTGGCCCTTGCTAGGAATGTGAAGAGTGGCTCCCACGGGCCTCCTTTCCCCCTGAGGTTCCTCAGAAGCGACCGGCCGCTCCTCCGGCACAGAGCAGTCACCATGCCAAAGTGGTGCACGGCCGCCTCTGCTCTGTGTCCCCGGAGGCATCGGGGAGTTCAGGCCATCCAGCGTGGCGCATGGATTCATGGCACCCCTGCACCCCCAGCTCTGCTGACGTGAAACACTAGCCCTTGCCTTGGGGCCTCAGGTCACCTTTCCTTTGGCCGGAGCTGACTCTGCAGTGCAGTGGTATGAGTCCCTAGAAAGGCATTTGCCAGCACAGGATGGGCTTTGAGAGAAGGCAGCCTTGCTCGCCCACAGCGACTACCCTGCAGTGGAGAGACGTCGGGCCGCAAGCGCTGCTCAGGCAGCTTGGAAGGCCGAAACAAGTCGCTCGCACACGGGCAGAAGGCGTACTTTGCCATCAGTGTCCCACTTTCAGGCTTGATGACACAGCATGTTTATCTGAACGTTCTGTCTAGCTATCTAGTACAAGGGAACGAGGGCCCCCTTCTGGTAAGAAAGGTTTCCCGGTGGGGGGTGCCGTACGTGCAGGAGAGCGTTCCCCACGCTGTGCCAAGTTTGGTACTTGGTGACTCGGGGTGGTCCCGAACGTCCAGCATTGTCCCGGGGACAGCCGTCCAGCGTTTTCTTTTTCAGGCTGGACGTAAACAACTAGCTTCCAGGTGCCGAAGGGAGTCGTCCTTGAGGCGTCCCCTGGTTTCACTGGGGACGCACAGTGGTGTTTCTCAGAAGAGCCCAAATCGCTCCCTGGGGCACACCAGCATGGAATGTAAGGCTGCTCAGAACTGCGTTCCTGAGGCCGTTTGCAGGCTGAACAAACGGGAGGTGTCGAGCGAAGAGGGCAGCACTGTGCCTTTACTGCTGGCACATCCGTGCAGTTAAAGCAAACGGACGTTTCCACTCCGGCGGCTCAAACGCCACACAAGAGCTGGGCGGCACACAGTGCCCTCTCCCAAAACTTACAACGAACGTGAGTGCGCAATGAGTCCTGCGACACCTTACAGAGTTGACGCTCTCCTTTACCGCCTGCTTCCTCACTAGGGCGGCACGCTTCACTTTACTACTGGAAAACGCTGGACTTTGACTCGAGGCCAGGGCTCACCTTTCTGTCGCCGGTAATCTCCGGAATGCTCTTGGAGACGCTCCCAGCAAGGAACTGAGACCAGCGAGCCTGATGCGAGTAAACTCGCACTTTTTCCCTGAGGCCTTCTGGAGCAAAGAAAAGAAGGGCCCCAGGAGTGTGCCTCAGGCACCCTTCTCGCCGCATCTCATCCACCCGGGGGGGAAATTACGTTTGGGCAGGGTCGCCCTGTTTCAAACGTGAGCTCAGACAGTTATCCTCAGTAGTTTCTGACTACCTCAAGGACACAGCGGGAGGAACAGGGCCTTTCCTCGGAGACACTTTCGGACACAGGGTCCCCTGCAGTGCATCCACTGCCTAGGTCGTGAAGTACCTGAGGCGGGCCTCAGTGCTCCGTCCCATACCTAGCTGTGTTAAGGGTGAAAGATGTACGTTTCTTCCGGCTGCACTCACAGCCTAGCTCGCGCTTCTGCGAGAGTGCCGTCCTGAGTGTTTCCCTGGACTGAGTCGTCAGCACGGGGTGTTTCTGAAGCACAGGTCCGTTTCTGTCAGTGAGGCCGATCGACTTGCAGGGAGGCTGCCCAGCGCTGCTCCCACGCGTCTCTGTTATGACTGGGACACTCTACCTCGGCCCCCAGCAAGCAACGCGTGGCCCTTGCTAGGAATGTGAAGAGTGGCTCCCACGGGCCTCCTTTCCCCCTGAGGTTCCTCAGAAGCGACCGGCCGCTCCTCCGGCACAGAGCAGTCACCATGCCAAAGTGGTGCACGGCCGCCTCTGCTCTGTGTCCCCGGAGGCATCGGGGAGTTCAGGCCATCCAGCGTGGCGCATGGATTCATGGCACCCCTGCACCCCCAGCTCTGCTGACGTGAAACACTAGCCCTTGCCTTGGGGCCTCAGGTCACCTTTCCTTTGGCCGGAGCTGACTCTGCAGTGCAGTGGTATGAGTCCCCAGAAAGGCATTTGCCAGCACAGGATGGGCTTTGAGAGAAGGCAGCCTTGCTCGCCCACAGCGACTACCCTGCAGTGGAGAGACGTCGGGCCGCAAGCGCTGCTCAGGCAGCTTGGAAGGCCGAAACAAGTCGCTCGCACACGGGCAGAAGGCGTACTTTGCCATCAGTGTCCCACTTTCAGGCTTGATGACACAGCATGTTTATCTGAACGTTCTGTCTAGCTATCTAGTACAAGGGAACGAGGGCCCCCTTCTGGTAAGAAAGGTTTCCCGGTGGGGGGTGCCGTACGTGCAGGAGAGCGTTCCCCACGCTGTGCCAAGTTTGGTACTTGGTGACTCGGGGTGGTCCCGAACGTCCAGCATTGTCCCGGGGACAGCCGTCCAGCGTTTTCTTTTTCAGGCTGGACGTAAACAACTAGCTTCCAGGTGCCGAAGGGAGTCGTCCTTGAGGCGTCCCCTGGTTTCACTGGGGACGCACAGTGGTGTTTCTCAGAAGAGCCCAAATCGCTCCCTGGGGCACACCAGCATGGAATGTAAGGCTGCTCAGAACTGCGTTCCTGAGGCCGTTTGCAGGCTGAACAAACGGGAGGTGTCGAGCGAAGAGGGCAGCACTGTGCCTTTACTGCTGGCACATCCGTGCAGTTAAAGCAAACGGACGTTTCCACTCCGGCGGCTCAAACGCCACACAAGAGCTGGGCGGCACACAGTGCCCTCTCCCAAAACTTACAACGAACGTGAGTGCGCAATGAGTCCTGCGATACCTTACAGAGTTGACGCTCTCCTTTACCGCCTGCTTCCTCACTAGGGCGGCACGCTTCACTTTACTACTGGAAAACGCTGGACTTTGACTCGAGGCCACGGCTCACCTTTCTGTCGCCGGTAATCTCCGGAATGCTCTTGGAGACGCTCCCAGCAAGGAACTGAGACCAGCGAGCCTGATGCGAGTAAACTCGCACTTTTCCCCTGAGGCCTTCTGGAGCAAAGAAAAGACGGGCCCCAGGAGTGTGCCTCAGGCACCCTTCTCGCCGCATCTCATCCACCCGGGGGGGAAATTACGTTTGGGCAGGGTCGCCCTGTTTCAAACGTGAGCTCAGACAGTTATCCTCAGTAGTTTCTGACTACCTCAAGGACACAGCGGGAGGAACAGGGCCTTTCCTCGGAGACACTTTCGGACACAGGGTCCCCTGCAGTGCATCCACTGCCTAGGTCGTGAAGTACCTGAGGCGGGCCTCAGTGCTCCGTCCCATACCTAGCTGTGTTAAGGGTGAAAGATGTACGTTTCTTCCGGCTGCACTCACAGCCTAGCTCGCGCTTCTGCGAGAGTGCCGTCCTGAGTGTTTCCCTGGACTGAGTCGTCAGCACGGGGTGTTTCTGAAGCACAGGTCCGTTTCTGTCAGTGAGGCCGATCGACTTGCAGGGAGGCTGCCCAGCGCTGCTCCCACGCGTCTCTGTTATGACTGGGACACTCTACCTCGGCCCCCAGCAAGCAACGCGTGGCCCTTGCTAGGAATGTGAAGAGTGGCTCCCACGGGCCTCCTTTCCCCCTGAGGTTCCTCAGAAGCGACCGGCCGCTCCTCCGGCACAGAGCAGTCACCATGCCAAAGTGGTGCACGGCCGCCTCTGCTCTGTGTCCCCGGAGGCATCGGGGAGTTCAGGCCATCCAGCGTGGCGCATGGATTCATGGCACCCCTGCACCCCCAGCTCTGCTGACGTGAAACACTAGCCCTTGCCTTGGGGCCTCAGGTCACCTTTCCTTTGGCCGGAGCTGACTCTGCAGTGCAGTGGTATGAGTCCCTAGAAAGGCATTTGCCAGCACAGGATGGGCTTTGAGAGAAGGCAGCCTTGCTCGCCCACAGCGACTACCCTGCAGTGGAGAGACGTCGGGCCGCAAGCGCTGCTCAGGCAGCTTGGAAGGCCGAAACAAGTCGCTCGCACACGGGCAGAAGGCGTACTTTGCCATCAGTGTCCCACTTTCAGGCTTGATGACACAGCATGTTTATCTGAACGTTCTGTCTAGCTATCTAGTACAAGGGAACGAGGGCCCCCTTCTGGTAAGAAAGGTTTCCCGGTGGGGGGTGCCGTACGTGCAGGAGAGCGTTCCCCACGCTGTGCCAAGTTTGGTACTTGGTGACTCGGGGTGGTCCCGAACGTCCAGCATTGTCCCGGGGACAGCCGTCCAGCGTTTTCTTTTTCAGGCTGGACGTAAACAACTAGCTTCCAGGTGCCGAAGGGAGTCGTCCTTGAGGCGTCCCCTGGTTTCACTGGGGACGCACAGTGGTGTTTCTCAGAAGAGCCCAAATCGCTCCCTGGGGCACACCAGCATGGAATGTAAGGCTGCTCAGAACTGCGTTCCTGAGGCCGTTTGCAGGCTGAACAAACGGGAGGTGTCGAGCGAAGAGGGCAGCACTGTGCCTTTACTGCTGGCACATCCGTGCAGTTAAAGCAAACGGACGTTTCCACTCCGGCGGCTCAAACGCCACACAAGAGCTGGGCGGCACACAGTGCCCTCTCCCAAAACTTACAACGAACGTGAGTGCGCAATGAGTCCTGCGATACCTTACAGAGTTGACGCTCTCCTTTACCGCCTGCTTCCTCACTAGGGCGGCACGCTTCACTTTACTACTGGAAAACGCTGGACTTTGACTCGAGGCCAGGGCTCACCTTTCTGTCGCCGGTAATCTCCGGAATGCTCTTGGAGACGCTCCCAGCAAGGAACTGAGACCAGCGAGCCTGATGCGAGTAAACTCGCACTTTTTCCCTGAGGCCTTCTGGAGCAAAGAAAAGACGGGCCCCAGGAGTGTGCCTCAGGCACCCTTCTCGCCGCATCTCATCCACCCGGGGGGGAAATTACGTTTGGGCAGGGTCGCCCTGTTTCAAACGTGAGCTCAGACAGTTATCCTCAGTAGTTTCTGACTACCTCAAGGACACAGCGGGAGGAACAGGGCCTTTCCTCGGAGACACTTTCGGACACAGGGTCCCCTGCAGTGCATCCACTGCCTAGGTCGTGAAGTACCTGAGGCGGGCCTCGGTGCTCCGTCCCATAGCTAGCTGTGTTAAGGGTGAAAGATGTACGTTTCTTCCGGCTGCACTCACAGCCTAGCTCGCGCTTCTGCGAGAGTGCCGTCCTGAGTGTTTCCCTGGACTGAGTCGTTAGCACGGGGTGTTTCTGAAGCACAGGTCCGTTTCTGTCAGTGAGGCCGATCGACTTGCAGGGAGGCTGCCCAGCGCTGCTCCCACGCGTCTCTGTTATGACTGGGACACTCTACCTCGGCCCCCAGCAAGCAACGCGTGGCCCTTGCTAGGAATGTGAAGAGTGGCTCCCACGGGCCTCCTTTCCCCCTGAGGTTCCTCAGAAGCGACCGGCCGCTCCTCCGGCACAGAGCAGTCACCATGCCAAAGTGGTGCACGGCCGCCTCTGCTCTGTGTCCCCGGAGGCATCGGGGAGTTCAGGCCATCCAGCGTGGCGCATGGATTCATGGCACCCCTGCACCCCCAGCTCTGCTGACGTGAAACACTAGCCCTTGCCTTGGGGCCTCAGGTCACCTTTCATTTGGCCGGAGCTGACTCTGCAGTGCAGTGGTATGAGTCCCTAGAAAGGCATTTGCCAGCACAGGATGGGCTTTGAGAGAAGGCAGCCTTGCTCGCCCACAGCGACTACCCTGCAGTGGAGAGACGTCGGGCCGCAAGCGCTGCTCAGGCAGCTTGGAAGGCCGAAACAAGTCGCTCGCACACGGGCAGAAGGCGTACTTTGCCATCAGTGTCCCACTTTCAGGCTTGATGACACAGCATGTTTATCTGAACGTTCTGTCTAGCTATCTAGTACAAGGGAACGAGGGCCCCCTTCTGGTAAGAAAGGTTTCCCGGTGGGGGGTGCCGTACGTGCAGGAGAGCGTTCCCCACGCTGTGCCAAGTTTGGTACTTGGTGACTCGGGGTGGTCCCGAACGTCCAGCATTGTCCCGGGGACAGCCGTCCAGCGTTTTCTTTTTCAGGCTGGACGTAAACAACTAGCTTCCAGGTGCCGAAGGGAGTCGTCCTTGAGGCGTCCCCTGGTTTCACTGGGGACGCACAGTGGTGTTTCTCAGAAGAGCCCAAATCGCTCCCTGGGGCACACCAGCATGGAATGTAAGGCTGCTCAGAACTGCGTTCCTGAGGCCGTTTGCAGGCTGAACAAACGGGAGGTGTCGAGCGAAGAGGGCAGCACTGTGCCTTTACTGCTGGCACATCCGTGCAGTTAAAGCAAACGGACGTTTCCACTCCGGCGGCTCAAACGCCACACAAGAGCTGGGCGGCACACAGTGCCCTCTCCCAAAACTTACAACGAACGTGAGTGCGCAATGAGTCCTGCGATACCTTACAGAGTTGACGCTCTCCTTTACCGCCTGCTTCCTCACTAGGGCGGCACGCTTCACTTTACTACTGGAAAACGCTGGACTTTGACTCGAGGCCAGGGCTCACCTTTCTGTCGCCGGTAATCTCCGGAATGCTCTTAGAGACGCTCCCAGCAAGGAACTGAGACCAGCGAGCCTGATGCGAGTAAACTCGCACGTTTTCCCTGAGGCCTTCTGGAGCAAAGAAAAGACGGGCCCCAGGAGTGTGCCTCAGGCACCCTTCTCGCCGCATCTCATCCACCCGGGGGGGAAATTACGTTTGGGCAGGGTCGCCCTGTTTCAAACGTGAGCTCAGACAGTTATCCTCAGTAGTTTCTGACTACCTCAAGGACACAGCGGGAGGAACAGGGCCTTTCCTCGGAGACACTTTCGGACACAGGGTCCCCTGCAGTGCATCCACTGCCTAGGTCGTGAAGTACCTGAGGCGGGCCTCGGTGCTCCGTCCCATACCTAGCTGTGTTAAGGGTGAAAGATGTACGTTTCTTCCGGCTGCACTCACAGCCTAGCTCGCGCTTCTGCGAGAGTGCCGTCCTGAGTGTTTCCCTGGACTGAGTCGTCAGCACGGGGTGTTTCTGAAGCACAGGTCCGTTTCTGTCAGTGAGGCCGATCGACTTGCAGGGAGGCTGCCCAGCGCTGCTCCCACGCGTCTCTGTTATGACTGGGACACTCTACCTCGGCCCCCAGCAAGCAACGCGTGGCCCTTGCTAGGAATGTGAAGAGTGGCTCCCACGGGCCTCCTTTCCCCCTGAGGTTCCTCAGAAGCGACCGGCCGCTCCTCCGGCACAGAGCAGTCACCATGCCAAAGTGGTGCACGGCCGCCTCTGCTCTGTGTCCCCGGAGGCATCGGGGAGTTCAGGCCATCCAGCGTGGCGCATGGATTCATGGCACCCCTGCACCCCCAGCTCTGCTGACGTGAAACACTAGCCCTTGCCTTGGGGCCTCAGGTCACCTTTCCTTTGGCCGGAGCTGACTCTGCAGTGCAGTGGTATGAGTCCCTAGAAAGGCATTTGCCAGCACAGGATGGGCTTTGAGAGAAGGCAGCCTTGCTCGCCCACAGCGACTACCCTGCAGTGGAGAGACGTCGGGCCGCAAGCGCTGCTCAGGCAGCTTGGAAGGCCGAAACAAGTCGCTCGCACACGGGCAGAAGGCGTACTTTGCCATCAGTGTCCCACTTTCAGGCTTGATGACACAGCATGTTTATCTGAACGTTCTGTCTAGCTATCTAGTACAAGGGAACGAGGGCCCCCTTCTGGTAAGAAAGGTTTCCCGGTGGGGGGTGCCGTACGTGCAGGAGAGCGTTCCCCACGCTGTGCCAAGTTTGGTACTTGGTGACTCGGGGTGGTCCCGAACGTCCAGCATTGTCCCGGGGACAGCCGTCCAGCGTTTTCTTTTTCAGGCTGGACGTAAACAACTAGCTTCCAGGTGCCGAAGGGAGTCGTCCTTGAGGCGTCCCCTGGTTTCACTGGGGACGCACAGTGGTGTTTCTCAGAAGAGCCCAAATCGCTCCCTGGGGCACACCAGCATGGAATGTAAGGCTGCTCAGAACTGCGTTCCTGAGGCCGTTTGCAGGCTGAACAAACGGGAGGTGTCGAGCGAAGAGGGCAGCACTGTGCCTTTACTGCTGGCACATCCGTGCAGTTAAAGCAAACGGACGTTTCCACTCCGGCGGCTCAAACGCCACACAAGAGCTGGGCGGCACACAGTGCCCTCTCCCAAAACTTACAACGAACGTGAGTGCGCAATGAGTCCTGCGATACCTTACAGAGTTGACGCTCTCCTTTACCGCCTGCTTCCTCACTAGGGCGGCACGCTTCACTTTACTACTGGAAAACGCTGGACTTTGACTCGAGGCCAGGGCTCACCTTTCTGTCGCCGGTAATCTCCGGAATGCTCTTGGAGACGCTCCCAGCAAGGAACTGAGACCAGCGAGCCTGATGCGAGTAAACTCGCACTTTTTCCCTGAGGCCTTCTGGAGCAAAGAAAAGACGGGCCCCAGGAGTGTGCCTCAGGCACCCTTCTCGCCGCATCTCATCCACCCGGGGGGGAAATTACGTTTGGGCAGGGTCGCCCTGTTTCAAACGTGAGCTCAGACAGTTATCCTCAGTAGTTTCTGACTACCTCAAGGACACAGCGGGAGGAACAGGGCCTTTCCTCGGAGACACTTTCGGACACAGGGTCCCCTGCAGTGCATCCACTGCCTAGGTCGTGAAGTACCTGAGGCGGGCCTCGGTGCTCCGTCCCATAGCTAGCTGTGTTAAGGGTGAAAGATGTACGTTTCTTCCGGCTGCACTCACAGCCTAGCTCGCGCTTCTGCGAGAGTGCCGTCCTGAGTGTTTCCCTGGACTGAGTCGTTAGCACGGGGTGTTTCTGAAGCACAGGTCCGTTTCTGTCAGTGAGGCCGATCGACTTGCAGGGAGGCTGCCCAGCGCTGCTCCCACGCGTCTCTGTTATGACTGGGACACTCTACCTCGGCCCCCAGCAAGCAACGCGTGGCCCTTGCTAGGAATGTGAAGAGTGGCTCCCACGGGCCTCCTTTCCCCCTGAGGTTCCTCAGAAGCGACCGGCCGCTCCTCCGGCACAGAGCAGTCACCATGCCAAAGTGGTGCACGGCCGCCTCTGCTCTGTGTCCCCGGAGGCATCGGGGAGTTCAGGCCATCCAGCGTGGCGCATGGATTCATGGCACCCCTGCACCCCCAGCTCTGCTGACGTGAAACACTAGCCCTTGCCTTGGGGCCTCAGGTCACCTTTCATTTGGCCGGAGCTGACTCTGCAGTGCAGTGGTATGAGTCCCTAGAAAGGCATTTGCCAGCACAGGATGGGCTTTGAGAGAAGGCAGCCTTGCTCGCCCACAGCGACTACCCTGCAGTGGAGAGACGTCGGGCCGCAAGCGCTGCTCAGGCAGCTTGGAAGGCCGAAACAAGTCGCTCGCACACGGGCAGAAGGCGTACTTTGCCATCAGTGTCCCACTTTCAGGCTTGATGACACAGCATGTTTATCTGAACGTTCTGTCTAGCTATCTAGTACAAGGGAACGAGGGCCCCCTTCTGGTAAGAAAGGTTTCCCGGTGGGGGGTGCCGTACGTGCAGGAGAGCGTTCCCCACGCTGTGCCAAGTTTGGTACTTGGTGACTCGGGGTGGTCCCGAACGTCCAGCATTGTCCCGGGGACAGCCGTCCAGCGTTTTCTTTTTCAGGCTGGACGTAAACAACTAGCTTCCAGGTGCCGAAGGGAGTCGTCCTTGAGGCGTCCCCTGGTTTCACTGGGGACGCACAGTGGTGTTTCTCAGAAGAGCCCAAATCGCTCCCTGGGGCACACCAGCATGGAATGTAAGGCTGCTCAGAACTGCGTTCCTGAGGCCGTTTGCAGGCTGAACAAACGGGAGGTGTCGAGCGAAGAGGGCAGCACTGTGCCTTTACTGCTGGCACATCCGTGCAGTTAAAGCAAACGGACGTTTCCACTCCGGCGGCTCAAACGCCACACAAGAGCTGGGCGGCACACAGTGCCCTCTCCCAAAACTTACAACGAACGTGAGTGCGCAATGAGTCCTGCGATACCTTACAGAGTTGACGCTCTCCTTTACCGCCTGCTTCCTCACTAGGGCGGCACGCTTCACTTTACTACTGGAAAACGCTGGACTTTGACTCGAGGCCAGGGCTCACCTTTCTGTCGCCGGTAATCTCCGGAATGCTCTTAGAGACGCTCCCAGCAAGGAACTGAGACCAGCGAGCCTGATGCGAGTAAACTCGCACGTTTTCCCTGAGGCCTTCTGGAGCAAAGAAAAGACGGGCCCCAGGAGTGTGCCTCAGGCACCCTTCTCGCCGCATCTCATCCACCCGGGGGGGAAATTACGTTTGGGCAGGGTCGCCCTGTTTCAAACGTGAGCTCAGACAGTTATCCTCAGTAGTTTCTGACTACCTCAAGGACACAGCGGGAGGAACAGGGCCTTTCCTCGGAGACACTTTCGGACACAGGGTCCCCTGCAGTGCATCCACTGCCTAGGTCGTGAAGTACCTGAGGCGGGCCTCGGTGCTCCGTCCCATACCTAGCTGTGTTAAGGGTGAAAGATGTACGTTTCTTCCGGCTGCACTCACAGCCTAGCTCGCGCTTCTGCGAGAGTGCCGTCCTGAGTGTTTCCCTGGACTGAGTCGTCAGCACGGGGTGTTTCTGAAGCACAGGTCCGTTTCTGTCAGTGAGGCCGATCGACTTGCAGGGAGGCTGCCCAGCGCTGCTCCCACGCGTCTCTGTTATGACTGGGACACTCTACCTCGGCCCCCAGCAAGCAACGCGTGGCCCTTGCTAGGAATGTGAAGAGTGGCTCCCACGGGCCTCCTTTCCCCCTGAGGTTCCTCAGAAGCGACCGGCCGCTCCTCCGGCACAGAGCAGTCACCATGCCAAAGTGGTGCACGGCCGCCTCTGCTCTGTGTCCCCGGAGGCATCGGGGAGTTCAGGCCATCCAGCGTGGCGCATGGATTCATGGCACCCCTGCACCCCCAGCTCTGCTGACGTGAAACACTAGCCCTTGCCTTGGGGCCTCAGGTCACCTTTCCTTTGGCCGGAGCTGACTCTGCAGTGCAGTGGTATGAGTCCCTAGAAAGGCATTTGCCAGCACAGGATGGGCTTTGAGAGAAGGCAGCCTTGCTCGCCCACAGCGACTACCCTGCAGTGGAGAGACGTCGGGCCGCAAGCGCTGCTCAGGCAGCTTGGAAGGCCGAAACAAGTCGCTCGCACACGGGCAGAAGGCGTACTTTGCCATCAGTGTCCCACTTTCAGGCTTGATGACACAGCATGTTTATCTGAACGTTCTGTCTAGCTATCTAGTACAAGGGAACGAGGGCCCCCTTCTGGTAAGAAAGGTTTCCCGGTGGGGGGTGCCGTACGTGCAGGAGAGCGTTCCCCACGCTGTGCCAAGTTTGGTACTTGGTGACTCGGGGTGGTCCCGAACGTCCAGCATTGTCCCGGGGACAGCCGTCCAGCGTTTTCTTTTTCAGGCTGGACGTAAACAACTAGCTTCCAGGTGCCGAAGGGAGTCGTCCTTGAGGCGTCCCCTGGTTTCACTGGGGACGCACAGTGGTGTTTCTCAGAAGAGCCCAAATCGCTCCCTGGGGCACACCAGCATGGAATGTAAGGCTGCTCAGAACTGCGTTCCTGAGGCCGTTTGCAGGCTGAACAAACGGGAGGTGTCGAGCGAAGAGGGCAGCACTGTGCCTTTACTGCTGGCACATCCGTGCAGTTAAAGCAAACGGACGTTTCCACTCCGGCGGCTCAAACGCCACACAAGAGCTGGGCGGCACACAGTGCCCTCTCCCAAAACTTACAACGAACGTGAGTGCGCAATGAGTCCTGCGATACCTTACAGAGTTGACGCTCTCCTTTACCGCCTGCTTCCTCACTAGGGCGGCACGCTTCACTTTACTACTGGAAAACGCTGGACTTTGACTCGAGGCCAGGGCTCACCTTTCTGTCGCCGGTAATCTCCGGAATGCTCTTGGAGACGCTCCCAGCAAGGAACTGAGACCAGCGAGCCTGATGCGAGTAAACTCGCACTTTTTCCCTGAGGCCTTCTGGAGCAAAGAAAAGACGGGCCCCAGGAGTGTGCCTCAGGCACCCTTCTCGCCGCATCTCATCCACCCGGGGGGGAAATTACGTTTGGGCAGGGTCGCCCTGTTTCAAACGTGAGCTCAGACAGTTATCCTCAGTAGTTTCTGACTACCTCAAGGACACAGCGGGAGGAACAGGGCCTTTCCTCGGAGACACTTTCGGACACAGGGTCCCCTGCAGTGCATCCACTGCCTAGGTCGTGAAGTACCTGAGGCGGGCCTCAGTGCTCCGTCCCATACCTAGCTGTGTTAAGGGTGAAAGATGTACGTTTCTTCCGGCTGCACTCACAGCCTAGCTCGCGCTTCTGCGAGAGTGCCGTCCTGAGTGTTTCCCTGGACTGAGTCGTCAGCACGGGGTGTTTCTGAAGCACAGGTCCGTTTCTGTCAGTGAGGCCGATCGACTTGCAGGGAGGCTGCCCAGCGCTGCTCCCACGCGTCTCTGTTATGACTGGGACACTCTACCTCGGCCCCCAGCAAGCAACGCGTGGCCCTTGCTAGGAATGTGAAGAGTGGCTCCCACGGGCCTCCTTTCCCCCTGAGGTTCCTCAGAAGCGACCGGCCGCTCCTCCGGCACAGAGCAGTCACCATGCCAAAGTGGTGCACGGCCGCCTCTGCTCTGTGTCCCCGGAGGCATCGGGGAGTTCAGGCCATCCAGCGTGGCGCATGGATTCATGGCACCCCTGCACCCCCAGCTCTGCTGACGTGAAACACTAGCCCTTGCCTTGGGGCCTCAGGTCACCTTTCCTTTGGCCGGAGCTGACTCTGCAGTGCAGTGGTATGAGTCCCCAGAAAGGCATTTGCCAGCACAGGATGGGCTTTGAGAGAAGGCAGCCTTGCTCGCCCACAGCGACTACCCTGCAGTGGAGAGACGTCGGGCCGCAAGCGCTGCTCAGGCAGCTTGGAAGGCCGAAACAAGTCGCTCGCACACGGGCAGAAGGCGTACTTTGCCATCAGTGTCCCACTTTCAGGCTTGATGACACAGCATGTTTATCTGAACGTTCTGTCTAGCTATCTAGTACAAGGGAACGAGGGCCCCCTTCTGGTAAGAAAGGTTTCCCGGTGGGGGGTGCCGTACGTGCAGGAGAGCGTTCCCCACGCTGTGCCAAGTTTGGTACTTGGTGACTCGGGGTGGTCCCGAACGTCCAGCATTGTCCCGGGGACAGCCGTCCAGCGTTTTCTTTTTCAGGCTGGACGTAAACAACTAGCTTCCAGGTGCCGAAGGGAGTCGTCCTTGAGGCGTCCCCTGGTTTCACTGGGGACGCACAGTGGTGTTTCTCAGAAGAGCCCAAATCGCTCCCTGGGGCACACCAGCATGGAATGTAAGGCTGCTCAGAACTGCGTTCCTGAGGCCGTTTGCAGGCTGAACAAACGGGAGGTGTCGAGCGAAGAGGGCAGCACTGTGCCTTTACTGCTGGCACATCCGTGCAGTTAAAGCAAACGGACGTTTCCACTCCGGCGGCTCAAACGCCACACAAGAGCTGGGCGGCACACAGTGCCCTCTCCCAAAACTTACAACGAACGTGAGTGCGCAATGAGTCCTGCGATACCTTACAGAGTTGACGCTCTCCTTTACCGCCTGCTTCCTCACTAGGGCGGCACGCTTCACTTTACTACTGGAAAACGCTGGACTTTGACTCGAGGCCAGGGCTCACCTTTCTGTCGCCGGTAATCTCCGGAATGCTCTTGGAGACGCTCCCAGCAAGGAACTGAGACCAGCGAGCCTGATGCGAGTAAACTCGCACTTTTCCCCTGAGGCCTTCTGGAGCAAAGAAAAGACGGGCCCCAGGAGTGTGCCTCAGGCACCCTTCTCGCCGCATCTCATCCACCCGGGGGGGAAATTACGTTTGGGCAGGGTCGCCCTGTTTCAAACGTGAGCTCAGACAGTTATCCTCAGTAGTTTCTGACTACCTCAAGGACACAGCGGGAGGAATAGGGCCTTTCCTCGGAGACACTTTCGGACACAGGGTCCCCTGCAGTGCATCCACTGCCTAGGTCGTGAAGTACCTGAGGCGGGCCTCAGTGCTCCGTCCCATACCTAGCTGTGTTAAGGGTGAAAGATGTACGTTTCTTCCGGCTGCACTCACAGCCTAGCTCGCGCTTCTGCGAGAGTGCCGTCCTGAGTGTTTCCCTGGACTGAGTCGTCAGCACGGGGTGTTTCTGAAGCACAGGTCCGTTTCTGTCAGTGAGGCCGATCGACTTGCAGGGAGGCTGCCCAGCGCTGCTCCCACGCGTCTCTGTTATGACTGGGACACTCTACCTCGGCCCCCAGCAAGCAACGCGTGGCCCTTGCTAGGAATGTGAAGAGTGGCTCCCACGGGCCTCCTTTCCCCCTGAGGTTCCTCAGAAGCGACCGGCCGCTCCTCCGGCACAGAGCAGTCACCATGCCAAAGTGGTGCACGGCCGCCTCTGCTCTGTGTCCCCGGAGGCATCGGGGAGTTCAGGCCATCCAGCGTGGCGCATGGATTCATGGCACCCCTGCACCCCCAGCTCTGCTGACGTGAAACACTAGCCCTTGCCTTGGGGCCTCAGGTCACCTTTCCTTTGGCCGGAGCTGACTCTGCAGTGCAGTGGTATGAGTCCCTAGAAAGGCATTTGCCAGCACAGGATGGGCTTTGAGAGAAGGCAGCCTTGCTCGCCCACAGCGACTACCCTGCAGTGGAGAGACGTCGGGCCGCAAGCGCTGCTCAGGCAGCTTGGAAGGCCGAAACAAGTCGCTCGCACACGGGCAGAAGGCGTACTTTGCCATCAGTGTCCCACTTTCAGGCTTGATGACACAGCATGTTTATCTGAACGTTCTGTCTAGCTATCTAGTACAAGGGAACGAGGGCCCCCTTCTGGTAAGAAAGGTTTCCCGGTGGGGGGTGCCGTACGTGCAGGAGAGCGTTCCCCACGCTGTGCCAAGTTTGGTACTTGGTGACTCGGGGTGGTCCCGAACGTCCAGCATTGTCCCGGGGACAGCCGTCCAGCGTTTTCTTTTTCAGGCTGGACGTAAACAACTAGCTTCCAGGTGCCGAAGGGAGTCGTCCTTGAGGCGTCCCCTGGTTTCACTGGGGACGCACAGTGGTGTTTCTCAGAAGAGCCCAAATCGCTCCCTGGGGCACACCAGCATGGAATGTAAGGCTGCTCAGAACTGCGTTCCTGAGGCCGTTTGCAGGCTGAACAAACGGGAGGTGTCGAGCGAAGAGGGCAGCACTGTGCCTTTACTGCTGGCACATCCGTGCAGTTAAAGCAAACGGACGTTTCCACTCCGGCGGCTCAAACGCCACACAAGAGCTGGGCGGCACACAGTGCCCTCTCCCAAAACTTACAACGAACGTGAGTGCGCAATGAGTCCTGCGACACCTTACAGAGTTGACGCTCTCCTTTACCGCCTGCTTCCTCACTAGGGCGGCACGCTTCACTTTACTACTGGAAAACGCTGGACTTTGACTCGAGGCCAGGGCTCACCTTTCTGTCGCCGGTAATCTCCGGAATGCTCTTGGAGACGCTCCCAGCAAGGAACTGAGACCAGCGAGCCTGATGCGAGTAAACTCGCACTTTTTCCCTGAGGCCTTCTGGAGCAAAGAAAAGAAGGGCCCCAGGAGTGTGCCTCAGGCACCCTTCTCGCCGCATCTCATCCACCCGGGGGGGAAATTACGTTTGGGCAGGGTCGCCCTGTTTCAAACGTGAGCTCAGACAGTTATCCTCAGTAGTTTCTGACTACCTCAAGGACACAGCGGGAGGAACAGGGCCTTTCCTCGGAGACACTTTCGGACACAGGGTCCCCTGCAGTGCATCCACTGCCTAGGTCGTGAAGTACCTGAGGCGGGCCTCAGTGCTCCGTCCCATACCTAGCTGTGTTAAGGGTGAAAGATGTACGTTTCTTCCGGCTGCACTCACAGCCTAGCTCGCGCTTCTGCGAGAGTGCCGTCCTGAGTGTTTCCCTGGACTGAGTCGTCAGCACGGGGTGTTTCTGAAGCACAGGTCCGTTTCTGTCAGTGAGGCCGATCGACTTGCAGGGAGGCTGCCCAGCGCTGCTCCCACGCGTCTCTGTTATGACTGGGACACTCTACCTCGGCCCCCAGCAAGCAACGCGTGGCCCTTGCTAGGAATGTGAAGAGTGGCTCCCACGGGCCTCCTTTCCCCCTGAGGTTCCTCAGAAGCGACCGGCCGCTCCTCCGGCACAGAGCAGTCACCATGCCAAAGTGGTGCACGGCCGCCTCTGCTCTGTGTCCCCGGAGGCATCGGGGAGTTCAGGCCATCCAGCGTGGCGCATGGATTCATGGCACCCCTGCACCCCCAGCTCTGCTGACGTGAAACACTAGCCCTTGCCTTGGGGCCTCAGGTCACCTTTCCTTTGGCCGGAGCTGACTCTGCAGTGCAGTGGTATGAGTCCCCAGAAAGGCATTTGCCAGCACAGGATGGGCTTTGAGAGAAGGCAGCCTTGCTCGCCCACAGCGACTACCCTGCAGTGGAGAGACGTCGGGCCGCAAGCGCTGCTCAGGCAGCTTGGAAGGCCGAAACAAGTCGCTCGCACACGGGCAGAAGGCGTACTTTGCCATCAGTGTCCCACTTTCAGGCTTGATGACACAGCATGTTTATCTGAACGTTCTGTCTAGCTATCTAGTACAAGGGAACGAGGGCCCCCTTCTGGTAAGAAAGGTTTCCCGGTGGGGGGTGCCGTACGTGCAGGAGAGCGTTCCCCACGCTGTGCCAAGTTTGGTACTTGGTGACTCGGGGTGGTCCCGAACGTCCAGCATTGTCCCGGGGACAGCCGTCCAGCGTTTTCTTTTTCAGGCTGGACGTAAACAACTAGCTTCCAGGTGCCGAAGGGAGTCGTCCTTGAGGCGTCCCCTGGTTTCACTGGGGACGCACAGTGGTGTTTCTCAGAAGAGCCCAAATCGCTCCCTGGGGCACACCAGCATGGAATGTAAGGCTGCTCAGAACTGCGTTCCTGAGGCCGTTTGCAGGCTGAACAAACGGGAGGTGTCGAGCGAAGAGGGCAGCACTGTGCCTTTACTGCTGGCACATCCGTGCAGTTAAAGCAAACGGACGTTTCCACTCCGGCGGCTCAAACGCCACACAAGAGCTGGGCGGCACACAGTGCCCTCTCCCAAAACTTACAACGAACGTGAGTGCGCAATGAGTCCTGCGATACCTTACAGAGTTGACGCTCTCCTTTACCGCCTGCTTCCTCACTAGGGCGGCACGCTTCACTTTACTACTGGAAAACGCTGGACTTTGACTCGAGGCCAGGGCTCACCTTTCTGTCGCCGGTAATCTCCGGAATGCTCTTGGAGACGCTCCCAGCAAGGAACTGAGACCAGCGAGCCTGATGCGAGTAAACTCGCACTTTTTCCCTGAGGCCTTCTGGAGCAAAGAAAAGACGGGCCCCAGGAGTGTGCCTCAGGCACCCTTCTCGCCGCATCTCATCCACCCGGGGGGGAAATTACGTTTGGGCAGGGTCGCCCTGTTTCAAACGTGAGCTCAGACAGTTATCCTCAGTAGTTTCTGACTACCTCAAGGACACAGCGGGAGGAACAGGGCCTTTCCTCGGAGACACTTTCGGACACAGGGTCCCCTGCAGTGCATCCACTGCCTAGGTCGTGAAGTACCTGAGGCGGGCCTCGGTGCTCCGTCCCATAGCTAGCTGTGTTAAGGGTGAAAGATGTACGTTTCTTCCGGCTGCACTCACAGCCTAGCTCGCGCTTCTGCGAGAGTGCCGTCCTGAGTGTTTCCCTGGACTGAGTCGTTAGCACTGGGTGTTTCTGAAGCACAGGTCCGTTTCTGTCAGTGAGGCCGATCGACTTGCAGGGAGGCTGCCCAGCGCTGCTCCCACGCGTCTCTGTTATGACTGGGACACTCTACCTCGGCCCCCAGCAAGCAACGCGTGGCCCTTGCTAGGAATGTGAAGAGTGGCTCCCACGGGCCTCCTTTCCCCCTGAGGTTCCTCAGAAGCGACCGGCCGCTCCTCCGGCACAGAGCAGTCACCATGCCAAAGTGGTGCACGGCCGCCTCTGCTCTGTGTCCCCGGAGGCATCGGGGAGTTCAGGCCATCCAGCGTGGCGCATGGATTCATGGCACCCCTGCACCCCCAGCTCTGCTGACGTGAAACACTAGCCCTTGCCTTGGGGCCTCAGGTCACCTTTCATTTGGCCGGAGCTGACTCTGCAGTGCAGTGGTATAAGTCCCTAGAAAGGCATTTGCCAGCACAGGATGGGCTTTGAGAGAAGGCAGCCTTGCTCGCCCACAGCGACTACCCTGCAGTGGAGAGACGTCGGGCCGCAAGCGCTGCTCAGGCAGCTTGGAAGGCCGAAACAAGTCGCTCGCACACGGGCAGAAGGCGTACTTTGCCATCAGTGTCCCACTTTCAGGCTTGATGACACAGCATGTTTATCTGAACGTTCTGTCTAGCTATCTAGTACAAGGGAACGAGGGCCCCCTTCTGGTAAGAAAGGTTTCCCGGTGGGGGGTGCCGTACGTGCAGGAGAGCGTTCCCCACGCTGTGCCAAGTTTGGTACTTGGTGACTCGGGGTGGTCCCGAACGTCCAGCATTGTCCCGGGGACAGCCGTCCAGCGTTTTCTTTTTCAGGCTGGACGTAAACAACTAGCTTCCAGGTGCCGAAGGGAGTCGTCCTTGAGGCGTCCCCTGGTTTCACTGGGGACGCACAGTGGTGTTTCTCAGAAGAGCCCAAATCGCTCCCTGGGGCACACCAGCATGGAATGTAAGGCTGCTCAGAACTGCGTTCCTGAGGCCGTTTGCAGGCTGAACAAACGGGAGGTGTCGAGCGAAGAGGGCAGCACTGTGCCTTTACTGCTGGCACATCCGTGCAGTTAAAGCAAACGGACGTTTCCACTCCGGCGGCTCAAACGCCACACAAGAGCTGGGCGGCACACAGTGCCCTCTCCCAAAACTTACAACGAACGTGAGTGCGCAATGAGTCCTGCGATACCTTACAGAGTTGACGCTCTCCTTTACCGCCTGCTTCCTCACTAGGGCGGCACGCTTCACTTTACTACTGGAAAACGCTGGACTTTGACTCGAGGCCAGGGCTCACCTTTCTGTCGCCGGTAATCTCCGGAATGCTCTTGGAGACGCTCCCAGCAAGGAACTGAGACCAGCGAGCCTGATGCGAGTAAACTCGCACGTTTTCCCTGAGGCCTTCTGGAGCAAAGAAAAGACGGGCCCCAGGAGTGTGCCTCAGGCACCCTTCTCGCCGCATCTCATCCACCCGGGGGGGAAATTACGTTTGGGCAGGGTCGCCCTGTTTCAAACGTGAGCTCAGACAGTTATCCTCAGTAGTTTCTGACTACCTCAAGGACACAGCGGGAGGAACAGGGCCTTTCCTCGGAGACACTTTCGGACACAGGGTCCCCTGCAGTGCATCCACTGCCTAGGTCGTGAAGTACCTGAGGCGGGCCTCAGTGCTCCGTCCCATACCTAGCTGTGTTAAGGGTGAAAGATGTACGTTTCTTCCGGCTGCACTCACAGCCTAGCTCGCGCTTCTGCGAGAGTGCCGTCCTGAGTGTTTCCCTGGACTGAGTCGTCAGCACGGGGTGTTTCTGAAGCACAGGTCCGTTTCTGTCAGTGAGGCCGATCGACTTGCAGGGAGGCTGCCCAGCGCTGCTCCCACGCGTCTCTGTTATGACTGGGACACTCTACCTCGGCCCCCAGCAAGCAACGCGTGGCCCTTGCTAGGAATGTGAAGAGTGGCTCCCACGGGCCTCCTTTCCCCCTGAGGTTCCTCAGAAGCGACCGGCCGCTCCTCCGGCACAGAGCAGTCACCATGCCAAAGTGGTGCACGGCCGCCTCTGCTCTGTGTCCCCGGAGGCATCGGGGAGTTCAGGCCATCCAGCGTGGCGCATGGATTCATGGCACCCCTGCACCCCCAGCTCTGCTGACGTGAAACACTAGCCCTTGCCTTGGGGCCTCAGGTCACCTTTCCTTTGGCCGGAGCTGACTCTGCAGTGCAGTGGTATGAGTCCCCAGAAAGGCATTTGCCAGCACAGGATGGGCTTTGAGAGAAGGCAGCCTTGCTCGCCCACAGCGACTACCCTGCAGTGGAGAGACGTCGGGCCGCAAGCGCTGCTCAGGCAGCTTGGAAGGCCGAAACAAGTCGCTCGCACACGGGCAGAAGGCGTACTTTGCCATCAGTGTCCCACTTTCAGGCTTGATGACACAGCATGTTTATCTGAACGTTCTGTCTAGCTATCTAGTACAAGGGAACGAGGGCCCCCTTCTGGTAAGAAAGGTTTCCCGGTGGGGGGTGCCGTACGTGCAGGAGAGCGTTCCCCACGCTGTGCCAAGTTTGGTACTTGGTGACTCGGGGTGGTCCCGAACGTCCAGCATTGTCCCGGGGACAGCCGTCCAGCGTTTTCTTTTTCAGGCTGGACGTAAACAACTAGCTTCCAGGTGCCGAAGGGAGTCGTCCTTGAGGCGTCCCCTGGTTTCACTGGGGACGCACAGTGGTGTTTCTCAGAAGAGCCCAAATCGCTCCCTGGGGCACACCAGCATGGAATGTAAGGCTGCTCAGAACTGCGTTCCTGAGGCCGTTTGCAGGCTGAACAAACGGGAGGTGTCGAGCGAAGAGGGCAGCACTGTGCCTTTACTGCTGGCACATCCGTGCAGTTAAAGCAAACGGACGTTTCCACTCCGGCGGCTCAAACGCCACACAAGAGCTGGGCGGCACACAGTGCCCTCTCCCAAAACTTACAACGAACGTGAGTGCGCAATGAGTCCTGCGATACCTTACAGAGTTGACGCTCTCCTTTACCGCCTGCTTCCTCACTAGGGCGGCACGCTTCACTTTACTACTGGAAAACGCTGGACTTTGACTCGAGGCCAGGGCTCACCTTTCTGTCGCCGGTAATCTCCGGAATGCTCTTGGAGACGCTCCCAGCAAGGAACTGAGACCAGCGAGCCTGATGCGAGTAAACTCGCACTTTTCCCCTGAGGCCTTCTGGAGCAAAGAAAAGACGGGCCCCAGGAGTGTGCCTCAGGCACCCTTCTCGCCGCATCTCATCCACCCGGGGGGGAAATTACGTTTGGGCAGGGTCGCCCTGTTTCAAACGTGAGCTCAGACAGTTATCCTCAGTAGTTTCTGACTACCTCAAGGACACAGCGGGAGGAATAGGGCCTTTCCTCGGAGACACTTTCGGACACAGGGTCCCCTGCAGTGCATCCACTGCCTAGGTCGTGAAGTACCTGAGGCGGGCCTCAGTGCTCCGTCCCATACCTAGCTGTGTTAAGGGTGAAAGATGTACATTTCTTCCGGCTGCACTCACAGCCTAGCTCGCGCTTCTGCGAGAGTGCCGTCCTGAGTGTTTCCCTGGACTGAGTCGTCAGCACGGGGTGTTTCTGAAGCACAGGTCCGTTTCTGTCAGTGAGGCCGATCGACTTGCAGGGAGGCTGCCCAGCGCTGCTCCCACGCGTCTCTGTTATGACTGGGACACTCTACCTCGGCCCCCAGCAAGCAACGCGTGGCCCTTGCTAGGAATGTGAAGAGTGGCTCCCACGGGCCTCCTTTCCCCCTGAGGTTCCTCAGAAGCGACCGGCCGCTCCTCCGGCACAGAGCAGTCACCATGCCAAAGTGGTGCACGGCCGCCTCTGCTCTGTGTCCCCGGAGGCATCGGGGAGTTCAGGCCATCCAGCGTGGCGCATGGATTCATGGCACCCCTGCACCCCCAGCTCTGCTGACGTGAAACACTAGCCCTTGCCTTGGGGCCTCAGGTCACCTTTCCTTTGGCCGGAGCTGACTCTGCAGTGCAGTGGTATGAGTCCCCAGAAAGGCATTTGCCAGCACAGGATGGGCTTTGAGAGAAGGCAGCCTTGCTCGCCCACAGCGACTACCCTGCAGTGGAGAGACGTCGGGCCGCAAGCGCTGCTCAGGCAGCTTGGAAGGCCGAAACAAGTCGCTCGCACACGGGCAGAAGGCGTACTTTGCCATCAGTGTCCCACTTTCAGGCTTGATGACACAGCATGTTTATCTGAACGTTCTGTCTAGCTATCTAGTACAAGGGAACGAGGGCCCCCTTCTGGTAAGAAAGGTTTCCCGGTGGGGGGTGCCGTACGTGCAGGAGAGCGTTCCCCACGCTGTGCCAAGTTTGGTACTTGGTGACTCGGGGTGGTCCCGAACGTCCAGCATTGTCCCGGGGACAGCCGTCCAGCGTTTTCTTTTTCAGGCTGGACGTAAACAACTAGCTTCCAGGTGCCGAAGGGAGTCGTCCTTGAGGCGTCCCCTGGTTTCACTGGGGACGCACAGTGGTGTTTCTCAGAAGAGCCCAAATCGCTCCCTGGGGCACACCAGCATGGAATGTAAGGCTGCTCAGAACTGCGTTCCTGAGGCCGTTTGCAGGCTGAACAAACGGGAGGTGTCGAGCGAAGAGGGCAGCACTGTGCCTTTACTGCTGGCACATCCGTGCAGTTAAAGCAAACGGACGTTTCCACTCCGGCGGCTCAAACGCCACACAAGAGCTGGGCGGCACACAGTGCCCTCTCCCAAAACTTACAACGAACGTGAGTGCGCAATGAGTCCTGCGATACCTTACAGAGTTGACGCTCTCCTTTACCGCCTGCTTCCTCACTAGGGCGGCACGCTTCACTTTACTACTGGAAAACGCTGGACTTTGACTCGAGGCCAGGGCTCACCTTTCTGTCGCCGGTAATCTCCGGAATGCTCTTGGAGACGCTCCCAGCAAGGAACTGAGACCAGCGAGCCTGATGCGAGTAAACTCGCACTTTTTCCCTGAGGCCTTCTGGAGCAAAGAAAAGACGGGCCCCAGGAGTGTGCCTCAGGCACCCTTCTCGCCGCATCTCATCCACCCGGGGGGGAAATTACGTTTGGGCAGGGTCGCCCTGTTTCAAACGTGAGCTCAGACAGTTATCCTCAGTAGTTTCTGACTACCTCAAGGACACAGCGGGAGGAACAGGGCCTTTCCTCGGAGACACTTTCGGACACAGGGTCCCCTGCAGTGCATCCACTGCCTAGGTCGTGAAGTACCTGAGGCGGGCCTCGGTGCTCCGTCCCATAGCTAGCTGTGTTAAGGGTGAAAGATGTACGTTTCTTCCGGCTGCACTCACAGCCTAGCTCGCGCTTCTGCGAGAGTGCCGTCCTGAGTGTTTCCCTGGACTGAGTCGTTAGCACGGGGTGTTTCTGAAGCACAGGTCCGTTTCTGTCAGTGAGGCCGATCGACTTGCAGGGAGGCTGCCCAGCGCTGCTCCCACGCGTCTCTGTTATGACTGGGACACTCTACCTCGGCCCCCAGCAAGCAACGCGTGGCCCTTGCTAGGAATGTGAAGAGTGGCTCCCACGGGCCTCCTTTCCCCCTGAGGTTCCTCAGAAGCGACCGGCCGCTCCTCCGGCACAGAGCAGTCACCATGCCAAAGTGGTGCACGGCCGCCTCTGCTCTGTGTCCCCGGAGGCATCGGGGAGTTCAGGCCATCCAGCGTGGCGCATGGATTCATGGCACCCCTGCACCCCCAGCTCTGCTGACGTGAAACACTAGCCCTTGCCTTGGGGCCTCAGGTCACCTTTCCTTTGGCCGGAGCTGACTCTGCAGTGCAGTGGTATGAGTCCCTAGAAAGGCATTTGCCAGCACAGGATGGGCTTTGAGAGAAGGCAGCCTTGCTCGCCCACAGCGACTACCCTGCAGTGGAGAGACGTCGGGCCGCAAGCGCTGCTCAGGCAGCTTGGAAGGCCGAAACAAGTCGCTCGCACACGGGCAGAAGGCGTACTTTGCCATCAGTGTCCCACTTTCAGGCTTGATGACACAGCATGTTTATCTGAACGTTCTGTCTAGCTATCTAGTACAAGGGAACGAGGGCCCCCTTCTGGTAAGAAAGGTTTCCCGGTGGGGGGTGCCGTACGTGCAGGAGAGCGTTCCCCACGCTGTGCCAAGTTTGGTACTTGGTGACTCGGGGTGGTCCCGAACGTCCAGCATTGTCCCGGGGACAGCCGTCCAGCGTTTTCTTTTTCAGGCTGGACGTAAACAACTAGCTTCCAGGTGCCGAAGGGAGTCGTCCTTGAGGCGTCCCCTGGTTTCACTGGGGACGCACAGTGGTGTTTCTCAGAAGAGCCCAAATCGCTCCCTGGGGCACACCAGCATGGAATGTAAGGCTGCTCAGAACTGCGTTCCTGAGGCCGTTTGCAGGCTGAACAAACGGGAGGTGTCGAGCGAAGAGGGCAGCACTGTGCCTTTACTGCTGGCACATCCGTGCAGTTAAAGCAAACGGACGTTTCCACTCCGGCGGCTCAAACGCCACACAAGAGCTGGGCGGCACACAGTGCCCTCTCCCAAAACTTACAACGAACGTGAGTGCGCAATGAGTCCTGCGACACCTTACAGAGTTGACGCTCTCCTTTACCGCCTGCTTCCTCACTAGGGCGGCACGCTTCACTTTACTACTGGAAAACGCTGGACTTTGACTCGAGGCCAGGGCTCACCTTTCTGTCGCCGGTAATCTCCGGAATGCTCTTGGAGACGCTCCCAGCAAGGAACTGAGACCAGCGAGCCTGATGCGAGTAAACTCGCACTTTTTCCCTGAGGCCTTCTGGAGCAAAGAAAAGAAGGGCCCCAGGAGTGTGCCTCAGGCACCCTTCTCGCCGCATCTCATCCACCCGGGGGGGAAATTACGTTTGGGCAGGGTCGCCCTGTTTCAAACGTGAGCTCAGACAGTTATCCTCAGTAGTTTCTGACTACCTCAAGGACACAGCGGGAGGAACAGGGCCTTTCCTCGGAGACACTTTCGGACACAGGGTCCCCTGCAGTGCATCCACTGCCTAGGTCGTGAAGTACCTGAGGCGGGCCTCAGTGCTCCGTCCCATACCTAGCTGTGTTAAGGGTGAAAGATGTACGTTTCTTCCGGCTGCACTCACAGCCTAGCTCGCGCTTCTGCGAGAGTGCCGTCCTGAGTGTTTCCCTGGACTGAGTCGTCAGCACGGGGTGTTTCTGAAGCACAGGTCCGTTTCTGTCAGTGAGGCCGATCGACTTGCAGGGAGGCTGCCCAGCGCTGCTCCCACGCGTCTCTGTTATGACTGGGACACTCTACCTCGGCCCCCAGCAAGCAACGCGTGGCCCTTGCTAGGAATGTGAAGAGTGGCTCCCACGGGCCTCCTTTCCCCCTGAGGTTCCTCAGAAGCGACCGGCCGCTCCTCCGGCACAGAGCAGTCACCATGCCAAAGTGGTGCACGGCCGCCTCTGCTCTGTGTCCCCGGAGGCATCGGGGAGTTCAGGCCATCCAGCGTGGCGCATGGATTCATGGCACCCCTGCACCCCCAGCTCTGCTGACGTGAAACACTAGCCCTTGCCTTGGGGCCTCAGGTCACCTTTCCTTTGGCCGGAGCTGACTCTGCAGTGCAGTGGTATGAGTCCCCAGAAAGGCATTTGCCAGCACAGGATGGGCTTTGAGAGAAGGCAGCCTTGCTCGCCCACAGCGACTACCCTGCAGTGGAGAGACGTCGGGCCGCAAGCGCTGCTCAGGCAGCTTGGAAGGCCGAAACAAGTCGCTCGCACACGGGCAGAAGGCGTACTTTGCCATCAGTGTCCCACTTTCAGGCTTGATGACACAGCATGTTTATCTGAACGTTCTGTCTAGCTATCTAGTACAAGGGAACGAGGGCCCCCTTCTGGTAAGAAAGGTTTCCCGGTGGGGGGTGCCGTACGTGCAGGAGAGCGTTCCCCACGCTGTGCCAAGTTTGGTACTTGGTGACTCGGGGTGGTCCCGAACGTCCAGCATTGTCCCGGGGACAGCCGTCCAGCGTTTTCTTTTTCAGGCTGGACGTAAACAACTAGCTTCCAGGTGCCGAAGGGAGTCGTCCTTGAGGCGTCCCCTGGTTTCACTGGGGACGCACAGTGGTGTTTCTCAGAAGAGCCCAAATCGCTCCCTGGGGCACACCAGCATGGAATGTAAGGCTGCTCAGAACTGCGTTCCTGAGGCCGTTTGCAGGCTGAACAAACGGGAGGTGTCGAGCGAAGAGGGCAGCACTGTGCCTTTACTGCTGGCACATCCGTGCAGTTAAAGCAAACGGACGTTTCCACTCCGGCGGCTCAAACGCCACACAAGAGCTGGGCGGCACACAGTGCCCTCTCCCAAAACTTACAACGAACGTGAGTGCGCAATGAGTCCTGCGATACCTTACAGAGTTGACGCTCTCCTTTACCGCCTGCTTCCTCACTAGGGCGGCACGCTTCACTTTACTACTGGAAAACGCTGGACTTTGACTCGAGGCCAGGGCTCACCTTTCTGTCGCCGGTAATCTCCGGAATGCTCTTGGAGACGCTCCCAGCAAGGAACTGAGACCAGCGAGCCTGATGCGAGTAAACTCGCACTTTTTCCCTGAGGCCTTCTGGAGCAAAGAAAAGACGGGCCCCAGGAGTGTGCCTCAGGCACCCTTCTCGCCGCATCTCATCCACCCGGGGGGGAAATTACGTTTGGGCAGGGTCGCCCTGTTTCAAACGTGAGCTCAGACAGTTATCCTCAGTAGTTTCTGACTACCTCAAGGACACAGCGGGAGGAACAGGGCCTTTCCTCGGAGACACTTTGGGACACAGGGTCCCCTGCAGTGCATCCACTGCCTAGGTCGTGAAGTACCTGAGGCGGGCCTCAGTGCTCCGTCCCATACCTAGCTGTGTTAAGGGTGAAAGATGTACGTTTCTTCCGGCTGCACTCACAGCCTAGCTCGCGCTTCTGCGAGAGTGCCGTCCTGAGTGTTTCCCTGGACTGAGTCGTCAGCACGGGGTGTTTCTGAAGCACAGGTCCGTTTCTGTCAGTGAGGCCGATCGACTTGCAGGGAGGCTGCCCAGCGCTGCTCCCACGCGTCTCTGTTATGACTGGGACACTCTACCTCGGCCCCCAGCAAGCAACGCGTGGCCCTTGCTAGGAATGTGAAGAGTGGCTCCCACGGGCCTCCTTTCCCCCTGAGGTTCCTCAGAAGCGACCGGCCGCTCCTCCGGCACAGAGCAGTCACCATGCCAAAGTGGTGCACGGCCGCCTCTGCTCTGTGTCCCCGGAGGCATCGGGGAGTTCAGGCCATCCAGCGTGGCGCATGGATTCATGGCACCCCTGCACCCCCAGCTCTGCTGACGTGAAACACTAGCCCTTGCCTTGGGGCCTCAGGTCACCTTTCCTTTGGCCGGAGCTGACTCTGCAGTGCAGTGGTATGAGTCCCCAGAAAGGCATTTGCCAGCACAGGATGGGCTTTGAGAGAAGGCAGCCTTGCTCGCCCACAGCGACTACCCTGCAGTGGAGAGACGTCGGGCCGCAAGCGCTGCTCAGGCAGCTTGGAAGGCCGAAACAAGTCGCTCGCACACGGGCAGAAGGCGTACTTTGCCATCAGTGTCCCACTTTCAGGCTTGATGACACAGCATGTTTATCTGAACGTTCTGTCTAGCTATCTAGTACAAGGGAACGAGGGCCCCCTTCTGGTAAGAAAGGTTTCCCGGTGGGGGGTGCCGTACGTGCAGGAGAGCGTTCCCCACGCTGTGCCAAGTTTGGTACTTGGTGACTCGGGGTGGTCCCGAACGTCCAGCATTGTCCCGGGGACAGCCGTCCAGCGTTTTCTTTTTCAGGCTGGACGTAAACAACTAGCTTCCAGGTGCCGAAGGGAGTCGTCCTTGAGGCGTCCCCTGGTTTCACTGGGGACGCACAGTGGTGTTTCTCAGAAGAGCCCAAATCGCTCCCTGGGGCACACCAGCATGGAATGTAAGGCTGCTCAGAACTGCGTTCCTGAGGCCGTTTGCAGGCTGAACAAACGGGAGGTGTCGAGCGAAGAGGGCAGCACTGTGCCTTTACTGCTGGCACATCCGTGCAGTTAAAGCAAACGGACGTTTCCACTCCGGCGGCTCAAACGCCACACAAGAGCTGGGCGGCACACAGTGCCCTCTCCCAAAACTTACAACGAACGTGAGTGCGCAATGAGTCCTGCGATACCTTACAGAGTTGACGCTCTCCTTTACCGCCTGCTTCCTCACTAGGGCGGCACGCTTCACTTTACTACTGGAAAACGCTGGACTTTGACTCGAGGCCAGGGCTCACCTTTCTGTCGCCGGTAATCTCCGGAATGCTCTTGGAGACGCTCCCAGCAAGGAACTGAGACCAGCGAGCCTGATGCGAGTAAACTCGCACTTTTTCCCTGAGGCCTTCTGGAGCAAAGAAAAGACGGGCCCCAGGAGTGTGCCTCAGGCACCCTTCTCGCCGCATCTCATCCACCCGGGGGGGAAATTACGTTTGGGCAGGGTCGCCCTGTTTCAAACGTGAGCTCAGACAGTTATCCTCAGTAGTTTCTGACTACCTCAAGGACACAGCGGGAGGAACAGGGCCTTTCCTCGGAGACACTTTCGGACACAGGGTCCCCTGCAGTGCATCCACTGCCTAGGTCGTGAAGTACCTGAGGCGGGCCTCAGTGCTCCGTCCCATACCTAGCTGTGTTAAGGGTGAAAGATGTACGTTTCTTCCGGCTGCACTCACAGCCTAGCTCGCGCTTCTGCGAGAGTGCCGTCCTGAGTGTTTCCCTGGACTGAGTCGTCAGCACGGGGTGTTTCTGAAGCACAGGTCCGTTTCTGTCAGTGAGGCCGATCGACTTGCAGGGAGGCTGCCCAGCGCTGCTCCCACGCGTCTCTGTTATGACTGGGACACTCTACCTCGGCCCCCAGCAAGCAACGCGTGGCCCTTGCTAGGAATGTGAAGAGTGGCTCCCACGGGCCTCCTTTCCCCCTGAGGTTCCTCAGAAGCGACCGGCCGCTCCTCCGGCACAGAGCAGTCACCATGCCAAAGTGGTGCACGGCCGCCTCTGCTCTGTGTCCCCGGAGGCATCGGGGAGTTCAGGCCATCCAGCGTGGCGCATGGATTCATGGCACCCCTGCACCCCCAGCTCTGCTGACGTGAAACACTAGCCCTTGCCTTTGGGGCCTCAGGTCACCTTTCCTTTGGCCGGAGCTGACTCTGCAGTGCAGTGGTATGAGTCCCTAGAAAGGCATTTGCCAGCACAGGATGGGCTTTGAGAGAAGGCAGCCTTGCTCGCCCACAGCGACTACCCTGCAGTGGAGAGACGTCGGGCCGCAAGCGCTGCTCAGGCAGCTTGGAAGGCCGAAACAAGTCGCTCGCACACGGGCAGAAGGCGTACTTTGCCATCAGTGTCCCACTTTCAGGCTTGATGACACAGCATGTTTATCTGAACGTTCTGTCTAGCTATCTAGTACAAGGGAACGAGGGCCCCCTTCTGGTAAGAAAGGTTTCCCGGTGGGGGGTGCCGTACGTGCAGGAGAGCGTTCCCCACGCTGTGCCAAGTTTGGTACCTGGTGACTCGGGGTGGTCCCGAACGTCCAGCATTGTCCCGGGGACAGCCGTCCAGCGTTTTCTTTTTCAGGCTGGACGTAAACAACTAGCTTCCAGGTGCCGAAGGGAGTCGTCCTTGAGGCGTCCCCTGGTTTCACTGGGGACGCACAGTGGTGTTTCTCAGAAGAGCCCAAATCGCTCCCTGGGGCACACCAGCATGGAATGTAAGGCTGCTCAGAACTGCGTTCCTGAGGCCGTTTGCAGGCTGAACAAACGGGAGGTGTCGAGCGAAGAGGGCAGCACTGTGCCTTTACTGCTGGCACATCCGTGCAGTTAAAGCAAACGGACGTTTCCACTCCGGCGGCTCAAACGCCACACAAGAGCTGGGCGGCACACAGTGCCCTCTCCCAAAACTTACAACGAACGTGAGTGCGCAATGAGTCCTGCGATACCTTACAGAGTTGACGCTCTCCTTTACCGCCTGCTTCCTCACTAGGGCGGCACGCTTCACTTTACTACTGGAAAACGCTGGACTTTGACTCGAGGCCAGGGCTCACCTTTCTGTCGCCGGTAATCTCCGGAATGCTCTTGGAGACGCTCCCAGCAAGGAACTGAGACCAGCGAGCCTGATGCGAGTAAACTCGCACTTTTTCCCTGAGGCCTTCTGGAGCAAAGAAAAGACGGGCCCCAGGAGTGTGCCTCAGGCACCCTTCTCGCCGCATCTCATCCACCCGGGGGGGAAATTACGTTTGGGCAGGGTCGCCCTGTTTCAAACGTGAGCTCAGACAGTTATCCTCAGTAGTTTCTGACTACCTCAAGGACACAGCGGGAGGAACAGGGCCTTTCCTCGGAGACACTTTCGGACACAGGGTCCCCTGCAGTGCATCCACTGCCTAGGTCGTGAAGTACCTGAGGCGGGCCTCAGTGCTCCGTCCCATACCTAGCTGTGTTAAGGGTGAAAGATGTACGTTTCTTCCGGCTGCACTCACAGCCTAGCTCGCGCTTCTGCGAGAGTGCCGTCCTGAGTGTTTCCCTGGACTGAGTCGTCAGCACGGGGTGTTTCTGAAGCACAGGTCCGTTTCTGTCAGTGAGGCCGATCGACTTGCAGGGAGGCTGCCCAGCGCTGCTCCCACGCGTCTCTGTTATGACTGGGACACTCTACCTCGGCCCCCAGCAAGCAACGCGTGGCCCTTGCTAGGAATGTGAAGAGTGGCTCCCACGGGCCTCCTTTCCCCCTGAGGTTCCTCAGAAGCGACCGGCCGCTCCTCCGGCACAGAGCAGTCACCATGCCAAAGTGGTGCACGGCCGCCTCTGCTCTGTGTCCCCGGAGGCATCGGGGAGTTCAGGCCATCCAGCGTGGCGCATGGATTCATGGCACCCCTGCACCCCCAGCTCTGCTGACGTGAAACACTAGCCCTTGCCTTGGGGCCTCAGGTCACCTTTCCTTTGGCCGGAGCTGACTCTGCAGTGCAGTGGTATGAGTCCCCAGAAAGGCATTTGCCAGCACAGGATGGGCTTTGAGAGAAGGCAGCCTTGCTCGCCCACAGCGACTACCCTGCAGTGGAGAGACGTCGGGCCGCAAGCGCTGCTCAGGCAGCTTGGAAGGCCGAAACAAGTCGCTCGCACACGGGCAGAAGGCGTACTTTGCCATCAGTGTCCCACTTTCAGGCTTGATGACACAGCATGTTTATCTGAACGTTCTGTCTAGCTATCTAGTACAAGGGAACGAGGGCCCCCTTCTGGTAAGAAAGGTTTCCCGGTGGGGGGTGCCGTACGTGCAGGAGAGCGTTCCCCACGCTGTGCCAAGTTTGGTACTTGGTGACTCGGGGTGGTCCCGAACGTCCAGCATTGTCCCGGGGACAGCCGTCCAGCGTTTTCTTTTTCAGGCTGGACGTAAACAACTAGCTTCCAGGTGCCGAAGGGAGTCGTCCTTGAGGCGTCCCCTGGTTTCACTGGGGACGCACAGTGGTGTTTCTCAGAAGAGCCCAAATCGCTCCCTGGGGCACACCAGCATGGAATGTAAGGCTGCTCAGAACTGCGTTCCTGAGGCCGTTTGCAGGCTGAACAAACGGGAGGTGTCGAGCGAAGAGGGCAGCACTGTGCCTTTACTGCTGGCACATCCGTGCAGTTAAAGCAAACGGACGTTTCCACTCCGGCGGCTCAAACGCCACACAAGAGCTGGGCGGCACACAGTGCCCTCTCCCAAAACTTACAACGAACGTGAGTGCGCAATGAGTCCTGCGATACCTTACAGAGTTGACGCTCTCCTTTACCGCCTGCTTCCTCACTAGGGCGGCACGCTTCACTTTACTACTGGAAAACGCTGGACTTTGACTCGAGGCCAGGGCTCACCTTTCTGTCGCCGGTAATCTCCGGAATGCTCTTGGAGACGCTCCCAGCAAGGAACTGAGACCAGCGAGCCTGATGCGAGTAAACTCGCACTTTTTCCCTGAGGCCTTCTGGAGCAAAGAAAAGACGGGCCCCAGGAGTGTGCCTCAGGCACCCTTCTCGCCGCATCTCATCCACCCGGGGGGGAAATTACGTTTGGGCAGGGTCGCCCTGTTTCAAACGTGAGCTCAGACAGTTATCCTCAGTAGTTTCTGACTACCTCAAGGACACAGCGGGAGGAACAGGGCCTTTCCTCGGAGACACTTTCGGACACAGGGTCCCCTGCAGTGCATCCACTGCCTAGGTCGTGAAGTACCTGAGGCGGGCCTCAGTGCTCCGTCCCATACCTAGCTGTGTTAAGGGTGAAAGATGTACGTTTCTTCCGGCTGCACTCACAGCCTAGCTCGCGCTTCTGCGAGAGTGCCGTCCTGAGTGTTTCCCTGGACTGAGTCGTCAGCACGGGGTGTTTCTGAAGCACAGGTCCGTTTCTGTCAGTGAGGCCGATCGACTTGCAGGGAGGCTGCCCAGCGCTGCTCCCACGCGTCTCTGTTATGACTGGGACACTCTACCTCGGCCCCCAGCAAGCAACGCGTGGCCCTTGCTAGGAATGTGAAGAGTGGCTCCCACGGGCCTCCTTTCCCCCTGAGGTTCCTCAGAAGCGACCGGCCGCTCCTCCGGCACAGAGCAGTCACCATGCCAAAGTGGTGCACGGCCGCCTCTGCTCTGTGTCCCCGGAGGCATCGGGGAGTTCAGGCCATCCAGCGTGGCGCATGGATTCATGGCACCCCTGCACCCCCAGCTCTGCTGACGTGAAACACTAGCCCTTGCCTTGGGGCCTCAGGTCACCTTTCCTTTGGCCGGAGCTGACTCTGCAGTGCAGTGGTATGAGTCCCCAGAAAGGCATTTGCCAGCACAGGATGGGCTTTGAGAGAAGGCAGCCTTGCTCGCCCACAGCGACTACCCTGCAGTGGAGAGACGTCGGGCCGCAAGCGCTGCTCAGGCAGCTTGGAAGGCCGAAACAAGTCGCTCGCACACGGGCAGAAGGCGTACTTTGCCATCAGTGTCCCACTTTCAGGCTTGATGACACAGCATGTTTATCTGAACGTTCTGTCTAGCTATCTAGTACAAGGGAACGAGGGCCCCCTTCTGGTAAGAAAGGTTTCCCGGTGGGGGGTGCCGTACGTGCAGGAGAGCGTTCCCCACGCTGTGCCAAGTTTGGTACCTGGTGACTCGGGGTGGTCCCGAACGTCCAGCATTGTCCCGGGGACAGCCGTCCAGCGTTTTCTTTTTCAGGCTGGACGTAAACAACTAGCTTCCAGGTGCCGAAGGGAGTCGTCCTTGAGGCGTCCCCTGGTTTCACTGGGGACGCACAGTGGTGTTTCTCAGAAGAGCCCAAATCGCTCCCTGGGGCACACCAGCATGGAATGTAAGGCTGCTCAGAACTGCGTTCCTGAGGCCGTTTGCAGGCTGAACAAACGGGAGGTGTCGAGCGAAGAGGGCAGCACTGTGCCTTTACTGCTGGCACATCCGTGCAGTTAAAGCAAACGGACGTTTCCACTCCGGCGGCTCAAACGCCACACAAGAGCTGGGCGGCACACAGTGCCCTCTCCCAAAACTTACAACGAACGTGAGTGCGCAATGAGTCCTGCGATACCTTACAGAGTTGACGCTCTCCTTTACCGCCTGCTTCCTCACTAGGGCGGCACGCTTCACTTTACTACTGGAAAACGCTGGACTTTGACTCGAGGCCAGGGCTCACCTTTCTGTCGCCGGTAATCTCCGGAATGCTCTTGGAGACGCTCCCAGCAAGGAACTGAGACCAGCGAGCCTGATGCGAGTAAACTCGCACTTTTTCCCTGAGGCCTTCTGGAGCAAAGAAAAGACGGGCCCCAGGAGTGTGCCTCAGGCACCCTTCTCGCCGCATCTCATCCACCCGGGGGGGAAATTACGTTTGGGCAGGGTCGCCCTGTTTCAAACGTGAGCTCAGACAGTTATCCTCAGTAGTTTCTGACTACCTCAAGGACACAGCGGGAGGAACAGGGCCTTTCCTCGGAGACACTTTCGGACACAGGGTCCCCTGCAGTGCATCCACTGCCTAGGTCGTGAAGTACCTGAGGCGGGCCTCAGTGCTCCGTCCCATACCTAGCTGTGTTAAGGGTGAAAGATGTACGTTTCTTCCGGCTGCACTCACAGCCTAGCTCGCGCTTCTGCGAGAGTGCCGTCCTGAGTGTTTCCCTGGACTGAGTCGTCAGCACGGGGTGTTTCTGAAGCACAGGTCCGTTTCTGTCAGTGAGGCCGATCGACTTGCAGGGAGGCTGCCCAGCGCTGCTCCCACGCGTCTCTGTTATGACTGGGACACTCTACCTCGGCCCCCAGCAAGCAACGCGTGGCCCTTGCTAGGAATGTGAAGAGTGGCTCCCACGGGCCTCCTTTCCCCCTGAGGTTCCTCAGAAGCGACCGGCCGCTCCTCCGGCACAGAGCAGTCACCATGCCAAAGTGGTGCACGGCCGCCTCTGCTCTGTGTCCCCGGAGGCATCGGGGAGTTCAGGCCATCCAGCGTGGCGCATGGATTCATGGCACCCCTGCACCCCCAGCTCTGCTGACGTGAAACACTAGCCCTTGCCTTGGGGCCTCAGGTCACCTTTCCTTTGGCCGGAGCTGACTCTGCAGTGCAGTGGTATGAGTCCCCAGAAAGGCATTTGCCAGCACAGGATGGGCTTTGAGAGAAGGCAGCCTTGCTCGCCCACAGCGACTACCCTGCAGTGGAGAGACGTCGGGCCGCAAGCGCTGCTCAGGCAGCTTGGAAGGCCGAAACAAGTCGCTCGCACACGGGCAGAAGGCGTACTTTGCCATCAGTGTCCCACTTTCAGGCTTGATGACACAGCATGTTTATCTGAACGTTCTGTCTAGCTATCTAGTACAAGGGAACGAGGGCCCCCTTCTGGTAAGAAAGGTTTCCCGGTGGGGGGTGCCGTACGTGCAGGAGAGCGTTCCCCACGCTGTGCCAAGTTTGGTACTTGGTGACTCGGGGTGGTCCCGAACGTCCAGCATTGTCCCGGGGACAGCCGTCCAGCGTTTTCTTTTTCAGGCTGGACGTAAACAACTAGCTTCCAGGTGCCGAAGGGAGTCGTCCTTGAGGCGTCCCCTGGTTTCACTGGGGACGCACAGTGGTGTTTCTCAGAAGAGCCCAAATCGCTCCCTGGGGCACACCAGCATGGAATGTAAGGCTGCTCAGAACTGCGTTCCTGAGGCCGTTTGCAGGCTGAACAAACGGGAGGTGTCGAGCGAAGAGGGCAGCACTGTGCCTTTACTGCTGGCACATCCGTGCAGTTAAAGCAAACGGACGTTTCCACTCCGGCGGCTCAAACGCCACACAAGAGCTGGGCGGCACACAGTGCCCTCTCCCAAAACTTACAACGAACGTGAGTGCGCAATGAGTCCTGCGATACCTTACAGAGTTGACGCTCTCCTTTACCGCCTGCTTCCTCACTAGGGCGGCACGCTTCACTTTACTACTGGAAAACGCTGGACTTTGACTCGAGGCCAGGGCTCACCTTTCTGTCGCCGGTAATCTCCGGAATGCTCTTGGAGACGCTCCCAGCAAGGAACTGAGACCAGCGAGCCTGATGCGAGTAAACTCGCACTTTTTCCCTGAGGCCTTCTGGAGCAAAGAAAAGACGGGCCCCAGGAGTGTGCCTCAGGCACCCTTCTCGCCGCATCTCATCCACCCGGGGGGGAAATTACGTTTGGGCAGGGTCGCCCTGTTTCAAACGTGAGCTCAGACAGTTATCCTCAGTAGTTTCTGACTACCTCAAGGACACAGCGGGAGGAACAGGGCCTTTCCTCGGAGACACTTTCGGACACAGGGTCCCCTGCAGTGCATCCACTGCCTAGGTCGTGAAGTACCTGAGGCGGGCCTCAGTGCTCCGTCCCATACCTAGCTGTGTTAAGGGTGAAAGATGTACGTTTCTTCCGGCTGCACTCACAGTCTAGCTCGCGCTTCTGCGAGAGTGCCGTCCTGAGTGTTTCCCTGGACTGAGTCGTCAGCACGGGGTGTTTCTGAAGCACAGGTCCGTTTCTGTCAGTGAGGCCGATCGACTTGCAGGGAGGCTGCCCAGCGCTGCTCCCACGCGTCTCTGTTATGACTGGGACACTCTACCTCGGCCCCCAGCAAGCAACGCGTGGCCCTTGCTAGGAATGTGAAGAGTGGCTCCCACGGGCCTCCTTTCCCCCTGAGGTTCCTCAGAAGCGACCGGCCGCTCCTCCGGCACAGAGCAGTCACCATGCCAAAGTGGTGCACGGCCGCCTCTGCTCTGTGTCCCCGGAGGCATCGGGGAGTTCAGGCCATCCAGCGTGGCGCATGGATTCATGGCACCCCTGCACCCCCAGCTCTGCTGACGTGAAACACTAGCCCTTGCCTTTGGGGCCTCAGGTCACCTTTCCTTTGGCCGGAGCTGACTCTGCAGTGCAGTGGTATGAGTCCCTAGAAAGGCATTTGCCAGCACAGGATGGGCTTTGAGAGAAGGCAGCCTTGCTCGCCCACAGCGACTACCCTGCAGTGGAGAGACGTCGGGCCGCAAGCGCTGCTCAGGCAGCTTGGAAGGCCGAAACAAGTCGCTCGCACACGGGCAGAAGGCGTACTTTGCCATCAGTGTCCCACTTTCAGGCTTGATGACACAGCATGTTTATCTGAACGTTCTGTCTAGCTATCTAGTACAAGGGAACGAGGGCCCCCTTCTGGTAAGAAAGGTTTCCCGGTGGGGGGTGCCGTACGTGCAGGAGAGCGTTCCCCACGCTGTGCCAAGTTTGGTACCTGGTGACTCGGGGTGGTCCCGAACGTCCAGCATTGTCCCGGGGACAGCCGTCCAGCGTTTTCTTTTTCAGGCTGGACGTAAACAACTAGCTTCCAGGTGCCGAAGGGAGTCGTCCTTGAGGCGTCCCCTGGTTTCACTGGGGACGCACAGTGGTGTTTCTCAGAAGAGCCCAAATCGCTCCCTGGGGCACACCAGCATGGAATGTAAGGCTGCTCAGAACTGCGTTCCTGAGGCCGTTTGCAGGCTGAACAAACGGGAGGTGTCGAGCGAAGAGGGCAGCACTGTGCCTTTACTGCTGGCACATCCGTGCAGTTAAAGCAAACGGACGTTTCCACTCCGGCGGCTCAAACGCCACACAAGAGCTGGGCGGCACACAGTGCCCTCTCCCAAAACTTACAACGAACGTGAGTGCGCAATGAGTCCTGCGATACCTTACAGAGTTGACGCTCTCCTTTACCGCCTGCTTCCTCACTAGGGCGGCACGCTTCACTTTACTACTGGAAAACGCTGGACTTTGACTCGAGGCCAGGGCTCACCTTTCTGTCGCCGGTAATCTCCGGAATGCTCTTGGAGACGCTCCCAGCAAGGAACTGAGACCAGCGAGCCTGATGCGAGTAAACTCGCACTTTTTCCCTGAGGCCTTCTGGAGCAAAGAAAAGACGGGCCCCAGGAGTGTGCCTCAGGCACCCTTCTCGCCGCATCTCATCCACCCGGGGGGGAAATTACGTTTGGGCAGGGTCGCCCTGTTTCAAACGTGAGCTCAGACAGTTATCCTCAGTAGTTTCTGACTACCTCAAGGACACAGCGGGAGGAACAGGGCCTTTCCTCGGAGACACTTTCGGACACAGGGTCCCCTGCAGTGCATCCACTGCCTAGGTCGTGAAGTACCTGAGGCGGGCCTCAGTGCTCCGTCCCATACCTAGCTGTGTTAAGGGTGAAAGATGTACGTTTCTTCCGGCTGCACTCACAGCCTAGCTCGCGCTTCTGCGAGAGTGCCGTCCTGAGTGTTTCCCTGGACTGAGTCGTCAGCACGGGGTGTTTCTGAAGCACAGGTCCGTTTCAGTCAGTGAGGCCGATCGACTTGCAGGGAGGCTGCCCAGCGCTGCTCCCACGCGTCTCTGTTATGACTGGGACACTCTACCTCGGCCCCCAGCAAGCAACGCGTGGCCCTTGCTAGGAATGTGAAGAGTGGCTCCCACGGGCCTCCTTTCCCCCTGAGGTTCCTCAGAAGCGACCGGCCGCTCCTCCGGCACAGAGCAGTCACCATGCCAAAGTGGTGCACGGCCGCCTCTGCTCTGTGTCCCCGGAGGCATCGGGGAGTTCAGGCCATCCAGCGTGGCGCATGGATTCATGGCACCCCTGCACCCCCAGCTCTGCTGACGTGAAACACTAGCCCTTGCCTTGGGGCCTCAGGTCACCTTTCCTTTGGCCGGAGCTGACTCTGCAGTGCAGTGGTATGAGTCCCCAGAAAGGCATTTGCCAGCACAGGATGGGCTTTGAGAGAAGGCAGCCTTGCTCGCCCACAGCGACTACCCTGCAGTGGAGAGACGTCGGGCCGCAAGCGCTGCTCAGGCAGCTTGGAAGGCCGAAACAAGTCGCTCGCACACGGGCAGAAGGCGTACTTTGCCATCAGTGTCCCACTTTCAGGCTTGATGACACAGCATGTTTATCTGAACGTTCTGTCTAGCTATCTAGTACAAGGGAACGAGGGCCCCCTTCTGGTAAGAAAGGTTTCCCGGTGGGGGGTGCCGTACGTGCAGGAGAGCGTTCCCCACGCTGTGCCAAGTTTGGTACTTGGTGACTCGGGGTGGTCCCGAACGTCCAGCATTGTCCCGGGGACAGCCGTCCAGCGTTTTCTTTTTCAGGCTGGACGTAAACAACTAGCTTCCAGGTGCCGAAGGGAGTCGTCCTTGAGGCGTCCCCTGGTTTCACTGGGGACGCACAGTGGTGTTTCTCAGAAGAGCCCAAATCGCTCCCTGGGGCACACCAGCATGGAATGTAAGGCTGCTCAGAACTGCGTTCCTGAGGCCGTTTGCAGGCTGAACAAACGGGAGGTGTCGAGCGAAGAGGGCAGCACTGTGCCTTTACTGCTGGCACATCCGTGCAGTTAAAGCAAACGGACGTTTCCACTCCGGCGGCTCAAACGCCACACAAGAGCTGGGCGGCACACAGTGCCCTCTCCCAAAACTTACAACGAACGTGAGTGCGCAATGAGTCCTGCGATACCTTACAGAGTTGACGCTCTCCTTTACCGCCTGCTTCCTCACTAGGGCGGCACGCTTCACTTTACTACTGGAAAACGCTGGACTTTGACTCGAGGCCAGGGCTCACCTTTCTGTCGCCGGTAATCTCCGGAATGCTCTTGGAGACGCTCCCAGCAAGGAACTGAGACCAGCGAGCCTGATGCGAGTAAACTCGCACTTTTTCCCTGAGGCCTTCTGGAGCAAAGTAAAGACGGGCCCCAGGAGTGTGCCTCAGGCACCCTTCTCGCCGCATCTCATCCACCCGGGGGGGAAATTACGTTTGGGCAGGGTCGCCCTGTTTCAAACGTGAGCTCAGACAGTTATCCTCAGTAGTTTCTGACTACCTCAAGGACACAGCGGGAGGAACAGGGCCTTTCCTCGGAGACACTTTCGGACACAGGGTCCCCTGCAGTGCATCCACTGCCTAGGTCGTGAAGTACCTGAGGCGGGCCTCAGTGCTCCGTCCCATACCTAGCTGTGTTAAGGGTGAAAGATGTACGTTTCTTCCGGCTGCACTCACAGCCTAGCTCGCGCTTCTGCGAGAGTGCCGTCCTGAGTGTTTCCCTGGACTGAGTCGTCAGCACGGGGTGTTTCTGAAGCACAGGTCCGTTTCTGTCAGTGAGGCCGATCGACTTGCAGGGAGGCTGCCCAGCGCTGCTCCCACGCGTCTCTGTTATGACTGGGACACTCTACCTCGGCCCCCAGCAAGCAACGCGTGGCCCTTGCTAGGAATGTGAAGAGTGGCTCCCACGGGCCTCCTTTCCCCCTGAGGTTCCTCAGAAGCGACCGGCCGCTCCTCCGGCACAGAGCAGTCACCATGCCAAAGTGGTGCACGGCCGCCTCTGCTCTGTGTCCCCGGAGGCATCGGGGAGTTCAGGCCATCCAGCGTGGCGCATGGATTCATGGCACCCCTGCACCCCCAGCCCTGCTGACGTGAAACACTAGCCCTTGCCTTGGGGCCTCAGGTCACCTTTCCTTTGGCCGGAGCTGACTCTGCAGTGCAGTGGTATGAGTCCCCAGAAAGGCATTTGCCAGCACAGGATGGGCTTTGAGAGAAGGCAGCCTTGCTCGCCCACAGCGACTACCCTGCAGTGGAGAGACGTCGGGCCGCAAGCGCTGCTCAGGCAGCTTGGAAGGCCGAAACAAGTCGCTCGCACACGGGCAGAAGGCGTACTTTGCCATCAGTGTCCCACTTTCAGGCTTGATGACACAGCATGTTTATCTGAACGTTCTGTCTAGCTATCTAGTACAAGCGAACGAGGGCCCCCTTCTGGTAAGAAAGGTTTCCCGGTGGGGGGTGCCGTACGTGCAGGAGAGCGTTCCTCACGCTGTGCCAAGTTTGGTACTTGGTGACTCGGGGTGGTCCCGAACGTCCAGCATTGTCCCGGGGACAGCCGTCCAGCGTTTTCTTTTTCAGGCTGGACGTAAACAACTAGCTTCCAGGTGCCGAAGGGAGTCGTCCTTGAGGCGTCCCCTGGTTTCACTGGGGACGCACAGTGGTGTTTCTCAGAAGAGCCCAAATCGCTCCCTGGGGCACACCAGCATGGAATGTAAGCCTGCTCAGAACTGCGTTCCTGAGGCCGTTTGCAGGCTGAACAAACGGGAGGTGTCGAGCGAAGAGGGCAGCACTGTGCCTTTACTGCTGGCACATCCGTGCAGTTAAAGCAAACGGACGTTTCCACTCCGGCGGCTCAAACGCCACACAAGAGCTGGGCGGCACACAGTGCCCTCTCCCAAAACTTACAACGAACGTGAGTGCGCAATGAGTCCTGCGATACCTTACAGAGTTGACGCTCTCCTTTACCGCCTGCTTCCTCACTAGGGCGGCACGCTTCACTTTACTACTGGAAAACGCTGGACTTTGACTCGAGGCCACGGCTCACCTTTCTGTCGCCGGTAATCTCCGGAATGCTCTTGGAGACGCTCCCAGCAAGGAACTGAGACCAGCGAGCCTGATGCGAGTAAACTCGCACTTTTTCCCTGAGGCCTTCTGGAGCAAAGTAAAGACGGGCCCCAGGAGTGTGCCTCAGGCACCCTTCTCGCCGCATCTCATCCACCCGGGGGGGAAATTACGTTTGGGCAGGGTCGCCCTGTTTCAATCGTGAGCTCAGACAGTTATCCTCAGTAGTTTCTGACTACCTCAAGGACACAGCGGGAGGAACAGGGCCTTTCCTCGGAGACACTTTCGGACACAGGGTCCCCTGCAGTGCATCCACTGCCTAGGTCGTGAAGTACCTGAGGCGGGCCTCAGTGCTCCGTCCCATACCTAGCTGTGTTAAGGGTGAAAGATGTACGTTTCTTCCGGCTGCACTCACAGCCTAGCTCGCGCTTCTGCGAGAGTGCCGTCCTGAGTGTTTCCCTGGACTGAGTCGTCAGCACGGGGTGTTTCTGAAGCACAGGTCCGTTTCTGTCAGTGAGGCCGATCGACTTGCAGGGAGGCTGCCCAGCGCTGCTCCCACGCGTCTCTGTTATGACTGGGACACTCTACCTCGGCCCCCAGCAAGCAACGCGTGGCCCTTGCTAGGAATGTGAAGAGTGGCTCCCACGGGCCTCCTTTCCCCCTGAGGTTCCTCAGAAGCGACCGGCCGCTCCTCCGGCACAGAGCAGTCACCATGCCAAAGTGGTGCACGGCCGCCTCTGCTCTGTGTCCCCGGAGGCATCGGGGAGTTCAGGCCATCCAGCGTGGCGCATGGATTCATGGCACCCCTGCACCCCCAGCTCTGCTGACGTGAAACACTAGCCCTTGCCTTGGGGCCTCAGGTCACCTTTCCTTTGGCCGGAGCTGACTCTGCAGTGCAGTGGTATGAGTCCCCAGAAAGGCATTTGCCAGCACAGGATGGGCTTTGAGAGAAGGCAGCCTTGCTCGCCCACAGCGACTACCCTGCAGTGGAGAGACGTCGGGCCGCAAGCGCTGCTCAGGCAGCTTGGAAGGCCGAAACAAGTCGCTCGCACACGGGCAGAAGGCGTACTTTGCCATCAGTGTCCCACTTTCAGGCTTGATGACACAGCATGTTTATCTGAACGTTCTGTCTAGCTATCTAGTACAAGGGAACGAGGGCCCCCTTCTGGTAAGAAAGGTTTCCAGGTGGGGGGTGCCGTACGTGCAGGAGAGCGTTCCCCACGCTGTGCCAAGTTTGGTACTTGGTGACTCGGGGTGGTCCCGAACGTCCAGCATTGTCCCGGGGACAGCCGTCCAGCGTTTTCTTTTTCAGGCTGGACGTAAACAACTAGCTTCCAGGTGCCGAAGGGAGTCGTCCTTGAGGCGTCCCCTGGTTTCACTGGGGACGCACAGTGGTGTTTCTCAGAAGAGCCCAAATCGCTCCCTGGGGCACACCAGCATGGAATGTAAGGCTGCTCAGAACTGCGTTCCTGAGGCCGTTTGCAGGCTGAACAAACGGGAGGTGTCGAGCGAAGAGGGCAGCACTGTGCCTTTACTGCTGGCACATCCGTGCAGTTAAAGCAAACGGACGTTTCCACTCCGGCGGCTCAAACGCCACACAAGAGCTGGGCGGCACACAGTGCCCTCTCCCAAAACTTACAACGAACGTGAGTGCGCAATGAGTCCTGCGATACCTTACAGAGTTGACGCTCTCCTTTACCGCCTGCTTCCTCACTAGGGCGGCACGCTTCACTTTACTACTGGAAAACGCTGGACTTTGACTCGAGGCCAGGGCTCACCTTTCTGTCGCCGGTAATCTCCGGAATGCTCTTGGAGACGCTCCCAGCAAGGAACTGAGACCAGCGAGCCTGATGCGAGTAAACTCGCACTTTTTCCCTGAGGCCTTCTGGAGCAAAGTAAAGACGGGCCCCAGGAGTGTGCCTCAGGCACCCTTCTCGCCGCATCTCATCCACCCGGGGGGGAAATTACGTTTGGGCAGGGTCGCCCTGTTTCAATCGTGAGCTCAGACAGTTATCCTCAGTAGTTTCTGACTACCTCAAGGACACAGCGGGAGGAACAGGGCCTTTCCTCGGAGACACTTTCGGACACAGGGTCCCCTGCAGTGCATCCACTGCCTAGGTCGTGAAGTACCTGAGGCGGGCCTCAGTGCTCCGTCCCATACCTAGCTGTGTTAAGGGTGAAAGATGTACGTTTCTTCCGGCTGCACTCACAGTCTAGCTCGCGCTTCTGCGAGAGTGCCGTCCTGAGTGTTTCCCTGGACTGAGTCGTCAGCACGGGGTGTTTCTGAAGCACAGGTCCGTTTCTGTCAGTGAGGCCGATCGACTTGCAGGGAGGCTGCCCAGCGCTGCTCCCACGCGTCTCTGTTATGACTGGGACACTCTACCTCGGCCCCCAGCAAGCAACGCGTGGCCCTTGCTAGGAATGTGAAGAGTGGCTCCCACGGGCCTCCTTTCCCCCTGAGGTTCCTCAGAAGCGACCGGCCGCTCCTCCGGCACAGAGCAGTCACCATGCCAAAGTGGTGCACGGCCGCCTCTGCTCTGTGTCCCCGGAGGCATCGGGGAGTTCAGGCCATCCAGCGTGGCGCATGGATTCATGGCACCCCTGCACCCCCAGCTCTGCTGACGTGAAACACTAGCCCTTGCCTTGGGGCCTCAGGTCACCTTTCCTTTGGCCGGAGCTGACTCTGCAGTGCAGTGGTATGAGTCCCCAGAAAGGCATTTGCCAGCACAGGATGGGCTTTGAGAGAAGGCAGCCTTGCTCGCCCACAGCGACTACCCTGCAGTGGAGAGACGTCGGGCCGCAAGCGCTGCTCAGGCAGCTTGGAAGGCCGAAACAAGTCGCTCGCACACGGGCAGAAGGCGTACTTTGCCATCAGTGTCCCACTTTCAGGCTTGATGACACAGCATGTTTATCTGAACGTTCTGTCTAGCTATCTAGTACAAGGGAACGAGGGCCCCCTTCTGGTAAGAAAGGTTTCCAGGTGGGGGGTGCCGTACGTGCAGGAGAGCGTTCCCCACGCTGTGCCAAGTTTGGTACTTGGTGACTCGGGGTGGTCCCGAACGTCCAGCATTGTCCCGGGGACAGCCGTCCAGCGTTTTCTTTTTCAGGCTGGACGTAAACAACTAGCTTCCAGGTGCCGAAGGGAGTCGTCCTTGAGGCGTCCCCTGGTTTCACTGGGGACGCACAGTGGTGTTTCTCAGAAGAGCCCAAATCGCTCCCTGGGGCACACCAGCATGGAATGTAAGGCTGCTCAGAACTGCGTTCCTGAGGCCGTTTGCAGGCTGAACAAACGGGAGGTGTCGAGCGAAGAGGGCAGCACTGTGCCTTTACTGCTGGCACATCCGTGCAGTTAAAGCAAACGGACGTTTCCACTCCGGCGGCTCAAACGCCACACAAGAGCTGGGCGGCACACAGTGCCCTCTCCCAAAACTTACAACGAACGTGAGTGCGCAATGAGTCCTGCGATACCTTACAGAGTTGACGCTCTCCTTTACCGCCTGCTTCCTCACTAGGGCGGCACGCTTCACTTTACTACTGGAAAACGCTGGACTTTGACTCGAGGCCACGGCTCACCTTTCTGTCGCCGGTAATCTCCGGAATGCTCTTGGAGACGCTCCCAGCAAGGAACTGAGACCAGCGAGCCTGATGCGAGTAAACTCGCACTTTTTCCCTGAGGCCTTCTGGAGCAAAGAAAAGACGGGCCCCAGGAGTGTGCCTCAGGCACCCTTCTCGCCGCATCTCATCCACCCGGGGGGGAAATTACGTTTGGGCAGGGTCGCCCTGTTTCAAACGTGAGCTCAGACAGTTATCCTCAGTAGTTTCTGACTACCTCAAGGACACAGCGGGAGGAACAGGGCCTTTCCTCGGAGACACTTTCGGACACAGGGTCCCCTGCAGTGCATCCACTGCCTAGGTCGTGAAGTACCTGAGGCGGGCCTCAGTGCTCCGTCCCATACCTAGCTGTGTTAAGGGTGAAAGATGTACGTTTCTTCCGGCTGCACTCACAGCCTAGCTCGCGCTTCTGCGAGAGTGCCGTCCTGAGTGTTTCCCTGGACTGAGTCGTCAGCACGGGGTGTTTCTGAAGCACAGGTCCGTTTCTGTCAGTGAGGCCGATCGACTTGCAGGGAGGCTGCCCAGCGCTGCTCCCACGCGTCTCTGTTATGACTGGGACACTCTACCTCGGCCCCCAGCAAGCAACGCGTGGCCCTTGCTAGGAATGTGAAGAGTGGCTCCCACGGGCCTCCTTTCCCCCTGAGGTTCCTCAGAAGCGACCGGCCGCTCCTCCGGCACAGAGCAGTCACCATGCCAAAGTGGTGCACGGCCGCCTCTGCTCTGTGTCCCCGGAGGCATCGGGGAGTTCAGGCCATCCAGCGTGGCGCATGGATTCATGGCACCCCTGCACCCCCAGCTCTGCTGACGTGAAACACTAGCCCTTGCCTTGGGGCCTCAGGTCACCTTTCCTTTGGCCGGAGCTGACTCTGCAGTGCAGTGGTATGAGTCCCCAGAAAGGCATTTGCCAGCACAGGATGGGCTTTGAGAGAAGGCAGCCTTGCTCGCCCACAGCGACTACCCTGCAGTGGAGAGACGTCGGGCCGCAAGCGCTGCTCAGGCAGCTTGGAAGGCCGAAACAAGTCGCTCGCACACGGGCAGAAGGCGTACTTTGCCATCAGTGTCCCACTTTCAGGCTTGATGACACAGCATGTTTATCTGAACGTTCTGTCTAGCTATCTAGTACAAGGGAACGAGGGCCCCCTTCTGGTAAGAAAGGTTTCCCGGTGGGGGGTGCCGTACGTGCAGGAGAGCGTTCCCCACGCTGTGCCAAGTTTGGTACTTGGTGACTCGGGGTGGTCCCGAACGTCCAGCATTGTCCCGGGGACAGCCGTCCAGCGTTTTCTTTTTCAGGCTGGACGTAAACAACTAGCTTCCAGGTGCCGAAGGGAGTCGTCCTTGAGGCGTCCCCTGGTTTCACTGGGGACGCACAGTGGTGTTTCTCAGAAGAGCCCAAATCGCTCCCTGGGGCACACCAGCATGGAATGTAAGGCTGCTCAGAACTGCGTTCCTGAGGCCGTTTGCAGGCTGAACAAACGGGAGGTGTCGAGCGAAGAGGGCAGCACTGTGCCTTTACTGCTGGCACATCCGTGCAGTTAAAGCAAACGGACGTTTCCACTCCGGCGGCTCAAACGCCACACAAGAGCTGGGCGGCACACAGTGCCCTCTCCCAAAACTTACAACGAACGTGAGTGCGCAATGAGTCCTGCGATACCTTACAGAGTTGACGCTCTCCTTTACCGCCTGCTTCCTCACTAGGGCGGCACGCTTCACTTTACTACTGGAAAACGCTGGACTTTGACTCGAGGCCAGGGCTCACCTTTCTGTCGCCGGTAATCTCCGGAATGCTCTTGGAGACGCTCCCAGCAAGGAACTGAGACCAGCGAGCCTGATGCGAGTAAACTCGCACTTTTTCCCTGAGGCCTTCTGGAGCAAAGAAAAGACGGGCCCCAGGAGTGTGCCTCAGGCACCCTTCTCGCCGCATCTCATCCACCCGGGGGGGAAATTACGTTTGGGCAGGGTCGCCCTGTTTCAAACGTGAGCTCAGACAGTTATCCTCAGTAGTTTCTGACTACCTCAAGGACACAGCGGGAGGAACAGGGCCTTTCCTCGGAGACACTTTCGGACACAGGGTCCCCTGCAGTGCATCCACTGCCTAGGTCGTGAAGTACCTGAGGCGGGCCTCAGTGCTCCGTCCCATACCTAGCTGTGTTAAGGGTGAAAGATGTACGTTTCTTCCGGCTGCACTCACAGCCTAGCTCGCGCTTCTGCGAGAGTGCCGTCCTGAGTGTTTCTCTGGACTGAGTCGTCAGCACGGGGTGTTTCTGAAGCACAGGTCCGTTTCTGTCAGTGAGGCCGATCGACTTGCAGGGAGGCTGCCCAGCGCTGCTCCCACGCGTCTCTGTTATGACTGGGACACTCTACCTCGGCCCCCAGCAAGCAACGCGTGGCCCTTGCTAGGAATGTGAAGAGTGGCTCCCACGGGCCTCCTTTCCCCCTGAGGTTCCTCAGAAGCGACCGGCCGCTCCTCCGGCACAGAGCAGTCACCATGCCAAAGTGGTGCACGGCCGCCTCTGCTCTGTGTCCCCGGAGGCATCGGGGAGTTCAGGCCATCCAGCGTGGCGCATGGATTCATGGCACCCCTTCACCCCCAGCTCTGCTGACGTGAAACAGTAGCCCTTGCCTTGGGGCCTCAGGTCACCTTTCCTTTGGCCGGAGCTGACTCTGCAGTGCAGTGGTATGAGTCCCCAGAAAGGCATTTGCCAGCACAGGATGGGCTTTGAGAGAAGGCAGCCTTGCTCGCCCACAGCGACTACCCTGCAGTGGAGAGACGTCGGGCCGCAAGCGCTGCTCAGGCAGCTTGGAAGGCCGAAACAAGTCGCTCGCACACGGGCAGAAGGCGTACTTTGCCATCAGTGTCCCACTTTCAGGCTTGATGACACAGCATGTTTATCTGAACGTTCTGTCTAGCTATCTAGTACAAGGGAACGAGGGCCCCCTTCTGGTAAGAAAGGTTTCCCGGTGGGGGGTGCCGTACGTGCAGGAGAGCGTTCCCCACGCTGTGCCAAGTTTGGTACTTGGTGACTCGGGGTGGTCCCGAACGTCCAGCATTGTCCCGGGGACAGCCGTCCAGCGTTTTCTTTTTCAGGCTGGACGTAAACAACTAGCTTCCAGGTGCCGAAGGGAGTCGTCCTTGAGGCGTCCCCTGGTTTCACTGGGGACGCACAGTGGTGTTTCTCAGAAGAGCCCAAATTGCTCCCTGGGGCACACCAGCATGGAATGTAAGGCTGCTCAGAACTGCGTTCCTGAGGCCGTTTGCAGGCTGAACAAACGGGAGGTGTCGAGCGAAGAGGGCAGCACTGTGCCTTTACTGCTGGCACATCCGTGCAGTTAAAGCAAACGGACGTTTCCACTCCGGCGGCTCAAACGCCACACAAGAGCTGGGCGGCACACAGTGCCCTCTCCCAAAACTTACAACGAACGTGAGTGCGCAATGAGTCCTGCGATACCTTACAGAGTTGACGCTCTCCTTTACCGCCTGCTTCCTCACTAGGGCGGCACGCTTCACTTTACTACTGGAAAACGCTGGACTTTGACTCGAGGCCAGGGCTCACCTTTCTGTCGCCGGTAATCTCCGGAATGCTCTTGGAGACGCTCCCAGCAAGGAACTGAGACCAGCGAGCCTGATGCGAGTAAACTCGCACTTTTTCCCTGAGGCCTTCTGGAGCAAAGAAAAGACGGGCCCCAGGAGTGTGCCTCAGGCACCCTTCTCGCCGCATCTCATCCACCCGGGGGGGAAATTACGTTTGGGCAGGGTCGCCCTGTTTCAAACGTGAGCTCAGACAGTTATCCTCAGTAGTTTCTGACTACCTCAAGGACACAGCGGGAGGAACAGGGCCTTTCCTCGGAGACACTTTCGGACACAGGGTCCCCTGCAGTGCATCCACTGCCTAGGTCGTGAAGTACCTGAGGCGGGCCTCAGTGCTCCGTCCCATACCTAGCTGTGTTAAGGGTGAAAGATGTACGTTTCTTCCGGCTGCACTCACAGCCTAGCTCGCGCTTCTGCGAGAGTGCCGTCCTGAGTGTTTCCCTGGACTGAGTCGTCAGCACGGGGTGTTTCTGAAGCACAGGTCCGTTTCAGTCAGTGAGGCCGATCGACTTGCAGGGAGGCTGCCCAGCGCTGCTCCCACGCGTCTCTGTTATGACTGGGACACTCTACCTCGGCCCCCAGCAAGCAACGCGTGGCCCTTGCTAGGAATGTGAAGAGTGGCTCCCACGGGCCTCCTTTCCCCCTGAGGTTCCTCAGAAGCGACCGGCCGCTCCTCCGGCACAGAGCAGTCACCATGCCAAAGTGGTGCACGGCCGCCTCTGCTCTGTGTCCCCGGAGGCATCGGGGAGTTCAGGCCATCCAGCGTGGCGCATGGATTCATGGCACCCCTGCACCCCCAGCTCTGCTGACGTGAAACACTAGCCCTTGCCTTGGGGCCTCAGGTCACCTTTCCTTTGGCCGGAGCTGACTCTGCAGTGCAGTGGTATGAGTCCCCAGAAAGGCATTTGCCAGCACAGGATGGGCTTTGAGAGAAGGCAGCCTTGCTCGCCCACAGCGACTACCCTGCAGTGGAGAGACGTCGGGCCGCAAGCGCTGCTCAGGCAGCTTGGAAGGCCGAAACAAGTCGCTCGCACACGGGCAGAAGGCGTACTTTGCCATCAGTGTCCCACTTTCAGGCTTGATGACACAGCATGTTTATCTGAACGTTCTGTCTAGCTATCTAGTACAAGGGAACGAGGGCCCCCTTCTGGTAAGAAAGGTTTCCCGGTGGGGGGTGCCGTACGTGCAGGAGAGCGTTCCCCACGCTGTGCCAAGTTTGGTACTTGGTGACTCGGGGTGGTCCCGAACGTCCAGCATTGTCCCGGGGACAGCCGTCCAGCGTTTTCTTTTTCAGGCTGGACGTAAACAACTAGCTTCCAGGTGCCGAAGGGAGTCGTCCTTGAGGCGTCCCCTGGTTTCACTGGGGACGCACAGTGGTGTTTCTCAGAAGAGCCCAAATCGCTCCCTGGGGCACACCAGCATGGAATGTAAGGCTGCTCAGAACTGCGTTCCTGAGGCCGTTTGCAGGCTGAACAAACGGGAGGTGTCGAGCGAAGAGGGCAGCACTGTGCCTTTACTGCTGGCACATCCGTGCAGTTAAAGCAAACGGACGTTTCCACTCCGGCGGCTCAAACGCCACACAAGAGCTGGGCGGCACACAGTGCCCTCTCCCAAAACTTACAACGAACGTGAGTGCGCAATGAGTCCTGCGATACCTTACAGAGTTGACGCTCTCCTTTACCGCCTGCTTCCTCACTAGGGCGGCACGCTTCACTTTACTACTGGAAAACGCTGGACTTTGACTCGAGGCCACGGCTCACCTTTCTGTCGCCGGTAATCTCCGGAATGCTCTTGGAGACGCTCCCAGCAAGGAACTGAGACCAGCGAGCCTGATGCGAGTAAACTCGCACTTTTTCCCTGAGGCCTTCTGGAGCAAAGAAAAGACGGGCCCCAGGAGTGTGCCTCAGGCACCCTTCTCGCCGCATCTCATCCACCCGGGGGGGAAATTACGTTTGGGCAGGGTCGCCCTGTTTCAAACGTGAGCTCAGACAGTTATCCTCAGTAGTTTCTGACTACCTCAAGGACACAGCGGGAGGAACAGGGCCTTTCCTCGGAGACACTTTCGGACACAGGGTCCCCTGCAGTGCATCCACTGCCTAGGTCGTGAAGTACCTGAGGCGGGCCTCAGTGCTCCGTCCCATACCTAGCTGTGTTAAGGGTGAAAGATGTACGTTTCTTCCGGCTGCACTCACAGCCTAGCTCGCGCTTCTGCGAGAGTGCCGTCCTGAGTGTTTCCCTGGACTGAGTCGTCAGCACGGGGTGTTTCTGAAGCACAGGTCCGTTTCTGTCAGTGAGGCCGATCGACTTGCAGGGAGGCTGCCCAGCGCTGCTCCCACGCGTCTCTGTTATGACTGGGACACTCTACCTCGGCCCCCAGCAAGCAACGCGTGGCCCTTGCTAGGAATGTGAAGAGTGGCTCCCACGGGCCTCCTTTCCCCCTGAGGTTCCTCAGAAGCGACCGGCCGCTCCTCCGGCACAGAGCAGTCACCATGCCAAAGTGGTGCACGGCCGCCTCTGCTCTGTGTCCCCGGAGGCATCGGGGAGTTCAGGCCATCCAGCGTGGCGCATGGATTCATGGCACCCCTGCACCCCCAGCTCTGCTGACGTGAAACACTAGCCCTTGCCTTGGGGCCTCAGGTCACCTTTCCTTTGGCCGGAGCTGACTCTGCAGTGCAGTGGTATGAGTCCCCAGAAAGGCATTTGCCAGCACAGGATGGGCTTTGAGAGAAGGCAGCCTTGCTCGCCCACAGCGACTACCCTGCAGTGGAGAGACGTCGGGCCGCAAGCGCTGCTCAGGCAGCTTGGAAGGCCGAAACAAGTCGCTCGCACACGGGCAGAAGGCGTACTTTGCCATCAGTGTCCCACTTTCAGGCTTGATGACACAGCATGTTTATCTGAACGTTCTGTCTAGCTATCTAGTACAAGGGAACGAGGGCCCCCTTCTGGTAAGAAAGGTTTCCCGGTGGGGGGTGCCGTACGTGCAGGAGAGCGTTCCCCACGCTGTGCCAAGTTTGGTACTTGGTGACTCGGGGTGGTCCCGAACGTCCAGCATTGTCCCGGGGACAGCCGTCCAGCGTTTTCTTTTTCAGGCTGGACGTAAACAACTAGCTTCCAGGTGCCGAAGGGAGTCGTCCTTGAGGCGTCCCCTGGTTTCACTGGGGACGCACAGTGGTGTTTCTCAGAAGAGCCCAAATCGCTCCCTGGGGCACACCAGCATGGAATGTAAGGCTGCTCAGAACTGCGTTCCTGAGGCCGTTTGCAGGCTGAACAAACGGGAGGTGTCGAGCGAAGAGGGCAGCACTGTGCCTTTACTGCTGGCACATCCGTGCAGTTAAAGCAAACGGACGTTTCCACTCCGGCGGCTCAAACGCCACACAAGAGCTGGGCGGCACACAGTGCCCTCTCCCAAAACTTACAACGAACGTGAGTGCGCAATGAGTCCTGCGATACCTTACAGAGTTGACGCTCTCCTTTACCGCCTGCTTCCTCACTAGGGCGGCACGCTTCACTTTACTACTGGAAAACGCTGGACTTTGACTCGAGGCCAGGGCTCACCTTTCTGTCGCCGGTAATCTCCGGAATGCTCTTGGAGACGCTCCCAGCAAGGAACTGAGACCAGCGAGCCTGATGCGAGTAAACTCGCACTTTTTCCCTGAGGCCTTCTGGAGCAAAGAAAAGACGGGCCCCAGGAGTGTGCCTCAGGCACCCTTCTCGCCGCATCTCATCCACCCGGGGGGGAAATTACGTTTGGGCAGGGTCGCCCTGTTTCAAACGTGAGCTCAGACAGTTATCCTCAGTAGTTTCTGACTACCTCAAGGACACAGCGGGAGGAACAGGGCCTTTCCTCGGAGACACTTTCGGACACAGGGTCCCCTGCAGTGCATCCACTGCCTAGGTCGTGAAGTACCTGAGGCGGGCCTCAGTGCTCCGTCCCATACCTAGCTGTGTTAAGGGTGAAAGATGTACGTTTCTTCCGGCTGCACTCACAGCCTAGCTCGCGCTTCTGCGAGAGTGCCGTCCTGAGTGTTTCCCTGGACTGAGTCGTCAGCACGGGGTGTTTCTGAAGCACAGGTCCGTTTCAGTCAGTGAGGCCGATCGACTTGCAGGGAGGCTGCCCAGCGCTGCTCCCACGCGTCTCTGTTATGACTGGGACACTCTACCTCGGCCCCCCAGCAAGCAACGCGTGGCCCTTGCTAGGAATGTGAAGAGTGGCTCCCACGGGCCTCCTTTCCCCCTGAGGTTCCTCAGAAGCGACCGGCCGCTCCTCCGGCACAGAGCAGTCACCATGCCAAAGTGGTGCACGGCCGCCTCTGCTCTGTGTCCCCGGAGGCATCGGGGAGTTCAGGCCATCCAGCGTGGCGCATGGATTCATGGCACCCCTTCACCCCCAGCTCTGCTGACGTGAAACACTAGCCCTTGCCTTGGGGCCTCAGGTCACCTTTCCTTTGGCCGGAGCTGACTCTGCAGTGCAGTGGTATGAGTCCCCAGAAAGGCATTTGCCAGCACAGGATGGGCTTTGAGAGAAGGCAGCCTTGCTCGCCCACAGCGACTACCCTGCAGTGGAGAGACGTCGGGCCGCAAGCGCTGCTCAGGCAGCTTGGAAGGCCGAAACAAGTCGCTCGCACACGGGCAGAAGGCGTACTTTGCCATCAGTGTCCCACTTTCAGGCTTGATGACACAGCATGTTTATCTGAACGTTCTGTCTAGCTATCTAGTACAAGGGAACGAGGGCCCCCTTCTGGTAAGAAAGGTTTCCCGGTGGGGGGTGCCGTACGTGCAGGAGAGCGTTCCCCACGCTGTGCCAAGTTTGGTACTTGGTGACTCGGGGTGGTCCCGAACGTCCAGCATTGTCCCGGGGACAGCCGTCCAGCGTTTTCTTTTTCAGGCTGGACGTAAACAACTAGCTTCCAGGTGCCGAAGGGAGTCGTCCTTGAGGCGTCCCCTGGTTTCACTGGGGACGCACAGTGGTGTTTCTCAGAAGAGCCCAAATCGCTCCCTGGGGCACACCAGCATGGAATGTAAGGCTGCTCAGAACTGCGTTCCTGAGGCCGTTTGCAGGCTGAACAAACGGGAGGTGTCGAGCGAAGAGGGCAGCACTGTGCCTTTACTGCTGGCACATCCGTGCAGTTAAAGCAAACGGACGTTTCCACTCCGGCGGCTCAAACGCCACACAAGAGCTGGGCGGCACACAGTGCCCTCTCCCAAAACTTACAACGAACGTGAGTGCGCAATGAGTCCTGCGATACCTTACAGAGTTGACGCTCTCCTTTACCGCCTGCTTCCTCACTAGGGCGGCACGCTTCACTTTACTACTGGAAAACGCTGGACTTTGACTCGAGGCCAGGGCTCACCTTTCTGTCGCCGGTAATCTCCGGAATGCTCTTGGAGACGCTCCCAGCAAGGAACTGAGACCAGCGAGCCTGATGCGAGTAAACTCGCACTTTTTCCCTGAGGCCTTCTGGAGCAAAGAAAAGACGGGCCCCAGGAGTGTGCCTCAGGCACCCTTCTCGCCGCATCTCATCCACCCGGGGGGGAAATTACGTTTGGGCAGGGTCGCCCTGTTTCAAACGTGAGCTCAGACAGTTATCCTCAGTAGTTTCTGACTACCTCAAGGACACAGCGGGAGGAACAGGGCCTTTCCTCGGAGACACTTTCGGACACAGGGTCCCCTGCAGTGCATCCACTGCCTAGGTCGTGAAGTACCTGAGGCGGGCCTCAGTGCTCCGTCCCATACCTAGCTGTGTTAAGGGTGAAAGATGTACGTTTCTTCCGGCTGCACTCACAGCCTAGCTCGCGCTTCTGCGAGAGTGCCGTCCTGAGTGTTTCTCTGGACTGAGTCGTCAGCACGGGGTGTTTCTGAAGCACAGGTCCGTTTCTGTCAGTGAGGCCGATCGACTTGCAGGGAGGCTGCCCAGCGCTGCTCCCACGCGTCTCTGTTATGACTGGGACACTCTACCTCGGCCCCCAGCAAGCAACGCGTGGCCCTTGCTAGGAATGTGAAGAGTGGCTCCCACGGGCCTCCTTTCCCCCTGAGGTTCCTCAGAAGCGACCGGCCGCTCCTCCGGCACAGAGCAGTCACCATGCCAAAGTGGTGCACGGCCGCCTCTGCTCTGTGTCCCCGGAGGCATCGGGGAGTTCAGGCCATCCAGCGTGGCGCATGGATTCATGGCACCCCTGCACCCCCAGCTCTGCTGACGTGAAACACTAGCCCTTGCCTTGGGGCCTCAGGTCACCTTTCCTTTGGCCGGAGCTGACTCTGCAGTGCAGTGGTATGAGTCCCCAGAAAGGCATTTGCCAGCACAGGATGGGCTTTGAGAGAAGGCAGCCTTGCTCGCCCACAGCGACTACCCTGCAGTGGAGAGACGTCGGGCCGCAAGCGCTGCTCAGGCAGCTTGGAAGGCCGAAACAAGTCGCTCGCACACGGGCAGAAGGCGTACTTTGCCATCAGTGTCCCACTTTCAGGCTTGATGACACAGCATGTTTATCTGAACGTTCTGTCTAGCTATCTAGTACAAGGGAACGAGGGCCCCCTTCTGGTAAGAAAGGTTTCCCGGTGGGGGGTGCCGTACGTGCAGGAGAGCGTTCCCCACGCTGTGCCAAGTTTGGTACTTGGTGACTCGGGGTGGTCCCGAACGTCCAGCATTGTCCCGGGGACAGCCGTCCAGCGTTTTCTTTTTCAGGCTGGACGTAAACAACTAGCTTCCAGGTGCCGAAGGGAGTCGTCCTTGAGGCGTCCCCTGGTTTCACTGGGGACGCACAGTGGTGTTTCTCAGAAGAGCCCAAATCGCTCCCTGGGGCACACCAGCATGGAATGTAAGGCTGCTCAGAACTGCGTTCCTGAGGCCGTTTGCAGGCTGAACAAACGGGAGGTGTCGAGCGAAGAGGGCAGCACTGTGCCTTTACTGCTGGCACATCCGTGCAGTTAAAGCAAACGGACGTTTCCACTCCGGCGGCTCAAACGCCACACAAGAGCTGGGCGGCACACAGTGCCCTCTCCCAAAACTTACAACGAACGTGAGTGCGCAATGAGTCCTGCGATACCTTACAGAGTTGACGCTCTCCTTTACCGCCTGCTTCCTCACTAGGGCGGCACGCTTCACTTTACTACTGGAAAACGCTGGACTTTGACTCGAGGCCACGGCTCACCTTTCTGTCGCCGGTAATCTCCGGAATGCTCTTGGAGACGCTCCCAGCAAGGAACTGAGACCAGCGAGCCTGATGCGAGTAAACTCGCACTTTTTCCCTGAGGCCTTCTGGAGCAAAGAAAAGACGGGCCCCAGGAGTGTGCCTCAGGCACCCTTCTCGCCGCATCTCATCCACCCGGGGGGGAAATTACGTTTGGGCAGGGTCGCCCTGTTTCAAACGTGAGCTCAGACAGTTATCCTCAGTAGTTTCTGACTACCTCAAGGACACAGCGGGAGGAACAGGGCCTTTCCTCGGAGACACTTTCGGACACAGGGTCCCCTGCAGTGCATCCACTGCCTAGGTCGTGAAGTACCTGAGGCGGGCCTCAGTGCTCCGTCCCATACCTAGCTGTGTTAAGGGTGAAAGATGTACGTTTCTTCCGGCTGCACTCACAGCCTAGCTCGCGCTTCTGCGAGAGTGCCGTCCTGAGTGTTTCCCTGGACTGAGTCGTCAGCACGGGGTGTTTCTGAAGCACAGGTCCGTTTCTGTCAGTGAGGCCGATCGACTTGCAGGGAGGCTGCCCAGCGCTGCTCCCACGCGTCTCTGTTATGACTGGGACACTCTACCTCGGCCCCCAGCAAGCAACGCGTGGCCCTTGCTAGGAATGTGAAGAGTGGCTCCCACGGGCCTCCTTTCCCCCTGAGGTTCCTCAGAAGCGACCGGCCGCTCCTCCGGCACAGAGCAGTCACCATGCCAAAGTGGTGCACGGCCGCCTCTGCTCTGTGTCCCCGGAGGCATCGGGGAGTTCAGGCCATCCAGCGTGGCGCATGGATTCATGGCACCCCTGCACCCCCAGCTCTGCTGACGTGAAACACTAGCCCTTGCCTTGGGGCCTCAGGTCACCTTTCCTTTGGCCGGAGCTGACTCTGCAGTGCAGTGGTATGAGTCCCCAGAAAGGCATTTGCCAGCACAGGATGGGCTTTGAGAGAAGGCAGCCTTGCTCGCCCACAGCGACTACCCTGCAGTGGAGAGACGTCGGGCCGCAAGCGCTGCTCAGGCAGCTTGGAAGGCCGAAACAAGTCGCTCGCACACGGGCAGAAGGCGTACTTTGCCATCAGTGTCCCACTTTCAGGCTTGATGACACAGCATGTTTATCTGAACGTTCTGTCTAGCTATCTAGTACAAGGGAACGAGGGCCCCCTTCTGGTAAGAAAGGTTTCCCGGTGGGGGGTGCCGTACGTGCAGGAGAGCGTTCCCCACGCTGTGCCAAGTTTGGTACTTGGTGACTCGGGGTGGTCCCGAACGTCCAGCATTGTCCCGGGGACAGCCGTCCAGCGTTTTCTTTTTCAGGCTGGACGTAAACAACTAGCTTCCAGGTGCCGAAGGGAGTCGTCCTTGAGGCGTCCCCTGGTTTCACTGGGGACGCACAGTGGTGTTTCTCAGAAGAGCCCAAATCGCTCCCTGGGGCACACCAGCATGGAATGTAAGGCTGCTCAGAACTGCGTTCCTGAGGCCGTTTGCAGGCTGAACAAACGGGAGGTGTCGAGCGAAGAGGGCAGCACTGTGCCTTTACTGCTGGCACATCCGTGCAGTTAAAGCAAACGGACGTTTCCACTCCGGCGGCTCAAACGCCACACAAGAGCTGGGCGGCACACAGTGCCCTCTCCCAAAACTTACAACGAACGTGAGTGCGCAATGAGTCCTGCGATACCTTACAGAGTTGACGCTCTCCTTTACCGCCTGCTTCCTCACTAGGGCGGCACGCTTCACTTTACTACTGGAAAACGCTGGACTTTGACTCGAGGCCAGGGCTCACCTTTCTGTCGCCGGTAATCTCCGGAATGCTCTTGGAGACGCTCCCAGCAAGGAACTGAGACCAGCGAGCCTGATGCGAGTAAACTCGCACTTTTTCCCTGAGGCCTTCTGGAGCAAAGAAAAGACGGGCCCCAGGAGTGTGCCTCAGGCACCCTTCTCGCCGCATCTCATCCACCCGGGGGGGAAATTACGTTTGGGCAGGGTCGCCCTGTTTCAAACGTGAGCTCAGACAGTTATCCTCAGTAGTTTCTGACTACCTCAAGGACACAGCGGGAGGAACAGGGCCTTTCCTCGGAGACACTTTCGGACACAGGGTCCCCTGCAGTGCATCCACTGCCTAGGTCGTGAAGTACCTGAGGCGGGCCTCAGTGCTCCGTCCCATACCTAGCTGTGTTAAGGGTGAAAGATGTACGTTTCTTCCGGCTGCACTCACAGCCTAGCTCGCGCTTCTGCGAGAGTGCCGTCCTGAGTGTTTCCCTGGACTGAGTCGTCAGCACGGGGTGTTTCTGAAGCACAGGTCCGTTTCAGTCAGTGAGGCCGATCGACTTGCAGGGAGGCTGCCCAGCGCTGCTCCCACGCGTCTCTGTTATGACTGGGACACTCTACCTCGGCCCCCAGCAAGCAACGCGTGGCCCTTGCTAGGAATGTGAAGAGTGGCTCCCACGGGCCTCCTTTCCCCCTGAGGTTCCTCAGAAGCGACCGGCCGCTCCTCCGGCACAGAGCAGTCACCATGCCAAAGTGGTGCACGGCCGCCTCTGCTCTGTGTCCCCGGAGGCATCGGGGAGTTCAGGCCATCCAGCGTGGCGCATGGATTCATGGCACCCCTGCACCCCCAGCTCTGCTGACGTGAAACACTAGCCCTTGCCTTGGGGCCTCAGGTCACCTTTCCTTTGGCCGGAGCTGACTCTGCAGTGCAGTGGTATGAGTCCCCAGAAAGGCATTTGCCAGCACAGGATGGGCTTTGAGAGAAGGCAGCCTTTCTCGCCCACAGCGACTACCCTGCAGTGGAGAGACGTCGGGCCGCAAGCGCTGCTCAGGCAGCTTGGAAGGCCGAAACAAGTCGCTCGCACACGGGCAGAAGGCGTACTTTGCCATCAGTGTCCCACTTTCAGGCTTGATGACACAGCATGTTTATCTGAACGTTCTGTCTAGCTATCTAGTACAAGGGAACGAGGGCCCCCTTCTGGTAAGAAAGGTTTCCCGGTGGGGGGTGCCGTACGTGCAAGAGAGCGTTCCCCACGCTGTGCCAAGTTTGGTACTTGGTGACTCGGGGTGGTCCCGAACGTCCAGCATTGTCCCGGGGACAGCCGTCCAGCGTTTTCTTTTTCAGGCTGGACGTAAACAACTAGCTTCCAGGTGCCGAAGGGAGTCGTCCTTGAGGCGTCCCCTGGTTTCACTGGGGACGCACAGTGGTGTTTCTCAGAAGAGCCCAAATCGCTCCCTGGGGCACACCAGCATGGAATGTAAGGCTGCTCAGAACTGCGTTCCTGAGGCCGTTTGCAGGCTGAACAAACGGGAGGTGTCGAGCGAAGAGGGCAGCACTGTGCCTTTACTGCTGGCACATCCGTGCAGTTAAAGCAAACGGACGTTTCCACTCCGGCGGCTCAAACGCCACACAAGAGCTGGGCGGCACACAGTGCCCTCTCCCAAAACTTACAACGAACGTGAGTGCGCAATGAGTCCTGCGATACCTTACAGAGTTGACGCTCTCCTTTACCGCCTGCTTCCTCACTAGGGCGGCACGCTTCACTTTACTACTGGAAAACGCTGGACTTTGACTCGAGGCCAGGGCTCACCTTTCTGTCGCCGGTAATCTCCGGAATGCTCTTGGAGACGCTCCCAGCAAGGAACTGAGACCAGCGAGCCTGATGCGAGTAAACTCGCACTTTTTCCCTGAGGCCTTCTGGAGCAAAGAAAAGACGGGCCCCAGGAGTGTGCCTCAGGCACCCTTCTCGCCGCATCTCATCCACCCGGGGGGGAAATTACGTTTGGGCAGGGTCGCCCTGTTTCAAACGTGAGCTCAGACAGTTATCCTCAGTAGTTTCTGACTACCTCAAGGACACAGCGGGAGGAACAGGGCCTTTCCTCGGAGACACTTTCGGACACAGGGTCCCCTGCAGTGCATCCACTGCCTAGGTCGTGAAGTACCTGAGGCGGGCCTCAGTGCTCCGTCCCATACCTAGCTGTGTTAAGGGTGAAAGATGTACGTTTCTTCCGGCTGCACTCACAGCCTAGCTCGCGCTTCTGCGAGAGTGCCGTCCTGAGTGTTTCCCTGGACTGAGTCGTCAGCACGGGGTGTTTCTGAAGCACAGGTCCGTTTCTGTCAGTGAGGCCGATCGACTTGCAGGGAGGCTGCCCAGCGCTGCTCCCACGCGTCTCTGTTATGACTGGGACACTCTACCTCGGCCCCCAGCAAGCAACGCGTGGCCCTTGCTAGGAATGTGAAGAGTGGCTCCCACGGGCCTCCTTTCCCCCTGAGGTTCCTCAGAAGCGACCGGCCGCTCCTCCGGCACAGAGCAGTCACCATGCCAAAGTGGTGCACGGCCGCCTCTGCTCTGTGTCCCCGGAGGCATCGGGGAGTTCAGGCCATCCAGCGTGGCGCATGGATTCATGGCACCCCTGCACCCCCAGCTCTGCTGACGTGAAACACTAGCCCTTGCCTTGGGGCCTCAGGTCACCTTTCCTTTGGCCGGAGCTGACTCTGCAGTGCAGTGGTATGAGTCCCCAGAAAGGCATTTGCCAGCACAGGATGGGCTTTGAGAGAAGGCAGCCTTGCTCGCCCACAGCGACTACCCTGCAGTGGAGAGACGTCGGGCCGCAAGCGCTGCTCAGGCAGCTTGGAAGGCCGAAACAAGTCGCTCGCACACGGGCAGAAGGCGTACTTTGCCATCAGTGTCCCACTTTCAGGCTTGATGACACAGCATGTTTATCTGAACGTTCTGTCTAGCTATCTAGTACAAGGGAACGAGGGCCCCCTTCTGGTAAGAAAGGTTTCCCGGTGGGGGGTGCCGTACGTGCAGGAGAGCGTTCCCCACGCTGTGCCAAGTTTGGTACTTGGTGACTCGGGGTGGTCCCGAACGTCCAGCATTGTCCCGGGGACAGCCGTCCAGCGTTTTCTTTTTCAGGCTGGACGTAAACAACTAGCTTCCAGGTGCCGAAGGGAGTCGTCCTTGAGGCGTCCCCTGGTTTCACTGGGGACGCACAGTGGTGTTTCTCAGAAGAGCCCAAATCGCTCCCTGGGGCACACCAGCATGGAATGTAAGGCTGCTCAGAACTGCGTTCCTGAGGCCGTTTGCAGGCTGAACAAACGGGAGGTGTCGAGCGAAGAGGGCAGCACTGTGCCTTTACTGCTGGCACATCCGTGCAGTTAAAGCAAACGGACGTTTCCACTCCGGCGGCTCAAACGCCACACAAGAGCTGGGCGGCACACAGTGCCCTCTCCCAAAACTTACAACGAACGTGAGTGCGCAATGAGTCCTGCGATACCTTACAGAGTTGACGCTCTCCTTTACCGCCTGCTTCCTCACTAGGGCGGCACGCTTCACTTTACTACTGGAAAACGCTGGACTTTGACTCGAGGCCACGGCTCACCTTTCTGTCGCCGGTAATCTCCGGAATGCTCTTGGAGACGCTCCCAGCAAGGAACTGAGACCAGCGAGCCTGATGCGAGTAAACTCGCACTTTTTCCCTGAGGCCTTCTGGAGCAAAGAAAAGACGGGCCCCAGGAGTGTGCCTCAGGCACCCTTCTCGCCGCATCTCATCCACCCGGGGGGGAAATTACGTTTGGGCAGGGTCGCCCTGTTTCAAACGTGAGCTCAGACAGTTATCCTCAGTAGTTTCTGACTACCTCAAGGACACAGCGGGAGGAACAGGGCCTTTCCTCGGAGACACTTTCGGACACAGGGTCCCCTGCAGTGCATCCACTGCCTAGGTCGTGAAGTACCTGAGGCGGGCCTCGGTGCTCCGTCCCATACCTAGCTGTGTTAAGGGTGAAAGATGTACGTTTCTTCCGGCTGCACTCACAGCCTAGCTCGCGCTTCTGCGAGAGTGCCGTCCTGAGTGTTTCCCTGGACTGAGTCGTCAGCACGGGGTGTTTCTGAAGCACAGGTCCGTTTCTGTCAGTGAGGCCGATCGACTTGCAGGGAGGCTGCCCAGCGCTGCTCCCACGCGTCTCTGTTATGACTGGGACACTCTACCTCGGCCCCCAGCAAGCAACGCGTGGCCCTTGCTAGGAATGTGACGAGTGGCTCCCACGGGCCTCCTTTCCCCCTGAGGTTCCTCAGAAGCGACCGGCCGCTCCTCCGGCACAGAGCACTCACCATGCCAAAGTGGTGCACGGCCGCCTCTGCTCTGTGTCCCCGGAGGCATCGGGGAGTTCAGGCCATCCAGCGTGGCGCATGGATTCATGGCACCCCTGCACCCCCAGCTCTGCTGACGTGAAACACTAGCCCTTGCCTTGGGGCCTCAGGTCACCTTTCCTTTGGCCGGAGCTGACTCTGCAGTGCAGTGGTATGAGTCCCCAGAAAGGCATTTGCCAGCACAGGATGGGCTTTGAGAGAAGGCAGCCTTGCTCGCCCACAGCGACTACCCTGCAGTGGAGAGACGTCGGGCCGCAAGCGCTGCTCAGGCAGCTTGGAAGGCCGAAACAAGTCGCTCGCACACGGGCAGAAGGCGTACTTTGCCATCAGTGTCCCACTTTCAGGCTTGATGACACAGCATGTTTATCTGAACGTTCTGTCTAGCTATCTAGTACAAGGGAACGAGGGCCCCCTTCTGGTAAGAAAGGTTTCCCGGTGGGGGGTGCCGTACGTGCAGGAGAGCGTTCCCCACGCTGTGCCAAGTTTGGTACTTGGTGACTCGGGGTGGTCCCGAACGTCCAGCATTGTCCCGGGGACAGCCGTCCAGCGTTTTCTTTTTCAGGCTGGACGTAAACAACTAGCTTCCAGGTGCCGAAGGGAGTCGTCCTTGAGGCGTCCCCTGGTTTCACTGGGGACGCACAGTGGTGTTTCTCAGAAGAGCCCAAATCGCTCCCTGGGGCACACCAGCATGGAATGTAAGGCTGCTCAGAACTGCGTTCCTGAGGCCGTTTGCAGGCTGAACAAACGGGAGGTGTCGAGCGAAGAGGGCAGCACTGTGCCTTTACTGCTGGCACATCCGTGCAGTTAAAGCAAACGGACGTTTCCACTCCGGCGGCTCAAACGCCACACAAGAGCTGGGCGGCACACAGTGCCCTCTCCCAAAACTTACAACGAACGTGAGTGCGCAATGAGTCCTGCGATACCTTACAGAGTTGACGCTCTCCTTTACCGCCTGCTTCCTCACTAGGGCGGCACGCTTCACTTTACTACTGGAAAACGCTGGACTTTGACTCGAGGCCAGGGCTCACCTTTCTGTCGCCGGTAATCTCCGGAATGCTCTTGGAGACGCTCCCAGCAAGGAACTGAGACCAGCGAGCCTGATGCGAGTAAACTCGCACTTTTTCCCTGAGGCCTTCTGGAGCAAAGAAAAGACGGGCCCCAGGAGTGTGCCTCAGGCACCCTTCTCGCCGCATCTCATCCACCCGGGGGGGAAATTACGTTTGGGCAGGGTCGCCCTGTTTCAAACGTGAGCTCAGACAGTTATCCTCAGTAGTTTCTGACTACCTCAAGGACACAGCGGGAGGAACAGGGCCTTTCCTCGGAGACACTTTCGGACACAGGGTCCCCTGCAGTGCATCCACTGCCTAGGTCGTGAAGTACCTGAGGCGGGCCTCGGTGCTCCGTCCCATACCTAGCTGTGTTAAGGGTGAAAGATGTACGTTTCTTCCGGCTGCACTCACAGCCTAGCTCGCGCTTCTGCGAGAGTGCCGTCCTGAGTGTTTCCCTGGACTGAGTCGTCAGCACGGGGTGTTTCTGAAGCACAGGTCCGTTTCTGTCAGTGAGGCCGATCGACTTGCAGGGAGGCTGCCCAGCGCTGCTCCCACGCGTCTCTGTTATGACTGGGACACTCTACCTCGGCCCCCAGCAAGCAACGCGTGGCCCTTGCTAGGAATGTGAAGAGTGGCTCCCACGGGCCTCCTTTCCCCCTGAGGTTCCTCAGAAGCGACCGGCCGCTCCTCCGGCACAGAGCAGTCACCATGCCAAAGTGGTGCACGGCCGCCTCTGCTCTGTGTCCCCGGAGGCATCGGGGAGTTCAGGCCATCCAGCGTGGCGCATGGATTCATGGCACCCCTGCACCCCCAGCTCTGCTGACGTGAAACACTAGCCCTTGCCTTGGGGCCTCAGGTCACCTTTCCTTTGGCCGGAGCTGACTCTGCAGTGCAGTGGTATGAGTCCCCAGAAAGGCATTTGCCAGCACAGGATGGGCTTTGAGAGAAGGCAGCCTTGCTCGCCCACAGCGACTACCCTGCAGTGGAGAGACGTCGGGCCGCAAGCGCTGCTCAGGCAGCTTGGAAGGCCGAAACAAGTCGCTCGCACACGGGCAGAAGGCGTACTTTGCCATCAGTGTCCCACTTTCAGGCTTGATGACACAGCATGTTTATCTGAACGTTCTGTCTAGCTATCTAGTACAAGGGAACGAGGGCCCCCTTCTGGTAAGAAAGGTTTCCCGGTGGGGGGTGCCGTACGTGCAGGAGAGCGTTCCCCACGCTCTGCCAAGTTTGGTACTTGGTGACTCGGGGTGGTCCCGAACGTCCAGCATTGTCCCGGGGACAGCCGTCCAGCGTTTTCTTTTTCAGGCTGGACGTAAACAACTAGCTTCCAGGTGCCGAAGGGAGTCGTCCTTGAGGCGTCCCCTGGTTTCACTGGGGACGCACAGTGGTGTTTCTCAGAAGAGCCCAAATCGCTCCCTGGGGCACACCAGCATGGAATGTAAGGCTGCTCAGAACTGCGTTCCTGAGGCCGTTTGCAGGCTGAACAAACGGGAGGTGTCGAGCGAAGAGGGCAGCACTGTGCCTTTACTGCTGGCACATCCGTGCAGTTAAAGCAAACGGACGTTTCCACTCCGGCGGCTCAAACGCCACACAAGAGCTGGGCGGCACACAGTGCCCTCTCCCAAAACTTACAACGAACGTGAGTGCGCAATGAGTCCTGCGATACCTTACAGAGTTGACGCTCTCCTTTACCGCCTGCTTCCTCACTAGGGCGGCACGCTTCACTTTACTACTGGAAAACGCTGGACTTTGACTCGAGGCCAGGGCTCACCTTTCTGTCGCCGGTAATCTCCGGAATGCTCTTGGAGACGCTCCCAGCAAGGAACTGAGACCAGCGAGCCTGATGCGAGTAAACTCGCACTTTTTCCCTGAGGCCTTCTGGAGCAAAGAAAAGACGGGCCCCAGGAGTGTGCCTCAGGCACCCTTCTCGCCGCATCTCATCCACCCGGGGGGGAAATTACGTTTGGGCAGGGTCGCCCTGTTTCAAACGTGAGCTCAGACAGTTATCCTCAGTAGTTTCTGACTACCTCAAGGACACAGCGGGAGGAACAGGGCCTTTCCTCGGAGACACTTTCGGACACAGGGTCCCCTGCAGTGCATCCACTGCCTAGGTCGTGAAGTACCTGAGGCGGGCCTCAGTGCTCCGTCCCATACCTAGCTGTGTTAAGGGTGAAAGATGTACGTTTCTTCCGGCTGCACTCACAGCCTAGCTCGCGCTTCTGCGAGAGTGCCGTCCTGAGTGTTTCCCTGGACTGAGTCGTCAGCACGGGGTGTTTCTGAAGCACAGGTCCGTTTCTGTCAGTGAGGCCGATCGACTTGCAGGGAGGCTGCCCAGCGCTGCTCCCACGCGTCTCTGTTATGACTGGGACACTCTACCTCGGCCCCCAGCAAGCAACGCGTGGCCCTTGCTAGGAATGTGAAGAGTGGCTCCCACGGGCCTCCTTTCCCCCTGAGGTTCCTCAGAAGCGACCGGCCGCTCCTCCGGCACAGAGCAGTCACCATGCCAAAGTGGTGCACGGCCGCCTCTGCTCTGTGTCCCCGGAGGCATCGGGGAGTTCAGGCCATCCAGCGTGGCGCATGGATTCATGGCACCCCTGCACCCCCAGCTCTGCTGACGTGAAACACTAGCCCTTGCCTTGGGGCCTCAGGTCACCTTTCCTTTGGCCGGAGCTGACTCTGCAGTGCAGTGGTATGAGTCCCCAGAAAGGCATTTGCCAGCACAGGATGGGCTTTGAGAGAAGGCAGCCTTGCTCGCCCACAGCGACTACCCTGCAGTGGAGAGACGTCGGGCCGCAAGCGCTGCTCAGGCAGCTTGGAAGGCCGAAACAAGTCGCTCGCACACGGGCAGAAGGCGTACTTTGCCATCAGTGTCCCACTTTCAGGCTTGATGACACAGCATGTTTATCTGAACGTTCTGTCTAGCTATCTAGTACAAGGGAACGAGGGCCCCCTTCTGGTAAGAAAGGTTTCCCGGTGGGGGGTGCCGTACGTGCAGGAGAGCGTTCCCCACGCTGTGCCAAGTTTGGTACTTGGTGACTCGGGGTGGTCCCGAACGTCCAGCATTGTCCCGGGGACAGCCGTCCAGCGTTTTCTTTTTCAGGCTGGACGTAAACAACTAGCTTCCAGGTGCCGAAGGGAGTCGTCCTTGAGGCGTCCCCTGGTTTCACTGGGGACGCACAGTGGTGTTTCTCAGAAGAGCCCAAATCGCTCCCTGGGGCACACCAGCATGGAATGTAAGGCTGCTCAGAACTGCGTTCCTGAGGCCGTTTGCAGGCTGAACAAACGGGAGGTGTCGAGCGAAGAGGGCAGCACTGTGCCTTTACTGCTGGCACATCCGTGCAGTTAAAGCAAACGGACGTTTCCACTCCGGCGGCTCAAACGCCACACAAGAGCTGGGCGGCACACAGTGCCCTCTCCCAAAACTTACAACGAACGTGAGTGCGCAATGAGTCCTGCGACACCTTACAGAGTTGACGCTCTCCTTTACCGCCTGCTTCCTCACTAGGGCGGCACGCTTCACTTTACTACTGGAAAACGCTGGACTTTGACTCGAGGCCAGGGCTCACCTTTCTGTCGCCGGTAATCTCCGGAATGCTCTTGGAGACGCTCCCAGCAAGGAACTGAGACCAGCGAGCCTGATGCGAGTAAACTCGCACTTTTTCCCTGAGGCCTTCTGGAGCAAAGAAAAGAAGGGCCCCAGGAGTGTGCCTCAGGCACCCTTCTCGCCGCATCTCATCCACCCGGGGGGGAAATTACGTTTGGGCAGGGTCGCCCTGTTTCAAACGTGAGCTCAGACAGTTATCCTCAGTAGTTTCTGACTACCTCAAGGACACAGCGGGAGGAACAGGGCCTTTCCTCGGAGACACTTTCGGACACAGGGTCCCCTGCAGTGCATCCACTGCCTAGGTCGTGAAGTACCTGAGGCGGGCCTCAGTGCTCCGTCCCATACCTAGCTGTGTTAAGGGTGAAAGATGTACGTTTCTTCCGGCTGCACTCACAGCCTAGCTCGCGCTTCTGCGAGAGTGCCGTCCTGAGTGTTTCCCTGGACTGAGTCGTCAGCACGGGGTGTTTCTGAAGCACAGGTCCGTTTCTGTCAGTGAGGCCGATCGACTTGCAGGGAGGCTGCCCAGCGCTGCTCCCACGCGTCTCTGTTATGACTGGGACACTCTACCTCGGCCCCCAGCAAGCAACGCGTGGCCCTTGCTAGGAATGTGAAGAGTGGCTCCCACGGGCCTCCTTTCCCCCTGAGGTTCCTCAGAAGCGACCGGCCGCTCCTCCGGCACAGAGCAGTCACCATGCCAAAGTGGTGCACGGCCGCCTCTGCTCTGTGTCCCCGGAGGCATCGGGGAGTTCAGGCCATCCAGCGTGGCGCATGGATTCATGGCACCCCTGCACCCCCAGCTCTGCTGACGTGAAACACTAGCCCTTGCCTTGGGGCCTCAGGTCACCTTTCCTTTGGCCGGAGCTGACTCTGCAGTGCAGTGGTATGAGTCCCTAGAAAGGCATTTGCCAGCACAGGATGGGCTTTGAGAGAAGGCAGCCTTGCTCGCCCACAGCGACTACCCTGCAGTGGAGAGACGTCGGGCCGCAAGCGCTGCTCAGGCAGCTTGGAAGGCCGAAACAAGTCGCTCGCACACGGGCAGAAGGCGTACTTTGCCATCAGTGTCCCACTTTCAGGCTTGATGACACAGCATGTTTATCTGAACGTTCTGTCTAGCTATCTAGTACAAGGGAACGAGGGCCCCCTTCTGGTAAGAAAGGTTTCCCGGTGGGGGGTGCCGTACGTGCAGGAGAGCGTTCCCCACGCTGTGCCAAGTTTGGTACTTGGTGACTCGGGGTGGTCCCGAACGTCCAGCATTGTCCCGGGGACAGCCGTCCAGCGTTTTCTTTTTCAGGCTGGACGTAAACAACTAGCTTCCAGGTGCCGAAGGGAGTCGTCCTTGAGGCGTCCCCTGGTTTCACTGGGGACGCACAGTGGTGTTTCTCAGAAGAGCCCAAATCGCTCCCTGGGGCACACCAGCATGGAATGTAAGGCTGCTCAGAACTGCGTTCCTGAGGCCGTTTGCAGGCTGAACAAACGGGAGGTGTCGAGCGAAGAGGGCAGCACTGTGCCTTTACTGCTGGCACATCCGTGCAGTTAAAGCAAACGGACGTTTCCACTCCGGCGGCTCAAACGCCACACAAGAGCTGGGCGGCACACAGTGCCCTCTCCCAAAACTTACAACGAACGTGAGTGCGCAATGAGTCCTGCGATACCTTACAGAGTTGACGCTCTCCTTTACCGCCTGCTTCCTCACTAGGGCGGCACGCTTCACTTTACTACTGGAAAACGCTGGACTTTGACTCGAGGCCAGGGCTCACCTTTCTGTCGCCGGTAATCTCCGGAATGCTCTTGGAGACGCTCCCAGCAAGGAACTGAGACCAGCGAGCCTGATGCGAGTAAACTCGCACTTTTTCCCTGAGGCCTTCTGGAGCAAAGAAAAGACGGGCCCCAGGAGTGTGCCTCAGGCACCCTTCTCGCCGCATCTCATCCACCCGGGGGGGAAATTACGTTTGGGCAGGGTCGCCCTGTTTCAAACGTGAGCTCAGACAGTTATCCTCAGTAGTTTCTGACTACCTCAAGGACACAGCGGGAGGAACAGGGCCTTTCCTCGGAGACACTTTCGGACACAGGGTCCCCTGCAGTGCATCCACTGCCTAGGTCGTGAAGTACCTGAGGCGGGCCTCAGTGCTCCGTCCCATACCTAGCTGTGTTAAGGGTGAAAGATGTACGTTTCTTCCGGCTGCACTCACAGCCTAGCTCGCGCTTCTGCGAGAGTGCCGTCCTGAGTGTTTCCCTGGACTGAGTCGTCAGCACGGGGTGTTTCTGAAGCACAGGTCCGTTTCAGTCAGTGAGGCCGATCGACTTGCAGGGAGGCTGCCCAGCGCTGCTCCCACGCGTCTCTGTTATGACTGGGACACTCTACCTCGGCCCCCAGCAAGCAACGCGTGGCCCTTGCTAGGAATGTGAAGAGTGGCTCCCACGGGCCTCCTTTCCCCCTGAGGTTCCTCAGAAGCGACCGGCCGCTCCTCCGGCACAGAGCAGTCACCATGCCAAAGTGGTGCACGGCCGCCTCTGCTCTGTGTCCCCGGAGGCATCGGGGAGTTCAGGCCATCCAGCGTGGCGCATGGATTCATGGCACCCCTGCACCCCCAGCTCTGCTGACGTGAAACACTAGCCCTTGCCTTGGGGCCTCAGGTCACCTTTCCTTTGGCCGGAGCTGACTCTGCAGTGCAGTGGTATGAGTCCCCAGAAAGGCATTTGCCAGCACAGGATGGGCTTTGAGAGAAGGCAGCCTTGCTCGCCCACAGCGACTACCCTGCAGTGGAGAGACGTCGGGCCGCAAGCGCTGCTCAGGCAGCTTGGAAGGCCGAAACAAGTCGCTCGCACACGGGCAGAAGGCGTACTTTGCCATCAGTGTCCCACTTTCAGGCTTGATGACACAGCATGTTTATCTGAACGTTCTGTCTAGCTATCTAGTACAAGGGAACGAGGGCCCCCTTCTGGTAAGAAAGGTTTCCCGGTGGGGGGTGCCGTACGTGCAAGAGAGCGTTCCCCACGCTGTGCCAAGTTTGGTACTTGGTGACTCGGGGTGGTCCCGAACGTCCAGCATTGTCCCGGGGACAGCCGTCCAGCGTTTTCTTTTTCAGGCTGGACGTAAACAACTAGCTTCCAGGTGCCGAAGGGAGTCGTCCTTGAGGCGTCCCCTGGTTTCACTGGGGACGCACAGTGGTGTTTCTCAGAAGAGCCCAAATCGCTCCCTGGGGCACACCAGCATGGAATGTAAGGCTGCTCAGAACTGCGTTCCTGAGGCCGTTTGCAGGCTGAACAAACGGGAGGTGTCGAGCGAAGAGGGCAGCACTGTGCCTTTACTGCTGGCACATCCGTGCAGTTAAAGCAAACGGACGTTTCCACTCCGGCGGCTCAAACGCCACACAAGAGCTGGGCGGCACACAGTGCCCTCTCCCAAAACTTACAACGAACGTGAGTGCGCAATGAGTCCTGCGATACCTTACAGAGTTGACGCTCTCCTTTACCGCCTGCTTCCTCACTAGGGCGGCACGCTTCACTTTACTACTGGAAAACGCTGGACTTTGACTCGAGGCCAGGGCTCACCTTTCTGTCGCCGGTAATCTCCGGAATGCTCTTGGAGACGCTCCCAGCAAGGAACTGAGACCAGCGAGCCTGATGCGAGTAAACTCGCACTTTTTCCCTGAGGCCTTCTGGAGCAAAGAAAAGACGGGCCCCAGGAGTGTGCCTCAGGCACCCTTCTCGCCGCATCTCATCCACCCGGGGGGGAAATTACGTTTGGGCAGGGTCGCCCTGTTTCAAACGTGAGCTCAGACAGTTATCCTCAGTAGTTTCTGACTACCTCAAGGACACAGCGGGAGGAACAGGGCCTTTCCTCGGAGACACTTTCGGACACAGGGTCCCCTGCAGTGCATCCACTGCCTAGGTCGTGAAGTACCTGAGGCGGGCCTCAGTGCTCCGTCCCATACCTAGCTGTGTTAAGGGTGAAAGATGTACGTTTCTTCCGGCTGCACTCACAGCCTAGCTCGCGCTTCTGCGAGAGTGCCGTCCTGAGTGTTTCCCTGGACTGAGTCGTCAGCACGGGGTGTTTCTGAAGCACAGGTCCGTTTCTGTCAGTGAGGCCGATCGACTTGCAGGGAGGCTGCCCAGCGCTGCTCCCACGCGTCTCTGTTATGACTGGGACACTCTACCTCGGCCCCCAGCAAGCAACGCGTGGCCCTTGCTAGGAATGTGAAGAGTGGCTCCCACGGGCCTCCTTTCCCCCTGAGGTTCCTCAGAAGCGACCGGCCGCTCCTCCGGCACAGAGCAGTCACCATGCCAAAGTGGTGCACGGCCGCCTCTGCTCTGTGTCCCCGGAGGCATCGGGGAGTTCAGGCCATCCAGCGTGGCGCATGGATTCATGGCACCCCTGCACCCCCAGCTCTGCTGACGTGAAACACTAGCCCTTGCCTTGGGGCCTCAGGTCACCTTTCCTTTGGCCGGAGCTGACTCTGCAGTGCAGTGGTATGAGTCCCCAGAAAGGCATTTGCCAGCACAGGATGGGCTTTGAGAGAAGGCAGCCTTGCTCGCCCACAGCGACTACCCTGCAGTGGAGAGACGTCGGGCCGCAAGCGCTGCTCAGGCAGCTTGGAAGGCCGAAACAAGTCGCTCGCACACGGGCAGAAGGCGTACTTTGCCATCAGTGTCCCACTTTCAGGCTTGATGACACAGCATGTTTATCTGAACGTTCTGTCTAGCTATCTAGTACAAGGGAACGAGGGCCCCCTTCTGGTAAGAAAGGTTTCCCGGTGGGGGGTGCCGTACGTGCAGGAGAGCGTTCCCCACGCTGTGCCAAGTTTGGTACTTGGTGACTCGGGGTGGTCCCGAACGTCCAGCATTGTCCCGGGGACAGCCGTCCAGCGTTTTCTTTTTCAGGCTGGACGTAAACAACTAGCTTCCAGGTGCCGAAGGGAGTCGTCCTTGAGGCGTCCCCTGGTTTCACTGGGGACGCACAGTGGTGTTTCTCAGAAGAGCCCAAATCGCTCCCTGGGGCACACCAGCATGGAATGTAAGGCTGCTCAGAACTGCGTTCCTGAGGCCGTTTGCAGGCTGAACAAACGGGAGGTGTCGAGCGAAGAGGGCAGCACTGTGCCTTTACTGCTGGCACATCCGTGCAGTTAAAGCAAACGGACGTTTCCACTCCGGCGGCTCAAACGCCACACAAGAGCTGGGCGGCACACAGTGCCCTCTCCCAAAACTTACAACGAACGTGAGTGCGCAATGAGTCCTGCGATACCTTACAGAGTTGACGCTCTCCTTTACCGCCTGCTTCCTCACTAGGGCGGCACGCTTCACTTTACTACTGGAAAACGCTGGACTTTGACTCGAGGCCACGGCTCACCTTTCTGTCGCCGGTAATCTCCGGAATGCTCTTGGAGACGCTCCCAGCAAGGAACTGAGACCAGCGAGCCTGATGCGAGTAAACTCGCACTTTTTCCCTGAGGCCTTCTGGAGCAAAGAAAAGACGGGCCCCAGGAGTGTGCCTCAGGCACCCTTCTCGCCGCATCTCATCCACCCGGGGGGGAAATTACGTTTGGGCAGGGTCGCCCTGTTTCAAACGTGAGCTCAGACAGTTATCCTCAGTAGTTTCTGACTACCTCAAGGACACAGCGGGAGGAACAGGGCCTTTCCTCGGAGACACTTTCGGACACAGGGTCCCCTGCAGTGCATCCACTGCCTAGGTCGTGAAGTACCTGAGGCGGGCCTCGGTGCTCCGTCCCATACCTAGCTGTGTTAAGGGTGAAAGATGTACGTTTCTTCCGGCTGCACTCACAGCCTAGCTCGCGCTTCTGCGAGAGTGCCGTCCTGAGTGTTTCCCTGGACTGAGTCGTCAGCACGGGGTGTTTCTGAAGCACAGGTCCGTTTCTGTCAGTGAGGCCGATCGACTTGCAGGGAGGCTGCCCAGCGCTGCTCCCACGCGTCTCTGTTATGACTGGGACACTCTACCTCGGCCCCCAGCAAGCAACGCGTGGCCCTTGCTAGGAATGTGACGAGTGGCTCCCACGGGCCTCCTTTCCCCCTGAGGTTCCTCAGAAGCGACCGGCCGCTCCTCCGGCACAGAGCACTCACCATGCCAAAGTGGTGCACGGCCGCCTCTGCTCTGTGTCCCCGGAGGCATCGGGGAGTTCAGGCCATCCAGCGTGGCGCATGGATTCATGGCACCCCTGCACCCCCAGCTCTGCTGACGTGAAACACTAGCCCTTGCCTTGGGGCCTCAGGTCACCTTTCCTTTGGCCGGAGCTGACTCTGCAGTGCAGTGGTATGAGTCCCCAGAAAGGCATTTGCCAGCACAGGATGGGCTTTGAGAGAAGGCAGCCTTGCTCGCCCACAGCGACTACCCTGCAGTGGAGAGACGTCGGGCCGCAAGCGCTGCTCAGGCAGCTTGGAAGGCCGAAACAAGTCGCTCGCACACGGGCAGAAGGCGTACTTTGCCATCAGTGTCCCACTTTCAGGCTTGATGACACAGCATGTTTATCTGAACGTTCTGTCTAGCTATCTAGTACAAGGGAACGAGGGCCCCCTTCTGGTAAGAAAGGTTTCCCGGTGGGGGGTGCCGTACGTGCAGGAGAGCGTTCCCCACGCTGTGCCAAGTTTGGTACTTGGTGACTCGGGGTGGTCCCGAACGTCCAGCATTGTCCCGGGGACAGCCGTCCAGCGTTTTCTTTTTCAGGCTGGACGTAAACAACTAGCTTCCAGGTGCCGAAGGGAGTCGTCCTTGAGGCGTCCCCTGGTTTCACTGGGGACGCACAGTGGTGTTTCTCAGAAGAGCCCAAATCGCTCCCTGGGGCACACCAGCATGGAATGTAAGGCTGCTCAGAACTGCGTTCCTGAGGCCGTTTGCAGGCTGAACAAACGGGAGGTGTCGAGCGAAGAGGGCAGCACTGTGCCTTTACTGCTGGCACATCCGTGCAGTTAAAGCAAACGGACGTTTCCACTCCGGCGGCTCAAACGCCACACAAGAGCTGGGCGGCACACAGTGCCCTCTCCCAAAACTTACAACGAACGTGAGTGCGCAATGAGTCCTGCGATACCTTACAGAGTTGACGCTCTCCTTTACCGCCTGCTTCCTCACTAGGGCGGCACGCTTCACTTTACTACTGGAAAACGCTGGACTTTGACTCGAGGCCAGGGCTCACCTTTCTGTCGCCGGTAATCTCCGGAATGCTCTTGGAGACGCTCCCAGCAAGGAACTGAGACCAGCGAGCCTGATGCGAGTAAACTCGCACTTTTTCCCTGAGGCCTTCTGGAGCAAAGAAAAGACGGGCCCCAGGAGTGTGCCTCAGGCACCCTTCTCGCCGCATCTCATCCACCCGGGGGGGAAATTACGTTTGGGCAGGGTCGCCCTGTTTCAAACGTGAGCTCAGACAGTTATCCTCAGTAGTTTCTGACTACCTCAAGGACACAGCGGGAGGAACAGGGCCTTTCCTCGGAGACACTTTCGGACACAGGGTCCCCTGCAGTGCATCCACTGCCTAGGTCGTGAAGTACCTGAGGCGGGCCTCGGTGCTCCGTCCCATACCTAGCTGTGTTAAGGGTGAAAGATGTACGTTTCTTCCGGCTGCACTCACAGCCTAGCTCGCGCTTCTGCGAGAGTGCCGTCCTGAGTGTTTCCCTGGACTGAGTCGTCAGCACGGGGTGTTTCTGAAGCACAGGTCCGTTTCTGTCAGTGAGGCCGATCGACTTGCAGGGAGGCTGCCCAGCGCTGCTCCCACGCGTCTCTGTTATGACTGGGACACTCTACCTCGGCCCCCAGCAAGCAACGCGTGGCCCTTGCTAGGAATGTGAAGAGTGGCTCCCACGGGCCTCCTTTCCCCCTGAGGTTCCTCAGAAGCGACCGGCCGCTCCTCCGGCACAGAGCAGTCACCATGCCAAAGTGGTGCACGGCCGCCTCTGCTCTGTGTCCCCGGAGGCATCGGGGAGTTCAGGCCATCCAGCGTGGCGCATGGATTCATGGCACCCCTGCACCCCCAGCTCTGCTGACGTGAAACACTAGCCCTTGCCTTGGGGCCTCAGGTCACCTTTCCTTTGGCCGGAGCTGACTCTGCAGTGCAGTGGTATGAGTCCCCAGAAAGGCATTTGCCAGCACAGGATGGGCTTTGAGAGAAGGCAGCCTTGCTCGCCCACAGCGACTACCCTGCAGTGGAGAGACGTCGGGCCGCAAGCGCTGCTCAGGCAGCTTGGAAGGCCGAAACAAGTCGCTCGCACACGGGCAGAAGGCGTACTTTGCCATCAGTGTCCCACTTTCAGGCTTGATGACACAGCATGTTTATCTGAACGTTCTGTCTAGCTATCTAGTACAAGGGAACGAGGGCCCCCTTCTGGTAAGAAAGGTTTCCCGGTGGGGGGTGCCGTACGTGCAGGAGAGCGTTCCCCACGCTCTGCCAAGTTTGGTACTTGGTGACTCGGGGTGGTCCCGAACGTCCAGCATTGTCCCGGGGACAGCCGTCCAGCGTTTTCTTTTTCAGGCTGGACGTAAACAACTAGCTTCCAGGTGCCGAAGGGAGTCGTCCTTGAGGCGTCCCCTGGTTTCACTGGGGACGCACAGTGGTGTTTCTCAGAAGAGCCCAAATCGCTCCCTGGGGCACACCAGCATGGAATGTAAGGCTGCTCAGAACTGCGTTCCTGAGGCCGTTTGCAGGCTGAACAAACGGGAGGTGTCGAGCGAAGAGGGCAGCACTGTGCCTTTACTGCTGGCACATCCGTGCAGTTAAAGCAAACGGACGTTTCCACTCCGGCGGCTCAAACGCCACACAAGAGCTGGGCGGCACACAGTGCCCTCTCCCAAAACTTACAACGAACGTGAGTGCGCAATGAGTCCTGCGATACCTTACAGAGTTGACGCTCTCCTTTACCGCCTGCTTCCTCACTAGGGCGGCACGCTTCACTTTACTACTGGAAAACGCTGGACTTTGACTCGAGGCCAGGGCTCACCTTTCTGTCGCCGGTAATCTCCGGAATGCTATTGGAGACGCTCCCAGCAAGGAACTGAGACCAGCGAGCCTGATGCGAGTAAACTCGCACTTTTTCCCTGAGGCCTTCTGGAGCAAAGAAAAGACGGGCCCCAGGAGTGTGCCTCAGGCACCCTTCTCGCCGCATCTCATCCACCCGGGGGGGAAATTACGTTTGGGCAGGGTCGCCCTGTTTCAAACGTGAGCTCAGACAGTTATCCTCAGTAGTTTCTGACTACCTCAAGGACACAGCGGGAGGAACAGGGCCTTTCCTCGGAGACACTTTCGGACACAGGGTCCCCTGCAGTGCATCCACTGCCTAGGTCGTGAAGTACCTGAGGCGGGCCTCAGTGCTCCGTCCCATACCTAGCTGTGTTAAGGGTGAAAGATGTACGTTTCTTCCGGCTGCACTCACAGCCTAGCTCGCGCTTCTGCGAGAGTGCCGTCCTGAGTGTTTCCCTGGACTGAGTCGTCAGCACGGGGTGTTTCTGAAGCACAGGTCCGTTTCTGTCAGTGAGGCCGATCGACTTGCAGGGAGGCTGCCCAGCGCTGCTCCCACGCGTCTCTGTTATGACTGGGACACTCTACCTCGGCCCCCAGCAAGCAACGCGTGGCCCTTGCTAGGAATGTGAAGAGTGGCTCCCACGGGCCTCCTTTCCCCCTGAGGTTCCTCAGAAGCGACCGGCCGCTCCTCCGGCACAGAGCAGTCACCATGCCAAAGTGGTGCACGGCCGCCTCTGCTCTGTGTCCCCGGAGGCATCGGGGAGTTCAGGCCATCCAGCGTGGCGCATGGATTCATGGCACCCCTGCACCCCCAGCTCTGCTGACGTGAAACACTAGCCCTTGCCTTGGGGCCTCAGGTCACCTTTCCTTTGGCCGGAGCTGACTCTGCAGTGCAGTGGTATGAGTCCCCAGAAAGGCATTTGCCAGCACAGGATGGGCTTTGAGAGAAGGCAGCCTTGCTCGCCCACAGCGACTACCCTGCAGTGGAGAGACGTCGGGCCGCAAGCGCTGCTCAGGCAGCTTGGAAGGCCGAAACAAGTCGCTCGCACACGGGCAGAAGGCGTACTTTGCCATCAGTGTCCCACTTTCAGGCTTGATGACACAGCATGTTTATCTGAACGTTCTGTCTAGCTATCTAGTACAAGGGAACGAGGGCCCCCTTCTGGTAAGAAAGGTTTCCCGGTGGGGGGTGCCGTACGTGCAGGAGAGCGTTCCCCACGCTGTGCCAAGTTTGGTACTTGGTGACTCGGGGTGGTCCCGAACGTCCAGCATTGTCCCGGGGACAGCCGTCCAGCGTTTTCTTTTTCAGGCTGGACGTAAACAACTAGCTTCCAGGTGCCGAAGGGAGTCGTCCTTGAGGCGTCCCCTGGTTTCACTGGGGACGCACAGTGGTGTTTCTCAGAAGAGCCCAAATCGCTCCCTGGGGCACACCAGCATGGAATGTAAGGCTGCTCAGAACTGCGTTCCTGAGGCCGTTTGCAGGCTGAACAAACGGGAGGTGTCGAGCGAAGAGGGCAGCACTGTGCCTTTACTGCTGGCACATCCGTGCAGTTAAAGCAAACGGACGTTTCCACTCCGGCGGCTCAAACGCCACACAAGAGCTGGGCGGCACACAGTGCCCTCTCCCAAAACTTACAACGAACGTGAGTGCGCAATGAGTCCTGCGACACCTTACAGAGTTGACGCTCTCCTTTACCGCCTGCTTCCTCACTAGGGCGGCACGCTTCACTTTACTACTGGAAAACGCTGGACTTTGACTCGAGGCCAGGGCTCACCTTTCTGTCGCCGGTAATCTCCGGAATGCTCTTGGAGACGCTCCCAGCAAGGAACTGAGACCAGCGAGCCTGATGCGAGTAAACTCGCACTTTTTCCCTGAGGCCTTCTGGAGCAAAGAAAAGAAGGGCCCCAGGAGTGTGCCTCAGGCACCCTTCTCGCCGCATCTCATCCACCCGGGGGGGAAATTACGTTTGGGCAGGGTCGCCCTGTTTCAAACGTGAGCTCAGACAGTTATCCTCAGTAGTTTCTGACTACCTCAAGGACACAGCGGGAGGAACAGGGCCTTTCCTCGGAGACACTTTCGGACACAGGGTCCCCTGCAGTGCATCCACTGCCTAGGTCGTGAAGTACCTGAGGCGGGCCTCAGTGCTCCGTCCCATACCTAGCTGTGTTAAGGGTGAAAGATGTACGTTTCTTCCGGCTGCACTCACAGCCTAGCTCGCGCTTCTGCGAGAGTGCCGTCCTGAGTGTTTCCCTGGACTGAGTCGTCAGCACGGGGTGTTTCTGAAGCACAGGTCCGTTTCTGTCAGTGAGGCCGATCGACTTGCAGGGAGGCTGCCCAGCGCTGCTCCCACGCGTCTCTGTTATGACTGGGACACTCTACCTCGGCCCCCAGCAAGCAACGCGTGGCCCTTGCTAGGAATGTGAAGAGTGGCTCCCACGGGCCTCCTTTCCCCCTGAGGTTCCTCAGAAGCGACCGGCCGCTCCTCCGGCACAGAGCAGTCACCATGCCAAAGTGGTGCACGGCCGCCTCTGCTCTGTGTCCCCGGAGGCATCGGGGAGTTCAGGCCATCCAGCGTGGCGCATGGATTCATGGCACCCCTGCACCCCCAGCTCTGCTGACGTGAAACACTAGCCCTTGCCTTGGGGCCTCAGGTCACCTTTCCTTTGGCCGGAGCTGACTCTGCAGTGCAGTGGTATGAGTCCCTAGAAAGGCATTTGCCAGCACAGGATGGGCTTTGAGAGAAGGCAGCCTTGCTCGCCCACAGCGACTACCCTGCAGTGGAGAGACGTCGGGCCGCAAGCGCTGCTCAGGCAGCTTGGAAGGCCGAAACAAGTCGCTCGCACACGGGCAGAAGGCGTACTTTGCCATCAGTGTCCCACTTTCAGGCTTGATGACACAGCATGTTTATCTGAACGTTCTGTCTAGCTATCTAGTACAAGGGAACGAGGGCCCCCTTCTGGTAAGAAAGGTTTCCCGGTGGGGGGTGCCGTACGTGCAGGAGAGCGTTCCCCACGCTGTGCCAAGTTTGGTACTTGGTGACTCGGGGTGGTCCCGAACGTCCAGCATTGTCCCGGGGACAGCCGTCCAGCGTTTTCTTTTTCAGGCTGGACGTAAACAACTAGCTTCCAGGTGCCGAAGGGAGTCGTCCTTGAGGCGTCCCCTGGTTTCACTGGGGACGCACAGTGGTGTTTCTCAGAAGAGCCCAAATCGCTCCCTGGGGCACACCAGCATGGAATGTAAGGCTGCTCAGAACTGCGTTCCTGAGGCCGTTTGCAGGCTGAACAAACGGGAGGTGTCGAGCGAAGAGGGCAGCACTGTGCCTTTACTGCTGGCACATCCGTGCAGTTAAAGCAAACGGACGTTTCCACTCCGGCGGCTCAAACGCCACACAAGAGCTGGGCGGCACACAGTGCCCTCTCCCAAAACTTACAACGAACGTGAGTGCGCAATGAGTCCTGCGACACCTTACAGAGTTGACGCTCTCCTTTACCGCCTGCTTCCTCACTAGGGCGGCACGCTTCACTTTACTACTGGAAAACGCTGGACTTTGACTCGAGGCCAGGGCTCACCTTTCTGTCGCCGGTAATCTCCGGAATGCTCTTGGAGACGCTCCCAGCAAGGAACTGAGACCAGCGAGCCTGATGCGAGTAAACTCGCACTTTTTCCCTGAGGCCTTCTGGAGCAAAGAAAAGAAGGGCCCCAGGAGTGTGCCTCAGGCACCCTTCTCGCCGCATCTCATCCACCCGGGGGGGAAATTACGTTTGGGCAGGGTCGCCCTGTTTCAAACGTGAGCTCAGACAGTTATCCTCAGTAGTTTCTGACTACCTCAAGGACACAGCGGGAGGAACAGGGCCTTTCCTCGGAGACACTTTCGGACACAGGGTCCCCTGCAGTGCATCCACTGCCTAGGTCGTGAAGTACCTGAGGCGGGCCTCAGTGCTCCGTCCCATACCTAGCTGTGTTAAGGGTGAAAGATGTACGTTTCTTCCGGCTGCACTCACAGCCTAGCTCGCGCTTCTGCGAGAGTGCCGTCCTGAGTGTTTCCCTGGACTGAGTCGTCAGCACGGGGTGTTTCTGAAGCACAGGTCCGTTTCTGTCAGTGAGGCCGATCGACTTGCAGGGAGGCTGCCCAGCGCTGCTCCCACGCGTCTCTGTTATGACTGGGACACTCTACCTCGGCCCCCAGCAAGCAACGCGTGGCCCTTGCTAGGAATGTGAAGAGTGGCTCCCACGGGCCTCCTTTCCCCCTGAGGTTCCTCAGAAGCGACCGGCCGCTCCTCCGGCACAGAGCAGTCACCATGCCAAAGTGGTGCACGGCCGCCTCTGCTCTGTGTCCCCGGAGGCATCGGGGAGTTCAGGCCATCCAGCGTGGCGCATGGATTCATGGCACCCCTGCACCCCCAGCTCTGCTGACGTGAAACACTAGCCCTTGCCTTGGGGCCTCAGGTCACCTTTCCTTTGGCCGGAGCTGACTCTGCAGTGCAGTGGTATGAGTCCCCAGAAAGGCATTTGCCAGCACAGGATGGGCTTTGAGAGAAGGCAGCCTTGCTCGCCCACAGCGACTACCCTGCAGTGGAGAGACGTCGGGCCGCAAGCGCTGCTCAGGCAGCTTGGAAGGCCGAAACAAGTCGCTCGCACACGGGCAGAAGGCGTACTTTGCCATCAGTGTCCCACTTTCAGGCTTGATGACACAGCATGTTTATCTGAACGTTCTGTCTAGCTATCTAGTACAAGGGAACGAGGGCCCCCTTCTGGTAAGAAAGGTTTCCCGGTGGGGGGTGCCGTACGTGCAGGAGAGCGTTCCCCACGCTGTGCCAAGTTTGGTACTTGGTGACTCGGGGTGGTCCCGAACGTCCAGCATTGTCCCGGGGACAGCCGTCCAGCGTTTTCTTTTTCAGGCTGGACGTAAACAACTAGCTTCCAGGTGCCGAAGGGAGTCGTCCTTGAGGCGTCCCCTGGTTTCACTGGGGACGCACAGTGGTGTTTCTCAGAAGAGCCCAAATCGCTCCCTGGGGCACACCAGCATGGAATGTAAGGCTGCTCAGAACTGCGTTCCTGAGGCCGTTTGCAGGCTGAACAAACGGGAGGTGTCGAGCGAAGAGGGCAGCACTGTGCCTTTACTGCTGGCACATCCGTGCAGTTAAAGCAAACGGACGTTTCCACTCCGGCGGCTCAAACGCCACACAAGAGCTGGGCGGCACACAGTGCCCTCTCCCAAAACTTACAACGAACGTGAGTGCGCAATGAGTCCTGCGATACCTTACAGAGTTGACGCTCTCCTTTACCGCCTGCTTCCTCACTAGGGCGGCACGCTTCACTTTACTACTGGAAAACGCTGGACTTTGACTCGAGGCCAGGGCTCACCTTTCTGTCGCCGGTAATCTCCGGAATGCTCTTGGAGACGCTCCCAGCAAGGAACTGAGACCAGCGAGCCTGATGCGAGTAAACTCGCACTTTTTCCCTGAGGCCTTCTGGAGCAAAGAAAAGAAGGGCCCCAGGAGTGTGCCTCAGGCACCCTTCTCGCCGCATCTCATCCACCCGGGGGGGAAATTACGTTTGGGCAGGGTCGCCCTGTTTCAAACGTGAGCTCAGACAGTTATCCTCAGTAGTTTCTGACTACCTCAAGGACACAGCGGGAGGAACAGGGCCTTTCCTCGGAGACACTTTCGGACACAGGGTCCCCTGCAGTGCATCCACTGCCTAGGTCGTGAAGTACCTGAGGCGGGCCTCGGTGCTCCGTCCCATACCTAGCTGTGTTAAGGGTGAAAGATGTACGTTTCTTCCGGCTGCACTCACAGCCTAGCTCGCGCTTCTGCGAGAGTGCCGTCCTGAGTGTTTCCCTGGACTGAGTCGTCAGCACGGGGTGTTTCTGAAGCACAGGTCCGTTTCTGTCAGTGAGGCCGATCGACTTGCAGGGAGGCTGCCCAGCGCTGCTCCCACGCGTCTCTGTTATGACTGGGACACTCTACCTCGGCCCCCAGCAAGCAACGCGTGGCCCTTGCTAGGAATGTGAAGAGTGGCTCCCACGGGCCTCCTTTCCCCCTGAGGTTCCTCAGAAGCGACCGGCCGCTCCTCCGGCACAGAGCAGTCACCATGCCAAAGTGGTGCACGGCCGCCTCTGCTCTGTGTCCCCGGAGGCATCGGGGAGTTCAGGCCATCCAGCGTGGCGCATGGATTCATGGCACCCCTGCACCCCCAGCTCTGCTGACGTGAAACAGTAGCCCTTGCCTTGGGGCCTCAGGTCACCTTTCCTTTGGCCGGAGCTGACTCTGCAGTGCAGTGGTATGAGTCCCCAGAAAGGCATTTGCCAGCACAGGATGGGCTTTGAGAGAAGGCAGCCTTGCTCGCCCACAGCGACTACCCTGCAGTGGAGAGACGTCGGGCCGCAAGCGCTGCTCAGGCAGCTTGGAAGGCCGAAACAAGTCGCTCGCACACGGGCAGAAGGCGTACTTTGCCATCAGTGTCCCACTTTCAGGCTTGATGACACAGCATGTTTATCTGAACGTTCTGTCTAGCTATCTAGTACAAGGGAACGAGGGCCCCCTTCTGGTAAGAAAGGTTTCCCGGTGGGGGGTGCCGTACGTGCAGGAGAGCGTTCCCCACGCTGTGCCAAGTTTGGTACTTGGTGACTCGGGGTGGTCCCGAACGTCCAGCATTGTCCCGGGGACAGCCGTCCAGCGTTTTCTTTTTCAGGCTGGACGTAAACAACTAGCTTCCAGGTGCCGAAGGGAGTCGTCCTTGAGGCGTCCCCTGGTTTCACTGGGGACGCACAGTGGTGTTTCTCAGAAGAGCCCAAATCGCTCCCTGGGGCACACCAGCATGGAATGTAAGGCTGCTCAGAACTGCGTTCCTGAGGCCGTTTGCAGGCTGAACAAACGGGAGGTGTCGAGCGAAGAGGGCAGCACTGTGCCTTTACTGCTGGCACATCCGTGCAGTTAAAGCAAACGGACGTTTCCACTCCGGCGGCTCAAACGCCACACAAGAGCTGGGCGGCACACAGTGCCCTCTCCCAAAACTTACAACGAACGTGAGTGCGCAATGAGTCCTGCGATACCTTACAGAGTTGACGCTCTCCTTTACCGCCTGCTTCCTCACTAGGGCGGCACGCTTCACTTTACTACTGGAAAACGCTGGACTTTGACTCGAGGCCAGGGCTCACCTTTCTGTCGCCGGTAATCTCCGGAATGCTCTTGGAGACGCTCCCAGCAAGGAACTGAGACCAGCGAGCCTGATGCGAGTAAACTCGCACTTTTTCCCTGAGGCCTTCTGGAGCAAAGAAAAGACGGGCCCCAGGAGTGTGCCTCAGGCACCCTTCTCGCCGCATCTCATCCACCCGGGGGGGAAATTACGTTTGGGCAGGGTCGCCCTGTTTCAAACGTGAGCTCAGACAGTTATCCTCAGTAGTTTCTGACTACCTCAAGGACACAGCGGGAGGAACAGGGCCTTTCCTCGGAGACACTTTCGGACACAGGGTCCCCTGCAGTGCATCCACTGCCTAGGTCGTGAAGTACCTGAGGCGGGCCTCGGTGCTCCGTCCCATACCTAGCTGTGTTAAGGGTGAAAGATGTACGTTTCTTCCGGCTGCACTCACAGCCTAGCTCGCGCTTCTGCGAGAGTGCCGTCCTGAGTGTTTCCCTGGACTGAGTCGTCAGCACGGGGTGTTTCTGAAGCACAGGTCCGTTTCTGTCAGTGAGGCCGATCGACTTGCAGGGAGGCTGCCCAGCGCTGCTCCCACGCGTCTCTGTTATGACTGGGACACTCTACCTCGGCCCCCAGCAAGCAACGCGTGGCCCTTGCTAGGAATGTGAAGAGTGGCTCCCACGGGCCTCCTTTCCCCCTGAGGTTCCTCAGAAGCGACCGGCCGCTCCTCCGGCACAGAGCAGTCACCATGCCAAAGTGGTGCACGGCCGCCTCTGCTCTGTGTCCCCGGAGGCATCGGGGAGTTCAGGCCATCCAGCGTGGCGCATGGATTCATGGCACCCCTGCACCCCCAGCTCTGCTGACGTGAAACACTAGCCCTTGCCTTGGGGCCTCAGGTCACCTTTCCTTTGGCCGGAGCTGACTCTGCAGTGCAGTGGTATGAGTCCCCAGAAAGGCATTTGCCAGCACAGGATGGGCTTTGAGAGAAGGCAGCCTTGCTCGCCCACAGCGACTACCCTGCAGTGGAGAGACGTCGGGCCGCAAGCGCTGCTCAGGCAGCTTGGAAGGCCGAAACAAGTCGCTCGCACACGGGCAGAAGGCGTACTTTGCCATCAGTGTCCCACTTTCAGGCTTGATGACACAGCATGTTTATCTGAACGTTCTGTCTAGCTATCTAGTACAAGGGAACGAGGGCCCCCTTCTGGTAAGAAAGGTTTCCCGGTGGGGGGTGCCGTACGTGCAGGAGAGCGTTCCCCACGCTGTGCCAAGTTTGGTACTTGGTGACTCGGGGTGGTCCCGAACGTCCAGCATTGTCCCGGGGACAGCCGTCCAGCGTTTTCTTTTTCAGGCTGGACGTAAACAACTAGCTTCCAGGTGCCGAAGGGAGTCGTCCTTGAGGCGTCCCCTGGTTTCACTGGGGACGCACAGTGGTGTTTCTCAGAAGAGCCCAAATCGCTCCCTGGGGCACACCAGCATGGAATGTAAGGCTGCTCAGAACTGCGTTCCTGAGGCCGTTTGCAGGCTGAACAAACGGGAGGTGTCGAGCGAAGAGGGCAGCACTGTGCCTTTACTGCTGGCACATCCGTGCAGTTAAAGCAAACGGACGTTTCCACTCCGGCGGCTCAAACGCCACACAAGAGCTGGGCGGCACACAGTGCCCTCTCCCAAAACTTACAACGAACGTGAGTGCGCAATGAGTCCTGCGACACCTTACAGAGTTGACGCTCTCCTTTACCGCCTGCTTCCTCACTAGGGCGGCACGCTTCACTTTACTACTGGAAAACGCTGGACTTTGACTCGAGGCCAGGGCTCACCTTTCTGTCGCCGGTAATCTCCGGAATGCTCTTGGAGACGCTCCCAGCAAGGAACTGAGACCAGCGAGCCTGATGCGAGTAAACTCGCACTTTTTCCCTGAGGCCTTCTGGAGCAAAGAAAAGACGGGCCCCAGGAGTGTGCCTCAGGCACCCTTCTCGCCGCATCTCATCCACCCGGGGGGGAAATTACGTTTGGGCAGGGTCGCCCTGTTTCAAACGTGAGCTCAGACAGTTATCCTCAGTAGTTTCTGACTACCTCAAGGACACAGCGGGAGGAACAGGGCCTTTCCTCGGAGACACTTTCGGACACAGGGTCCCCTGCAGTGCATCCACTGCCTAGGTCGTGAAGTACCTGAGGCGGGCCTCAGTGCTCCGTCCCATACCTAGCTGTGTTAAGGGTGAAAGATGTACGTTTCTTCCGGCTGCACTCACAGCCTAGCTCGCGCTTCTGCGAGAGTGCCGTCCTGAGTGTTTCCCTGGACTGAGTCGTCAGCACGGGGTGTTTCTGAAGCACAGGTCCGTTTCTGTCAGTGAGGCCGATCGACTTGCAGGGAGGCTGCCCAGCGCTGCTCCCACGCGTCTCTGTTATGACTGGGACACTCTACCTCGGCCCCCAGCAAGCAACGCGTGGCCCTTGCTAGGAATGTGAAGAGTGGCTCCCACGGGCCTCCTTTCCCCCTGAGGTTCCTCAGAAGCGACCGGCCGCTCCTCCGGCACAGAGCAGTCACCATGCCAAAGTGGTGCACGGCCGCCTCTGCTCTGTGTCCCCGGAGGCATCGGGGAGTTCAGGCCATCCAGCGTGGCGCATGGATTCATGGCACCCCTGCACCCCCAGCTCTGCTGACGTGAAACACTAGCCCTTGCCTTGGGGCCTCAGGTCACCTTTCCTTTGGCCGGAGCTGACTCTGCAGTGCAGTGGTATGAGTCCCCAGAAAGGCATTTGCCAGCACAGGATGGGCTTTGAGAGAAGGCAGCCTTGCTCGCCCACAGCGACTACCCTGCAGTGGAGAGACGTCGGGCCGCAAGCGCTGCTCAGGCAGCTTGGAAGGCCGAAACAAGTCGCTCGCACACGGGCAGAAGGCGTACTTTGCCATCAGTGTCCCACTTTCAGGCTTGATGACACAGCATGTTTATCTGAACGTTCTGTCTAGCTATCTAGTACAAGGGAACGAGGGCCCCCTTCTGGTAAGAAAGGTTTCCCGGTGGGGGGTGCCGTACGTGCAGGAGAGCGTTCCCCACGCTGTGCCAAGTTTGGTACTTGGTGACTCGGGGTGGTCCCGAACGTCCAGCATTGTCCCGGGGACAGCCGTCCAGCGTTTTCTTTTTCAGGCTGGACGTAAACAACTAGCTTCCAGGTGCCGAAGGGAGTCGTCCTTGAGGCGTCCCCTGGTTTCACTGGGGACGCACAGTGGTGTTTCTCAGAAGAGCCCAAATCGCTCCCTGGGGCACACCAGCATGGAATGTAAGGCTGCTCAGAACTGCGTTCCTGAGGCCGTTTGCAGGCTGAACAAACGGGAGGTGTCGAGCGAAGAGGGCAGCACTGTGCCTTTACTGCTGGCACATCCGTGCAGTTAAAGCAAACGGACGTTTCCACTCCGGCGGCTCAAACGCCACACAAGAGCTGGGCGGCACACAGTGCCCTCTCCCAAAACTTACAACGAACGTGAGTGCGCAATGAGTCCTGCGATACCTTACAGAGTTGACGCTCTCCTTTACCGCCTGCTTCCTCACTAGGGCGGCACGCTTCACTTTACTACTGGAAAACGCTGGACTTTGACTCGAGGCCAGGGCTCACCTTTCTGTCGCCGGTAATCTCCGGAATGCTCTTGGAGACGCTCCCAGCAAGGAACTGAGACCAGCGAGCCTGATGCGAGTAAACTCGCACTTTTTCCCTGAGGCCTTCTGGAGCAAAGAAAAGAAGGGCCCCAGGAGTGTGCCTCAGGCACCCTTCTCGCCGCATCTCATCCACCCGGGGGGGAAATTACGTTTGGGCAGGGTCGCCCTGTTTCAAACGTGAGCTCAGACAGTTATCCTCAGTAGTTTCTGACTACCTCAAGGACACAGCGGGAGGAACAGGGCCTTTCCTCGGAGACACTTTCGGACACAGGGTCCCCTGCAGTGCATCCACTGCCTAGGTCGTGAAGTACCTGAGGCGGGCCTCGGTGCTCCGTCCCATACCTAGCTGTGTTAAGGGTGAAAGATGTACGTTTCTTCCGGCTGCACTCACAGCCTAGCTCGCGCTTCTGCGAGAGTGCCGTCCTGAGTGTTTCCCTGGACTGAGTCGTCAGCACGGGGTGTTTCTGAAGCACAGGTCCGTTTCTGTCAGTGAGGCCGATCGACTTGCAGGGAGGCTGCCCAGCGCTGCTCCCACGCGTCTCTGTTATGACTGGGACACTCTACCTCGGCCCCCAGCAAGCAACGCGTGGCCCTTGCTAGGAATGTGAAGAGTGGCTCCCACGGGCCTCCTTTCCCCCTGAGGTTCCTCAGAAGCGACCGGCCGCTCCTCCGGCACAGAGCAGTCACCATGCCAAAGTGGTGCACGGCCGCCTCTGCTCTGTGTCCCCGGAGGCATCGGGGAGTTCAGGCCATCCAGCGTGGCGCATGGATTCATGGCACCCCTGCACCCCCAGCTCTGCTGACGTGAAACAGTAGCCCTTGCCTTGGGGCCTCAGGTCACCTTTCCTTTGGCCGGAGCTGACTCTGCAGTGCAGTGGTATGAGTCCCCAGAAAGGCATTTGCCAGCACAGGATGGGCTTTGAGAGAAGGCAGCCTTGCTCGCCCACAGCGACTACCCTGCAGTGGAGAGACGTCGGGCCGCAAGCGCTGCTCAGGCAGCTTGGAAGGCCGAAACAAGTCGCTCGCACACGGGCAGAAGGCGTACTTTGCCATCAGTGTCCCACTTTCAGGCTTGATGACACAGCATGTTTATCTGAACGTTCTGTCTAGCTATCTAGTACAAGGGAACGAGGGCCCCCTTCTGGTAAGAAAGGTTTCCCGGTGGGGGGTGCCGTACGTGCAGGAGAGCGTTCCCCACGCTGTGCCAAGTTTGGTACTTGGTGACTCGGGGTGGTCCCGAACGTCCAGCATTGTCCCGGGGACAGCCGTCCAGCGTTTTCTTTTTCAGGCTGGACGTAAACAACTAGCTTCCAGGTGCCGAAGGGAGTCGTCCTTGAGGCGTCCCCTGGTTTCACTGGGGACGCACAGTGGTGTTTCTCAGAAGAGCCCAAATCGCTCCCTGGGGCACACCAGCATGGAATGTAAGGCTGCTCAGAACTGCGTTCCTGAGGCCGTTTGCAGGCTGAACAAACGGGAGGTGTCGAGCGAAGAGGGCAGCACTGTGCCTTTACTGCTGGCACATCCGTGCAGTTAAAGCAAACGGACGTTTCCACTCCGGCGGCTCAAACGCCACACAAGAGCTGGGCGGCACACAGTGCCCTCTCCCAAAACTTACAACGAACGTGAGTGCGCAATGAGTCCTGCGATACCTTACAGAGTTGACGCTCTCCTTTACCGCCTGCTTCCTCACTAGGGCGGCACGCTTCACTTTACTACTGGAAAACGCTGGACTTTGACTCGAGGCCAGGGCTCACCTTTCTGTCGCCGGTAATCTCCGGAATGCTATTGGAGACGCTCCCAGCAAGGAACTGAGACCAGCGAGCCTGATGCGAGTAAACTCGCACTTTTTCCCTGAGGCCTTCTGGAGCAAAGAAAAGACGGGCCCCAGGAGTGTGCCTCAGGCACCCTTCTCGCCGCATCTCATCCACCTGGGGGGGAAATTACGTTTGGGCAGGGTCGCCCTGTTTCAAACGTGAGCTCAGACAGTTATCCTCAGTAGTTTCTGACTACCTCAAGGACACAGCGGGAGGAACAGGGCCTTTCCTCGGAGACACTTTCGGACACAGGGTCCCCTGCAGTGCATCCACTGCCTAGGTCGTGAAGTACCTGAGGCGGGCCTCGGTGCTCCGTCCCATACCTAGCTGTGTTAAGGGTGAAAGATGTACGTTTCTTCCGGCTGCACTCACAGCCTAGCTCGCGCTTCTGCGAGAGTGCCGTCCTGAGTGTTTCCCTGGACTGAGTCGTCAGCACGGGGTGTTTCTGAAGCACAGGTCCGTTTCTGTCAGTGAGGCCGATCGACTTGCAGGGAGGCTGCCCAGCGCTGCTCCCACGCGTCTCTGTTATGACTGGGACACTCTACCTCGGCCCCCAGCAAGCAACGCGTGGCCCTTGCTAGGAATGTGAAGAGTGGCTCCCACGGGCCTCCTTTCCCCCTGAGGTTCCTCAGAAGCGACCGGCCGCTCCTCCGGCACAGAGCAGTCACCATGCCAAAGTGGTGCACGGCCGCCTCTGCTCTGTGTCCCCGGAGGCATCGGGGAGTTCAGGCCATCCAGCGTGGCGCATGGATTCATGGCACCCCTGCACCCCCAGCTCTGCTGACGTGAAACACTAGCCCTTGCCTTGGGGCCTCAGGTCACCTTTCCTTTGGCCGGAGCTGACTCTGCAGTGCAGTGGTATGAGTCCCCAGAAAGGCATTTGCCAGCACAGGATGGGCTTTGAGAGAAGGCAGCCTTGCTCGCCCACAGCGACTACCCTGCAGTGGAGAGACGTCGGGCCGCAAGCGCTGCTCAGGCAGCTTGGAAGGCCGAAACAAGTCGCTCGCACACGGGCAGAAGGCGTACTTTGCCATCAGTGTCCCACTTTCAGGCTTGATGACACAGCATGTTTATCTGAACGTTCTGTCTAGCTATCTAGTACAAGGGAACGAGGGCCCCCTTCTGGTAAGAAAGGTTTCCCGGTGGGGGGTGCCGTACGTGCAGGAGAGCGTTCCCCACGCTGTGCCAAGTTTGGTACTTGGTGACTCGGGGTGGTCCCGAACGTCCAGCATTGTCCCGGGGACAGCCGTCCAGCGTTTTCTTTTTCAGGCTGGACGTAAACAACTAGCTTCCAGGTGCCGAAGGGAGTCGTCCTTGAGGCGTCCCCTGGTTTCACTGGGGACGCACAGTGGTGTTTCTCAGAAGAGCCCAAATCGCTCCCTGGGGCACACCAGCATGGAATGTAAGGCTGCTCAGAACTGCGTTCCTGAGGCCGTTTGCAGGCTGAACAAACGGGAGGTGTCGAGCGAAGAGGGCAGCACTGTGCCTTTACTGCTGGCACATCCGTGCAGTTAAAGCAAACGGACGTTTCCACTCCGGCGGCTCAAACGCCACACAAGAGCTGGGCGGCACACAGTGCCCTCTCCCAAAACTTACAACGAACGTGAGTGCGCAATGAGTCCTGCGACACCTTACAGAGTTGACGCTCTCCTTTACCGCCTGCTTCCTCACTAGGGCGGCACGCTTCACTTTACTACTGGAAAACGCTGGACTTTGACTCGAGGCCAGGGCTCACCTTTCTGTCGCCGGTAATCTCCGGAATGCTCTTGGAGACGCTCCCAGCAAGGAACTGAGACCAGCGAGCCTGATGCGAGTAAACTCGCACTTTTTCCCTGAGGCCTTCTGGAGCAAAGAAAAGAAGGGCCCCAGGAGTGTGCCTCAGGCACCCTTCTCGCCGCATCTCATCCACCCGGGGGGGAAATTACGTTTGGGCAGGGTCGCCCTGTTTCAAACGTGAGCTCAGACAGTTATCCTCAGTAGTTTCTGACTACCTCAAGGACACAGCGGGAGGAACAGGGCCTTTCCTCGGAGACACTTTCGGACACAGGGTCCCCTGCAGTGCATCCACTGCCTAGGTCGTGAAGTACCTGAGGCGGGCCTCAGTGCTCCGTCCCATACCTAGCTGTGTTAAGGGTGAAAGATGTACGTTTCTTCCGGCTGCACTCACAGCCTAGCTCGCGCTTCTGCGAGAGTGCCGTCCTGAGTGTTTCCCTGGACTGAGTCGTCAGCACGGGGTGTTTCTGAAGCACAGGTCCGTTTCTGTCAGTGAGGCCGATCGACTTGCAGGGAGGCTGCCCAGCGCTGCTCCCACGCGTCTCTGTTATGACTGGGACACTCTACCTCGGCCCCCAGCAAGCAACGCGTGGCCCTTGCTAGGAATGTGAAGAGTGGCTCCCACGGGCCTCCTTTCCCCCTGAGGTTCCTCAGAAGCGACCGGCCGCTCCTCCGGCACAGAGCAGTCACCATGCCAAAGTGGTGCACGGCCGCCTCTGCTCTGTGTCCCCGGAGGCATCGGGGAGTTCAGGCCATCCAGCGTGGCGCATGGATTCATGGCACCCCTGCACCCCCAGCTCTGCTGACGTGAAACACTAGCCCTTGCCTTGGGGCCTCAGGTCACCTTTCCTTTGGCCGGAGCTGACTCTGCAGTGCAGTGGTATGAGTCCCCAGAAAGGCATTTGCCAGCACAGGATGGGCTTTGAGAGAAGGCAGCCTTGCTCGCCCACAGCGACTACCCTGCAGTGGAGAGACGTCGGGCCGCAAGCGCTGCTCAGGCAGCTTGGAAGGCCGAAACAAGTCGCTCGCACACGGGCAGAAGGCGTACTTTGCCATCAGTGTCCCACTTTCAGGCTTGATGACACAGCATGTTTATCTGAACGTTCTGTCTAGCTATCTAGTACAAGGGAACGAGGGCCCCCTTCTGGTAAGAAAGGTTTCCCGGTGGGGGGTGCCGTACGTGCAGGAGAGCGTTCCCCACGCTGTGCCAAGTTTGGTACTTGGTGACTCGGGGTGGTCCCGAACGTCCAGCATTGTCCCGGGGACAGCCGTCCAGCGTTTTCTTTTTCAGGCTGGACGTAAACAACTAGCTTCCAGGTGCCGAAGGGAGTCGTCCTTGAGGCGTCCCCTGGTTTCACTGGGGACGCACAGTGGTGTTTCTCAGAAGAGCCCAAATCGCTCCCTGGGGCACACCAGCATGGAATGTAAGGCTGCTCAGAACTGCGTTCCTGAGGCCGTTTGCAGGCTGAACAAACGGGAGGTGTCGAGCGAAGAGGGCAGCACTGTGCCTTTACTGCTGGCACATCCGTGCAGTTAAAGCAAACGGACGTTTCCACTCCGGCGGCTCAAACGCCACACAAGAGCTGGGCGGCACACAGTGCCCTCTCCCAAAACTTACAACGAACGTGAGTGCGCAATGAGTCCTGCGATACCTTACAGAGTTGACGCTCTCCTTTACCGCCTGCTTCCTCACTAGGGCGGCACGCTTCACTTTACTACTGGAAAACGCTGGACTTTGACTCGAGGCCAGGGCTCACCTTTCTGTCGCCGGTAATCTCCGGAATGCTCTTGGAGACGCTCCCAGCAAGGAACTGAGACCAGCGAGCCTGATGCGAGTAAACTCGCACTTTTTCCCTGAGGCCTTCTGGAGCAAAGAAAAGAAGGGCCCCAGGAGTGTGCCTCAGGCACCCTTCTCGCCGCATCTCATCCACCCGGGGGGGAAATTACGTTTGGGCAGGGTCGCCCTGTTTCAAACGTGAGCTCAGACAGTTATCCTCAGTAGTTTCTGACTACCTCAAGGACACAGCGGGAGGAACAGGGCCTTTCCTCGGAGACACTTTCGGACACAGGGTCCCCTGCAGTGCATCCACTGCCTAGGTCGTGAAGTACCTGAGGCGGGCCTCGGTGCTCCGTCCCATACCTAGCTGTGTTAAGGGTGAAAGATGTACGTTTCTTCCGGCTGCACTCACAGCCTAGCTCGCGCTTCTGCGAGAGTGCCGTCCTGAGTGTTTCCCTGGACTGAGTCGTCAGCACGGGGTGTTTCTGAAGCACAGGTCCGTTTCTGTCAGTGAGGCCGATCGACTTGCAGGGAGGCTGCCCAGCGCTGCTCCCACGCGTCTCTGTTATGACTGGGACACTCTACCTCGGCCCCCAGCAAGCAACGCGTGGCCCTTGCTAGGAATGTGAAGAGTGGCTCCCACGGGCCTCCTTTCCCCCTGAGGTTCCTCAGAAGCGACCGGCCGCTCCTCCGGCACAGAGCAGTCACCATGCCAAAGTGGTGCACGGCCGCCTCTGCTCTGTGTCCCCGGAGGCATCGGGGAGTTCAGGCCATCCAGCGTGGCGCATGGATTCATGGCACCCCTGCACCCCCAGCTCTGCTGACGTGAAACACTAGCCCTTGCCTTGGGGCCTCAGGTCACCTTTCCTTTGGCCGGAGCTGACTCTGCAGTGCAGTGGTATGAGTCCCCAGAAAGGCATTTGCCAGCACAGGATGGGCTTTGAGAGAAGGCAGCCTTGCTCGCCCACAGCGACTACCCTGCAGTGGAGAGACGTCGGGCCGCAAGCGCTGCTCAGGCAGCTTGGAAGGCCGAAACAAGTCGCTCGCACACGGGCAGAAGGCGTACTTTGCCATCAGTGTCCCACTTTCAGGCTTGATGACACAGCATGTTTATCTGAACGTTCTGTCTAGCTATCTAGTACAAGGGAACGAGGGCCCCCTTCTGGTAAGAAAGGTTTCCCGGTGGGGGGTGCCGTACGTGCAGGAGAGCGTTCCCCACGCTGTGCCAAGTTTGGTACTTGGTGACTCGGGGTGGTCCCGAACGTCCAGCATTGTCCCGGGGACAGCCGTCCAGCGTTTTCTTTTTCAGGCTGGACGTAAACAACTAGCTTCCAGGTGCCGAAGGGAGTCGTCCTTGAGGCGTCCCCTGGTTTCACTGGGGACGCACAGTGGTGTTTCTCAGAAGAGCCCAAATCGCTCCCTGGGGCACACCAGCATGGAATGTAAGGCTGCTCAGAACTGCGTTCCTGAGGCCGTTTGCAGGCTGAACAAACGGGAGGTGTCGAGCGAAGAGGGCAGCACTGTGCCTTTACTGCTGGCACATCCGTGCAGTTAAAGCAAACGGACGTTTCCACTCCGGCGGCTCAAACGCCACACAAGAGCTGGGCGGCACACAGTGCCCTCTCCCAAAACTTACAACGAACGTGAGTGCGCAATGAGTCCTGCGATACCTTACAGAGTTGACGCTCTCCTTTACCGCCTGCTTCCTCACTAGGGCGGCACGCTTCACTTTACTACTGGAAAACGCTGGACTTTGACTCGAGGCCAGGGCTCACCTTTCTGTCGCCGGTAATCTCCGGAATGCTCTTGGAGACGCTCCCAGCAAGGAACTGAGACCAGCGAGCCTGATGCGAGTAAACTCGCACTTTTTCCCTGAGGCCTTCTGGAGCAAAGAAAAGACGGGCCCCAGGAGTGTGCCTCAGGCACCCTTCTCGCCGCATCTCATCCACCCGGGGGGGAAATTACGTTTGGGCAGGGTCGCCCTGTTTCAAACGTGAGCTCAGACAGTTATCCTCAGTAGTTTCTGACTACCTCAAGGACACAGCGGGAGGAACAGGGCCTTTCCTCGGAGACACTTTCGGACACAGGGTCCCCTGCAGTGCATCCACTGCCTAGGTCGTGAAGTACCTGAGGCGGGCCTCGGTGCTCCGTCCCATACCTAGCTGTGTTAAGGGTGAAAGATGTACGTTTCTTCCGGCTGCACTCACAGCCTAGCTCGCGCTTCTGCGAGAGTGCCGTCCTGAGTGTTTCCCTGGACTGAGTCGTCAGCACGGGGTGTTTCTGAAGCACAGGTCCGTTTCTGTCAGTGAGGCCGATCGACTTGCAGGGAGGCTGCCCAGCGCTGCTCCCACGCGTCTCTGTTATGACTGGGACACTCTACCTCGGCCCCCAGCAAGCAACGCGTGGCCCTTGCTAGGAATGTGAAGAGTGGCTCCCACGGGCCTCCTTTCCCCCTGAGGTTCCTCAGAAGCGACCGGCCGCTCCTCCGGCACAGAGCAGTCACCATGCCAAAGTGGTGCACGGCCGCCTCTGCTCTGTGTCCCCGGAGGCATCGGGGAGTTCAGGCCATCCAGCGTGGCGCATGGATTCATGGCACCCCTGCACCCCCAGCTCTGCTGACGTGAAACACTAGCCCTTGCCTTGGGGCCTCAGGTCACCTTTCCTTTGGCCGGAGCTGACTCTGCAGTGCAGTGGTATGAGTCCCCAGAAAGGCATTTGCCAGCACAGGATGGGCTTTGAGAGAAGGCAGCCTTGCTCGCCCACAGCGACTACCCTGCAGTGGAGAGACGTCGGGCCGCAAGCGCTGCTCAGGCAGCTTGGAAGGCCGAAACAAGTCGCTCGCACACGGGCAGAAGGCGTACTTTGCCATCAGTGTCCCACTTTCAGGCTTGATGACACAGCATGTTTATCTGAACGTTCTGTCTAGCTATCTAGTACAAGGGAACGAGGGCCCCCTTCTGGTAAGAAAGGTTTCCCGGTGGGGGGTGCCGTACGTGCAGGAGAGCGTTCCCCACGCTGTGCCAAGTTTGGTACTTGGTGACTCGGGGTGGTCCCGAACGTCCAGCATTGTCCCGGGGACAGCCGTCCAGCGTTTTCTTTTTCAGGCTGGACGTAAACAACTAGCTTCCAGGTGCCGAAGGGAGTCGTCCTTGAGGCGTCCCCTGGTTTCACTGGGGACGCACAGTGGTGTTTCTCAGAAGAGCCCAAATCGCTCCCTGGGGCACACCAGCATGGAATGTAAGGCTGCTCAGAACTGCGTTCCTGAGGCCGTTTGCAGGCTGAACAAACGGGAGGTGTCGAGCGAAGAGGGCAGCACTGTGCCTTTACTGCTGGCACATCCGTGCAGTTAAAGCAAACGGACGTTTCCACTCCGGCGGCTCAAACGCCACACAAGAGCTGGGCGGCACACAGTGCCCTCTCCCAAAACTTACAACGAACGTGAGTGCGCAATGAGTCCTGCGACACCTTACAGAGTTGACGCTCTCCTTTACCGCCTGCTTCCTCACTAGGGCGGCACGCTTCACTTTACTACTGGAAAACGCTGGACTTTGACTCGAGGCCAGGGCTCACCTTTCTGTCGCCGGTAATCTCCGGAATGCTCTTGGAGACGCTCCCAGCAAGGAACTGAGACCAGCGAGCCTGATGCGAGTAAACTCGCACTTTTTCCCTGAGGCCTTCTGGAGCAAAGAAAAGACGGGCCCCAGGAGTGTGCCTCAGGCACCCTTCTCGCCGCATCTCATCCACCCGGGGGGGAAATTACGTTTGGGCAGGGTCGCCCTGTTTCAAACGTGAGCTCAGACAGTTATCCTCAGTAGTTTCTGACTACCTCAAGGACACAGCGGGAGGAACAGGGCCTTTCCTCGGAGACACTTTCGGACACAGGGTCCCCTGCAGTGCATCCACTGCCTAGGTCGTGAAGTACCTGAGGCGGGCCTCAGTGCTCCGTCCCATACCTAGCTGTGTTAAGGGTGAAAGATGTACGTTTCTTCCGGCTGCACTCACAGCCTAGCTCGCGCTTCTGCGAGAGTGCCGTCCTGAGTGTTTCCCTGGACTGAGTCGTCAGCACGGGGTGTTTCTGAAGCACAGGTCCGTTTCTGTCAGTGAGGCCGATCGACTTGCAGGGAGGCTGCCCAGCGCTGCTCCCACGCGTCTCTGTTATGACTGGGACACTCTACCTCGGCCCCCAGCAAGCAACGCGTGGCCCTTGCTAGGAATGTGAAGAGTGGCTCCCACGGGCCTCCTTTCCCCCTGAGGTTCCTCAGAAGCGACCGGCCGCTCCTCCGGCACAGAGCAGTCACCATGCCAAAGTGGTGCACGGCCGCCTCTGCTCTGTGTCCCCGGAGGCATCGGGGAGTTCAGGCCATCCAGCGTGGCGCATGGATTCATGGCACCCCTGCACCCCCAGCTCTGCTGACGTGAAACACTAGCCCTTGCCTTGGGGCCTCAGGTCACCTTTCCTTTGGCCGGAGCTGACTCTGCAGTGCAGTGGTATGAGTCCCCAGAAAGGCATTTGCCAGCACAGGATGGGCTTTGAGAGAAGGCAGCCTTGCTCGCCCACAGCGACTACCCTGCAGTGGAGAGACGTCGGGCCGCAAGCGCTGCTCAGGCAGCTTGGAAGGCCGAAACAAGTCGCTCGCACACGGGCAGAAGGCGTACTTTGCCATCAGTGTCCCACTTTCAGGCTTGATGACACAGCATGTTTATCTGAACGTTCTGTCTAGCTATCTAGTACAAGGGAACGAGGGCCCCCTTCTGGTAAGAAAGGTTTCCCGGTGGGGGGTGCCGTACGTGCAGGAGAGCGTTCCCCACGCTGTGCCAAGTTTGGTACTTGGTGACTCGGGGTGGTCCCGAACGTCCAGCATTGTCCCGGGGACAGCCGTCCAGCGTTTTCTTTTTCAGGCTGGACGTAAACAACTAGCTTCCAGGTGCCGAAGGGAGTCGTCCTTGAGGCGTCCCCTGGTTTCACTGGGGACGCACAGTGGTGTTTCTCAGAAGAGCCCAAATCGCTCCCTGGGGCACACCAGCATGGAATGTAAGGCTGCTCAGAACTGCGTTCCTGAGGCCGTTTGCAGGCTGAACAAACGGGAGGTGTCGAGCGAAGAGGGCAGCACTGTGCCTTTACTGCTGGCACATCCGTGCAGTTAAAGCAAACGGACGTTTCCACTCCGGCGGCTCAAACGCCACACAAGAGCTGGGCGGCACACAGTGCCCTCTCCCAAAACTTACAACGAACGTGAGTGCGCAATGAGTCCTGCGATACCTTACAGAGTTGACGCTCTCCTTTACCGCCTGCTTCCTCACTAGGGCGGCACGCTTCACTTTACTACTGGAAAACGCTGGACTTTGACTCGAGGCCAGGGCTCACCTTTCTGTCGCCGGTAATCTCCGGAATGCTCTTGGAGACGCTCCCAGCAAGGAACTGAGACCAGCGAGCCTGATGCGAGTAAACTCGCACTTTTTCCCTGAGGCCTTCTGGAGCAAAGAAAAGAAGGGCCCCAGGAGTGTGCCTCAGGCACCCTTCTCGCCGCATCTCATCCACCCGGGGGGGAAATTACGTTTGGGCAGGGTCGCCCTGTTTCAAACGTGAGCTCAGACAGTTATCCTCAGTAGTTTCTGACTACCTCAAGGACACAGCGGGAGGAACAGGGCCTTTCCTCGGAGACACTTTCGGACACAGGGTCCCCTGCAGTGCATCCACTGCCTAGGTCGTGAAGTACCTGAGGCGGGCCTCGGTGCTCCGTCCCATACCTAGCTGTGTTAAGGGTGAAAGATGTACGTTTCTTCCGGCTGCACTCACAGCCTAGCTCGCGCTTCTGCGAGAGTGCCGTCCTGAGTGTTTCCCTGGACTGAGTCGTCAGCACGGGGTGTTTCTGAAGCACAGGTCCGTTTCTGTCAGTGAGGCCGATCGACTTGCAGGGAGGCTGCCCAGCGCTGCTCCCACGCGTCTCTGTTATGACTGGGACACTCTACCTCGGCCCCCAGCAAGCAACGCGTGGCCCTTGCTAGGAATGTGAAGAGTGGCTCCCACGGGCCTCCTTTCCCCCTGAGGTTCCTCAGAAGCGACCGGCCGCTCCTCCGGCACAGAGCAGTCACCATGCCAAAGTGGTGCACGGCCGCCTCTGCTCTGTGTCCCCGGAGGCATCGGGGAGTTCAGGCCATCCAGCGTGGCGCATGGATTCATGGCACCCCTGCACCCCCAGCTCTGCTGACGTGAAACAGTAGCCCTTGCCTTGGGGCCTCAGGTCACCTTTCCTTTGGCCGGAGCTGACTCTGCAGTGCAGTGGTATGAGTCCCCAGAAAGGCATTTGCCAGCACAGGATGGGCTTTGAGAGAAGGCAGCCTTGCTCGCCCACAGCGACTACCCTGCAGTGGAGAGACGTCGGGCCGCAAGCGCTGCTCAGGCAGCTTGGAAGGCCGAAACAAGTCGCTCGCACACGGGCAGAAGGCGTACTTTGCCATCAGTGTCCCACTTTCAGGCTTGATGACACAGCATGTTTATCTGAACGTTCTGTCTAGCTATCTAGTACAAGGGAACGAGGGCCCCCTTCTGGTAAGAAAGGTTTCCCGGTGGGGGGTGCCGTACGTGCAGGAGAGCGTTCCCCACGCTGTGCCAAGTTTGGTACTTGGTGACTCGGGGTGGTCCCGAACGTCCAGCATTGTCCCGGGGACAGCCGTCCAGCGTTTTCTTTTTCAGGCTGGACGTAAACAACTAGCTTCCAGGTGCCGAAGGGAGTCGTCCTTGAGGCGTCCCCTGGTTTCACTGGGGACGCACAGTGGTGTTTCTCAGAAGAGCCCAAATCGCTCCCTGGGGCACACCAGCATGGAATGTAAGGCTGCTCAGAACTGCGTTCCTGAGGCCGTTTGCAGGCTGAACAAACGGGAGGTGTCGAGCGAAGAGGGCAGCACTGTGCCTTTACTGCTGGCACATCCGTGCAGTTAAAGCAAACGGACGTTTCCACTCCGGCGGCTCAAACGCCACACAAGAGCTGGGCGGCACACAGTGCCCTCTCCCAAAACTTACAACGAACGTGAGTGCGCAATGAGTCCTGCGATACCTTACAGAGTTGACGCTCTCCTTTACCGCCTGCTTCCTCACTAGGGCGGCACGCTTCACTTTACTACTGGAAAACGCTGGACTTTGACTCGAGGCCAGGGCTCACCTTTCTGTCGCCGGTAATCTCCGGAATGCTATTGGAGACGCTCCCAGCAAGGAACTGAGACCAGCGAGCCTGATGCGAGTAAACTCGCACTTTTTCCCTGAGGCCTTCTGGAGCAAAGAAAAGACGGGCCCCAGGAGTGTGCCTCAGGCACCCTTCTCGCCGCATCTCATCCACCCGGGGGGGAAATTACGTTTGGGCAGGGTCGCCCTGTTTCAAACGTGAGCTCAGACAGTTATCCTCAGTAGTTTCTGACTACCTCAAGGACACAGCGGGAGGAACAGGGCCTTTCCTCGGAGACACTTTCGGACACAGGGTCCCCTGCAGTGCATCCACTGCCTAGGTCGTGAAGTACCTGAGGCGGGCCTCGGTGCTCCGTCCCATACCTAGCTGTGTTAAGGGTGAAAGATGTACGTTTCTTCCGGCTGCACTCACAGCCTAGCTCGCGCTTCTGCGAGAGTGCCGTCCTGAGTGTTTCCCTGGACTGAGTCGTCAGCACGGGGTGTTTCTGAAGCACAGGTCCGTTTCTGTCAGTGAGGCCGATCGACTTGCAGGGAGGCTGCCCAGCGCTGCTCCCACGCGTCTCTGTTATGACTGGGACACTCTACCTCGGCCCCCAGCAAGCAACGCGTGGCCCTTGCTAGGAATGTGAAGAGTGGCTCCCACGGGCCTCCTTTCCCCCTGAGGTTCCTCAGAAGCGACCGGCCGCTCCTCCGGCACAGAGCACTCACCATGCCAAAGTGGTGCACGGCCGCCTCTGCTCTGTGTCCCCGGAGGCATCGGGGAGTTCAGGCCATCCAGCGTGGCGCATGGATTCATGGCACCCCTTCACCCCCAGCTCTGCTGACGTGAAACACTAGCCCTTGCCTTGGGGCCTCAGGTCACCTTTCCTTTGGCCGGAGCTGACTCTGCAGTGCAGTGGTATGAGTCCCCAGAAAGGCATTTGCCAGCACAGGATGGGCTTTGAGAGAAGGCAGCCTTGCTCGCCCACAGCGACTACCCTGCAGTGGAGAGACGTCGGGCCGCAAGCGCTGCTCAGGCAGCTTGGAAGGCCGAAACAAGTCGCTCGCACACGGGCAGAAGGCGTACTTTGCCATCAGTGTCCCACTTTCAGGCTTGATGACACAGCATGTTTATCTGAACGTTCTGTCTAGCTATCTAGTACAAGGGAACGAGGGCCCCCTTCTGGTAAGAAAGGTTTCCCGGTGGGGGGTGCCGTACGTGCAGGAGAGCGTTCCCCACGCTGTGCCAAGTTTGGTACTTGGTGACTCGGGGTGGTCCCGAACGTCCAGCATTGTCCCGGGGACAGCCGTCCAGCGTTTTCTTTTTCAGGCTGGACGTAAACAACTAGCTTCCAGGTGCCGAAGGGAGTCGTCCTTGAGGCGTCCCCTGGTTTCACTGGGGACGCACAGTGGTGTTTCTCAGAAGAGCCCAAATCGCTCCCTGGGGCACACCAGCATGGAATGTAAGGCTGCTCAGAACTGCGTTCCTGAGGCCGTTTGCAGGCTGAACAAACGGGAGGTGTCGAGCGAAGAGGGCAGCACTGTGCCTTTACTGCTGGCACATCCGTGCAGTTAAAGCAAACGGACGTTTCCACTCCGGCGGCTCAAACGCCACACAAGAGCTGGGCGGCACACAGTGCCCTCTCCCAAAACTTACAACGAACGTGAGTGCGCAATGAGTCCTGCGATACCTTACAGAGTTGACGCTCTCCTTTACCGCCTGCTTCCTCACTAGGGCGGCACGCTTCACTTTACTACTGGAAAACGCTGGACTTTGACTCGAGGCCAGGGCTCACCTTTCTGTCGCCGGTAATCTCCGGAATGCTATTGGAGACGCTCCCAGCAAGGAACTGAGACCAGCGAGCCTGATGCGAGTAAACTCGCACTTTTTCCCTGAGGCCTTCTGGAGCAAAGAAAAGACGGGCCCCAGGAGTGTGCCTCAGGCACCCTTCTCGCCGCATCTCATCCACCCGGGGGGGAAATTACGTTTGGGCAGGGTCGCCCTGTTTCAAACGTGAGCTCAGACAGTTATCCTCAGTAGTTTCTGACTACCTCAAGGACACAGCGGGAGGAACAGGGCCTTTCCTCGGAGACACTTTCGGACACAGGGTCCCCTGCAGTGCATCCACTGCCTAGGTCGTGAAGTACCTGAGGCGGGCCTCGGTGCTCCGTCCCATACCTAGCTGTGTTAAGGGTGAAAGATGTACGTTTCTTCCGGCTGCACTCACAGCCTAGCTCGCGCTTCTGCGAGAGTGCCGTCCTGAGTGTTTCCCTGGACTGAGTCGTCAGCACGGGGTGTTTCTGAAGCACAGGTCCGTTTCTGTCAGTGAGGCCGATCGACTTGCAGGGAGGCTGCCCAGCGCTGCTCCCACGCGTCTCTGTTATGACTGGGACACTCTACCTCGGCCCCCAGCAAGCAACGCGTGGCCCTTGCTAGGAATGTGAAGAGTGGCTCCCACGGGCCTCCTTTCCCCCTGAGGTTCCTCAGAAGCGACCGGCCGCTCCTCCGGCACAGAGCACTCACCATGCCAAAGTGGTGCACGGCCGCCTCTGCTCTGTGTCCCCGGAGGCATCGGGGAGTTCAGGCCATCCAGCGTGGCGCATGGATTCATGGCACCCCTTCACCCCCAGCTCTGCTGACGTGAAACACTAGCCCTTGCCTTGGGGCCTCAGGTCACCTTTCCTTTGGCCGGAGCTGACTCTGCAGTGCAGTGGTATGAGTCCCCAGAAAGGCATTTGCCAGCACAGGATGGGCTTTGAGAGAAGGCAGCCTTGCTCGCCCACAGCGACTACCCTGCAGTGGAGAGACGTCGGGCCGCAAGCGCTGCTCAGGCAGCTTGGAAGGCCGAAACAAGTCGCTCGCACACGGGCAGAAGGCGTACTTTGCCATCAGTGTCCCACTTTCAGGCTTGATGACACAGCATGTTTATCTGAACGTTCTGTCTAGCTATCTAGTACAAGGGAACGAGGGCCCCCTTCTGGTAAGAAAGGTTTCCCGGTGGGGGGTGCCGTACGTGCAGGAGAGCGTTCCCCACGCTGTGCCAAGTTTGGTACTTGGTGACTCGGGGTGGTCCCGAACGTCCAGCATTGTCCCGGGGACAGCCGTCCAGCGTTTTCTTTTTCAGGCTGGACGTAAACAACTAGCTTCCAGGTGCCGAAGGGAGTCGTCCTTGAGGCGTCCCCTGGTTTCACTGGGGACGCACAGTGGTGTTTCTCAGAAGAGCCCAAATCGCTCCCTGGGGCACACCAGCATGGAATGTAAGGCTGCTCAGAACTTCGTTCCTGAGGCCGTTTGCAGGCTGAACAAACGGGAGGTGTCGAGCGAAGAGGGCAGCACTGTGCCTTTACTGCTGGCACATCCGTGCAGTTAAAGCAAACGGACGTTTCCACTCCGGCGGCTCAAACGCCACACAAGAGCTGGGCGGCACACAGTGCCCTCTCCCAAAACTTACAACGAACGTGAGTGCGCAATGAGTCCTGCGATACCTTACAGAGTTGACGCTCTCCTTTACCGCCTGCTTCCTCACTAGGGCGGCACGCTTCACTTTACTACTGGAAAACGCTGGACTTTGACTCGAGGCCAGGGCTCACCTTTCTGTCGCCGGTAATCTCCGGAATGCTCTTGGAGACGCTCCCAGCAAGGAACTGAGACCAGCGAGCCTGATGCGAGTAAACTCGCACTTTTTCCCTGAGGCCTTCTGGAGCAAAGAAAAGACGGGCCCCAGGAGTGTGCCTCAGGCACCCTTCTCGCCGCATCTCATCCACCCGGGGGGGAAATTACGTTTGGGCAGGGTCGCCCTGTTTCAAACGTGAGCTCAGACAGTTATCCTCAGTAGTTTCTGACTACCTCAAGGACACAGCGGGAGGAACAGGGCCTTTCCTCGGAGACACTTTCGGACACAGGGTCCCCTGCAGTGCATCCACTGCCTAGGTCGTGAAGTACCTGAGGCGGGCCTCAGTGCTCCGTCCCATACCTAGCTGTGTTAAGGGTGAAAGATGTACGTTTCTTCCGGCTGCACTCACAGCCTAGCTCGCGCTTCTGCGAGAGTGCCGTCCTGAGTGTTTCCCTGGACTGAGTCGTCAGCACGGGGTGTTTCTGAAGCACAGGTCCGTTTCTGTCAGTGAGGCCGATCGACTTGCAGGGAGGCTGCCCAGCGCTGCTCCCACGCGTCTCTGTTATGACTGGGACACTCTACCTCGGCCCCCAGCAAGCAACGCGTGGCCCTTGCTAGGAATGTGAAGAGTGGCTCCCACGGGCCTCCTTTCCCCCTGAGGTTCCTCAGAAGCGACCGGCCGCTCCTCCGGCACAGAGCAGTCACCATGCCAAAGTGGTGCACGGCCGCCTCTGCTCTGTGTCCCCGGAGGCATCGGGGAGTTCAGGCCATCCAGCGTGGCGCATGGATTCATGGCACCCCTGCACCCCCAGCTCTGCTGACGTGAAACAGTAGCCCTTGCCTTGGGGCCTCAGGTCACCTTTCCTTTGGCCGGAGCTGACTCTGCAGTGCAGTGGTATGAGTCCCCAGAAAGGCATTTGCCAGCACAGGATGGGCTTTGAGAGAAGGCAGCCTTGCTCGCCCACAGCGACTACCCTGCAGTGGAGAGACGTCGGGCCGCAAGCGCTGCTCAGGCAGCTTGGAAGGCCGAAACAAGTCGCTCGCACACGGGCAGAAGGCGTACTTTGCCATCAGTGTCCCACTTTCAGGCTTGATGACACAGCATGTTTATCTGAACGTTCTGTCTAGCTATCTAGTACAAGGGAACGAGGGCCCCCTTCTGGTAAGAAAGGTTTCCCGGTGGGGGGTGCCGTACGTGCAGGAGAGCGTTCCCCACGCTGTGCCAAGTTTGGTACTTGGTGACTCGGGGTGGTCCCGAACGTCCAGCATTGTCCCGGGGACAGCCGTCCAGCGTTTTCTTTTTCAGGCTGGACGTAAACAACTAGCTTCCAGGTGCCGAAGGGAGTCGTCCTTGAGGCGTCCCCTGGTTTCACTGGGGACGCACAGTGGTGTTTCTCAGAAGAGCCCAAATCGCTCCCTGGGGCACACCAGCATGGAATGTAAGGCTGCTCAGAACTGCGTTCCTGAGGCCGTTTGCAGGCTGAACAAACGGGAGGTGTCGAGCGAAGAGGGCAGCACTGTGCCTTTACTGCTGGCACATCCGTGCAGTTAAAGCAAACGGACGTTTCCACTCCGGCGGCTCAAACGCCACACAAGAGCTGGGCGGCACACAGTGCCCTCTCCCAAAACTTACAACGAACGTGAGTGCGCAATGAGTCCTGCGACACCTTACAGAGTTGACGCTCTCCTTTACCGCCTGCTTCCTCACTAGGGCGGCACGCTTCACTTTACTACTGGAAAACGCTGGACTTTGACTCGAGGCCAGGGCTCACCTTTCTGTCGCCGGTAATCTCCGGAATGCTCTTGGAGACGCTCCCAGCAAGGAACTGAGACCAGCGAGCCTGATGCGAGTAAACTCGCACTTTTTCCCTGAGGCCTTCTGGAGCAAAGAAAAGAAGGGCCCCAGGAGTGTGCCTCAGGCACCCTTCTCGCCGCATCTCATCCACCCGGGGGGGAAATTACGTTTGGGCAGGGTCGCCCTGTTTCAAACGTGAGCTCAGACAGTTATCCTCAGTAGTTTCTGACTACCTCAAGGACACAGCGGGAGGAACAGGGCCTTTCCTCGGAGACACTTTCGGACACAGGGTCCCCTGCAGTGCATCCACTGCCTAGGTCGTGAAGTACCTGAGGCGGGCCTCAGTGCTCCGTCCCATACCTAGCTGTGTTAAGGGTGAAAGATGTACGTTTCTTCCGGCTGCACTCACAGCCTAGCTCGCGCTTCTGCGAGAGTGCCGTCCTGAGTGTTTCCCTGGACTGAGTCGTCAGCACGGGGTGTTTCTGAAGCACAGGTCCGTTTCTGTCAGTGAGGCCGATCGACTTGCAGGGAGGCTGCCCAGCGCTGCTCCCACGCGTCTCTGTTATGACTGGGACACTCTACCTCGGCCCCCAGCAAGCAACGCGTGGCCCTTGCTAGGAATGTGAAGAGTGGCTCCCACGGGCCTCCTTTCCCCCTGAGGTTCCTCAGAAGCGACCGGCCGCTCCTCCGGCACAGAGCAGTCACCATGCCAAAGTGGTGCACGGCCGCCTCTGCTCTGTGTCCCCGGAGGCATCGGGGAGTTCAGGCCATCCAGCGTGGCGCATGGATTCATGGCACCCCTGCACCCCCAGCTCTGCTGACGTGAAACACTAGCCCTTGCCTTGGGGCCTCAGGTCACCTTTCCTTTGGCCGGAGCTGACTCTGCAGTGCAGTGGTATGAGTCCCTAGAAAGGCATTTGCCAGCACAGGATGGGCTTTGAGAGAAGGCAGCCTTGCTCGCCCACAGCGACTACCCTGCAGTGGAGAGACGTCGGGCCGCAAGCGCTGCTCAGGCAGCTTGGAAGGCCGAAACAAGTCGCTCGCACACGGGCAGAAGGCGTACTTTGCCATCAGTGTCCCACTTTCAGGCTTGATGACACAGCATGTTTATCTGAACGTTCTGTCTAGCTATCTAGTACAAGGGAACGAGGGCCCCCTTCTGGTAAGAAAGGTTTCCCGGTGGGGGGTGCCGTACGTGCAGGAGAGCGTTCCCCACGCTGTGCCAAGTTTGGTACTTGGTGACTCGGGGTGGTCCCGAACGTCCAGCATTGTCCCGGGGACAGCCGTCCAGCGTTTTCTTTTTCAGGCTGGACGTAAACAACTAGCTTCCAGGTGCCGAAGGGAGTCGTCCTTGAGGCGTCCCCTGGTTTCACTGGGGACGCACAGTGGTGTTTCTCAGAAGAGCCCAAATCGCTCCCTGGGGCACACCAGCATGGAATGTAAGGCTGCTCAGAACTGCGTTCCTGAGGCCGTTTGCAGGCTGAACAAACGGGAGGTGTCGAGCGAAGAGGGCAGCACTGTGCCTTTACTGCTGGCACATCCGTGCAGTTAAAGCAAACGGACGTTTCCACTCCGGCGGCTCAAACGCCACACAAGAGCTGGGCGGCACACAGTGCCCTCTCCCAAAACTTACAACGAACGTGAGTGCGCAATGAGTCCTGCGACACCTTACAGAGTTGACGCTCTCCTTTACCGCCTGCTTCCTCACTAGGGCGGCACGCTTCACTTTACTACTGGAAAACGCTGGACTTTGACTCGAGGCCAGGGCTCACCTTTCTGTCGCCGGTAATCTCCGGAATGCTCTTGGAGACGCTCCCAGCAAGGAACTGAGACCAGCGAGCCTGATGCGAGTAAACTCGCACTTTTTCCCTGAGGCCTTCTGGAGCAAAGAAAAGAAGGGCCCCAGGAGTGTGCCTCAGGCACCCTTCTCGCCGCATCTCATCCACCCGGGGGGGAAATTACGTTTGGGCAGGGTCGCCCTGTTTCAAACGTGAGCTCAGACAGTTATCCTCAGTAGTTTCTGACTACCTCAAGGACACAGCGGGAGGAACAGGGCCTTTCCTCGGAGACACTTTCGGACACAGGGTCCCCTGCAGTGCATCCACTGCCTAGGTCGTGAAGTACCTGAGGCGGGCCTCGGTGCTCCGTCCCATACCTAGCTGTGTTAAGGGTGAAAGATGTACGTTTCTTCCGGCTGCACTCACAGCCTAGCTCGCGCTTCTGCGAGAGTGCCGTCCTGAGTGTTTCCCTGGACTGAGTCGTCAGCACGGGGTGTTTCTGAAGCACAGGTCCGTTTCTGTCAGTGAGGCCGATCGACTTGCAGGGAGGCTGCCCAGCGCTGCTCCCACGCGTCTCTGTTATGACTGGGACACTCTACCTCGGCCCCCAGCAAGCAACGCGTGGCCCTTGCTAGGAATGTGAAGAGTGGCTCCCACGGGCCTCCTTTCCCCCTGAGGTTCCTCAGAAGCGACCGGCCGCTCCTCCGGCACAGAGCAGTCACCATGCCAAAGTGGTGCACGGCCGCCTCTGCTCTGTGTCCCCGGAGGCATCGGGGAGTTCAGGCCATCCAGCGTGGCGCATGGATTCATGGCACCCCTGCACCCCCAGCTCTGCTGACGTGAAACAGTAGCCCTTGCCTTGGGGCCTCAGGTCACCTTTCCTTTGGCCGGAGCTGACTCTGCAGTGCAGTGGTATGAGTCCCCAGAAAGGCATTTGCCAGCACAGGATGGGCTTTGAGAGAAGGCAGCCTTGCTCGCCCACAGCGACTACCCTGCAGTGGAGAGACGTCGGGCCGCAAGCGCTGCTCAGGCAGCTTGGAAGGCCGAAACAAGTCGCTCGCACACGGGCAGAAGGCGTACTTTGCCATCAGTGTCCCACTTTCAGGCTTGATGACACAGCATGTTTATCTGAACGTTCTGTCTAGCTATCTAGTACAAGGGAACGAGGGCCCCCTTCTGGTAAGAAAGGTTTCCCGGTGGGGGGTGCCGTACGTGCAGGAGAGCGTTCCCCACGCTGTGCCAAGTTTGGTACTTGGTGACTCGGGGTGGTCCCGAACGTCCAGCATTGTCCCGGGGACAGCCGTCCAGCGTTTTCTTTTTCAGGCTGGACGTAAACAACTAGCTTCCAGGTGCCGAAGGGAGTCGTCCTTGAGGCGTCCCCTGGTTTCACTGGGGACGCACAGTGGTGTTTCTCAGAAGAGCCCAAATCGCTCCCTGGGGCACACCAGCATGGAATGTAAGGCTGCTCAGAACTGCGTTCCTGAGGCCGTTTGCAGGCTGAACAAACGGGAGGTGTCGAGCGAAGAGGGCAGCACTGTGCCTTTACTGCTGGCACATCCGTGCAGTTAAAGCAAACGGACGTTTCCACTCCGGCGGCTCAAACGCCACACAAGAGCTGGGCGGCACACAGTGCCCTCTCCCAAAACTTACAACGAACGTGAGTGCGCAATGAGTCCTGCGACACCTTACAGAGTTGACGCTCTCCTTTACCGCCTGCTTCCTCACTAGGGCGGCACGCTTCACTTTACTACTGGAAAACGCTGGACTTTGACTCGAGGCCAGGGCTCACCTTTCTGTCGCCGGTAATCTCCGGAATGCTCTTGGAGACGCTCCCAGCAAGGAACTGAGACCAGCGAGCCTGATGCGAGTAAACTCGCACTTTTTCCCTGAGGCCTTCTGGAGCAAAGAAAAGAAGGGCCCCAGGAGTGTGCCTCAGGCACCCTTCTCGCCGCATCTCATCCACCCGGGGGGGAAATTACGTTTGGGCAGGGTCGCCCTGTTTCAAACGTGAGCTCAGACAGTTATCCTCAGTAGTTTCTGACTACCTCAAGGACACAGCGGGAGGAACAGGGCCTTTCCTCGGAGACACTTTCGGACACAGGGTCCCCTGCAGTGCATCCACTGCCTAGGTCGTGAAGTACCTGAGGCGGGCCTCAGTGCTCCGTCCCATACCTAGCTGTGTTAAGGGTGAAAGATGTACGTTTCTTCCGGCTGCACTCACAGCCTAGCTCGCGCTTCTGCGAGAGTGCCGTCCTGAGTGTTTCCCTGGACTGAGTCGTCAGCACGGGGTGTTTCTGAAGCACAGGTCCGTTTCTGTCAGTGAGGCCGATCGACTTGCAGGGAGGCTGCCCAGCGCTGCTCCCACGCGTCTCTGTTATGACTGGGACACTCTACCTCGGCCCCCAGCAAGCAACGCGTGGCCCTTGCTAGGAATGTGAAGAGTGGCTCCCACGGGCCTCCTTTCCCCCTGAGGTTCCTCAGAAGCGACCGGCCGCTCCTCCGGCACAGAGCAGTCACCATGCCAAAGTGGTGCACGGCCGCCTCTGCTCTGTGTCCCCGGAGGCATCGGGGAGTTCAGGCCATCCAGCGTGGCGCATGGATTCATGGCACCCCTGCACCCCCAGCTCTGCTGACGTGAAACACTAGCCCTTGCCTTGGGGCCTCAGGTCACCTTTCCTTTGGCCGGAGCTGACTCTGCAGTGCAGTGGTATGAGTCCCTAGAAAGGCATTTGCCAGCACAGGATGGGCTTTGAGAGAAGGCAGCCTTGCTCGCCCACAGCGACTACCCTGCAGTGGAGAGACGTCGGGCCGCAAGCGCTGCTCAGGCAGCTTGGAAGGCCGAAACAAGTCGCTCGCACACGGGCAGAAGGCGTACTTTGCCATCAGTGTCCCACTTTCAGGCTTGATGACACAGCATGTTTATCTGAACGTTCTGTCTAGCTATCTAGTACAAGGGAACGAGGGCCCCCTTCTGGTAAGAAAGGTTTCCCGGTGGGGGGTGCCGTACGTGCAGGAGAGCGTTCCCCACGCTGTGCCAAGTTTGGTACTTGGTGACTCGGGGTGGTCCCGAACGTCCAGCATTGTCCCGGGGACAGCCGTCCAGCGTTTTCTTTTTCAGGCTGGACGTAAACAACTAGCTTCCAGGTGCCGAAGGGAGTCGTCCTTGAGGCGTCCCCTGGTTTCACTGGGGACGCACAGTGGTGTTTCTCAGAAGAGCCCAAATCGCTCCCTGGGGCACACCAGCATGGAATGTAAGGCTGCTCAGAACTGCGTTCCTGAGGCCGTTTGCAGGCTGAACAAACGGGAGGTGTCGAGCGAAGAGGGCAGCACTGTGCCTTTACTGCTGGCACATCCGTGCAGTTAAAGCAAACGGACGTTTCCACTCCGGCGGCTCAAACGCCACACAAGAGCTGGGCGGCACACAGTGCCCTCTCCCAAAACTTACAACGAACGTGAGTGCGCAATGAGTCCTGCGACACCTTACAGAGTTGACGCTCTCCTTTACCGCCTGCTTCCTCACTAGGGCGGCACGCTTCACTTTACTACTGGAAAACGCTGGACTTTGACTCGAGGCCAGGGCTCACCTTTCTGTCGCCGGTAATCTCCGGAATGCTCTTGGAGACGCTCCCAGCAAGGAACTGAGACCAGCGAGCCTGATGCGAGTAAACTCGCACTTTTTCCCTGAGGCCTTCTGGAGCAAAGAAAAGAAGGGCCCCAGGAGTGTGCCTCAGGCACCCTTCTCGCCGCATCTCATCCACCCGGGGGGGAAATTACGTTTGGGCAGGGTCGCCCTGTTTCAAACGTGAGCTCAGACAGTTATCCTCAGTAGTTTCTGACTACCTCAAGGACACAGCGGGAGGAACAGGGCCTTTCCTCGGAGACACTTTCGGACACAGGGTCCCCTGCAGTGCATCCACTGCCTAGGTCGTGAAGTACCTGAGGCGGGCCTCGGTGCTCCGTCCCATACCTAGCTGTGTTAAGGGTGAAAGATGTACGTTTCTTCCGGCTGCACTCACAGCCTAGCTCGCGCTTCTGCGAGAGTGCCGTCCTGAGTGTTTCCCTGGACTGAGTCGTCAGCACGGGGTGTTTCTGAAGCACAGGTCCGTTTCTGTCAGTGAGGCCGATCGACTTGCAGGGAGGCTGCCCAGCGCTGCTCCCACGCGTCTCTGTTATGACTGGGACACTCTACCTCGGCCCCCAGCAAGCAACGCGTGGCCCTTGCTAGGAATGTGAAGAGTGGCTCCCACGGGCCTCCTTTCCCCCTGAGGTTCCTCAGAAGCGACCGGCCGCTCCTCCGGCACAGAGCAGTCACCATGCCAAAGTGGTGCACGGCCGCCTCTGCTCTGTGTCCCCGGAGGCATCGGGGAGTTCAGGCCATCCAGCGTGGCGCATGGATTCATGGCACCCCTGCACCCCCAGCTCTGCTGACGTGAAACACTAGCCCTTGCCTTGGGGCCTCAGGTCACCTTTCCTTTGGCCGGAGCTGACTCTGCAGTGCAGTGGTATGAGTCCCCAGAAAGGCATTTGCCAGCACAGGATGGGCTTTGAGAGAAGGCAGCCTTGCTCGCCCACAGCGACTACCCTGCAGTGGAGAGACGTCGGGCCGCAAGCGCTGCTCAGGCAGCTTGGAAGGCCGAAACAAGTCGCTCGCACACGGGCAGAAGGCGTACTTTGCCATCAGTGTCCCACTTTCAGGCTTGATGACACAGCATGTTTATCTGAACGTTCTGTCTAGCTATCTAGTACAAGGGAACGAGGGCCCCCTTCTGGTAAGAAAGGTTTCCCGGTGGGGGGTGCCGTACGTGCAGGAGAGCGTTCCCCACGCTGTGCCAAGTTTGGTACTTGGTGACTCGGGGTGGTCCCGAACGTCCAGCATTGTCCCGGGGACAGCCGTCCAGCGTTTTCTTTTTCAGGCTGGACGTAAACAACTAGCTTCCAGGTGCCGAAGGGAGTCGTCCTTGAGGCGTCCCCTGGTTTCACTGGGGACGCACAGTGGTGTTTCTCAGAAGAGCCCAAATCGCTCCCTGGGGCACACCAGCATGGAATGTAAGGCTGCTCAGAACTGCGTTCCTGAGGCCGTTTGCAGGCTGAACAAACGGGAGGTGTCGAGCGAAGAGGGCAGCACTGTGCCTTTACTGCTGGCACATCCGTGCAGTTAAAGCAAACGGACGTTTCCACTCCGGCGGCTCAAACGCCACACAAGAGCTGGGCGGCACACAGTGCCCTCTCCCAAAACTTACAACGAACGTGAGTGCGCAATGAGTCCTGCGACACCTTACAGAGTTGACGCTCTCCTTTACCGCCTGCTTCCTCACTAGGGCGGCACGCTTCACTTTACTACTGGAAAACGCTGGACTTTGACTCGAGGCCAGGGCTCACCTTTCTGTCGCCGGTAATCTCCGGAATGCTCTTGGAGACGCTCCCAGCAAGGAACTGAGACCAGCGAGCCTGATGCGAGTAAACTCGCACTTTTTCCCTGAGGCCTTCTGGAGCAAAGAAAAGACGGGCCCCAGGAGTGTGCCTCAGGCACCCTTCTCGCCGCATCTCATCCACCCGGGGGGGAAATTACGTTTGGGCAGGGTCGCCCTGTTTCAAACGTGAGCTCAGACAGTTATCCTCAGTAGTTTCTGACTACCTCAAGGACACAGCGGGAGGAACAGGGCCTTTCCTCGGAGACACTTTCGGACACAGGGTCCCCTGCAGTGCATCCACTGCCTAGGTCGTGAAGTACCTGAGGCGGGCCTCGGTGCTCCGTCCCATACCTAGCTGTGTTAAGGGTGAAAGATGTACGTTTCTTCCGGCTGCACTCACAGCCTAGCTCGCGCTTCTGCGAGAGTGCCGTCCTGAGTGTTTCCCTGGACTGAGTCGTCAGCACGGGGTGTTTCTGAAGCACAGGTCCGTTTCTGTCAGTGAGGCCGATCGACTTGCAGGGAGGCTGCCCAGCGCTGCTCCCACGCGTCTCTGTTATGACTGGGACACTCTACCTCGGCCCCCAGCAAGCAACGCGTGGCCCTTGCTAGGAATGTGAAGAGTGGCTCCCACGGGCCTCCTTTCCCCCTGAGGTTCCTCAGAAGCGACCGGCCGCTCCTCCGGCACAGAGCAGTCACCATGCCAAAGTGGTGCACGGCCGCCTCTGCTCTGTGTCCCCGGAGGCATCGGGGAGTTCAGGCCATCCAGCGTGGCGCATGGATTCATGGCACCCCTGCACCCCCAGCTCTGCTGACGTGAAACAGTAGCCCTTGCCTTGGGGCCTCAGGTCACCTTTCCTTTGGCCGGAGCTGACTCTGCAGTGCAGTGGTATGAGTCCCCAGAAAGGCATTTGCCAGCACAGGATGGGCTTTGAGAGAAGGCAGCCTTGCTCGCCCACAGCGACTACCCTGCAGTGGAGAGACGTCGGGCCGCAAGCGCTGCTCAGGCAGCTTGGAAGGCCGAAACAAGTCGCTCGCACACGGGCAGAAGGCGTACTTTGCCATCAGTGTCCCACTTTCAGGCTTGATGACACAGCATGTTTATCTGAACGTTCTGTCTAGCTATCTAGTACAAGGGAACGAGGGCCCCCTTCTGGTAAGAAAGGTTTCCCGGTGGGGGGTGCCGTACGTGCAGGAGAGCGTTCCCCACGCTGTGCCAAGTTTGGTACTTGGTGACTCGGGGTGGTCCCGAACGTCCAGCATTGTCCCGGGGACAGCCGTCCAGCGTTTTCTTTTTCAGGCTGGACGTAAACAACTAGCTTCCAGGTGCCGAAGGGAGTCGTCCTTGAGGCGTCCCCTGGTTTCACTGGGGACGCACAGTGGTGTTTCTCAGAAGAGCCCAAATCGCTCCCTGGGGCACACCAGCATGGAATGTAAGGCTGCTCAGAACTGCGTTCCTGAGGCCGTTTGCAGGCTGAACAAACGGGAGGTGTCGAGCGAAGAGGGCAGCACTGTGCCTTTACTGCTGGCACATCCGTGCAGTTAAAGCAAACGGACGTTTCCACTCCGGCGGCTCAAACGCCACACAAGAGCTGGGCGGCACACAGTGCCCTCTCCCAAAACTTACAACGAACGTGAGTGCGCAATGAGTCCTGCGATACCTTACAGAGTTGACGCTCTCCTTTACCGCCTGCTTCCTCACTAGGGCGGCACGCTTCACTTTACTACTGGAAAACGCTGGACTTTGACTCGAGGCCAGGGCTCACCTTTCTGTCGCCGGTAATCTCCGGAATGCTCTTGGAGACGCTCCCAGCAAGGAACTGAGACCAGCGAGCCTGATGCGAGTAAACTCGCACTTTTTCCCTGAGGCCTTCTGGAGCAAAGAAAAGACGGGCCCCAGGAGTGTGCCTCAGGCACCCTTCTCGCCGCATCTCATCCACCCGGGGGGGAAATTACGTTTGGGCAGGGTCGCCCTGTTTCAAACGTGAGCTCAGACAGTTATCCTCAGTAGTTTCTGACTACCTCAAGGACACAGCGGGAGGAACAGGGCCTTTCCTCGGAGACACTTTCGGACACAGGGTCCCCTGCAGTGCATCCACTGCCTAGGTCGTGAAGTACCTGAGGCGGGCCTCGGTGCTCCGTCCCATACCTAGCTGTGTTAAGGGTGAAAGATGTACGTTTCTTCCGGCTGCACTCACAGCCTAGCTCGCGCTTCTGCGAGAGTGCCGTCCTGAGTGTTTCCCTGGACTGAGTCGTCAGCACGGGGTGTTTCTGAAGCACAGGTCCGTTTCTGTCAGTGAGGCCGATCGACTTGCAGGGAGGCTGCCCAGCGCTGCTCCCACGCGTCTCTGTTATGACTGGGACACTCTACCTCGGCCCCCAGCAAGCAACGCGTGGCCCTTGCTAGGAATGTGAAGAGTGGCTCCCACGGGCCTCCTTTCCCCCTGAGGTTCCTCAGAAGCGACCGGCCGCTCCTCCGGCACAGAGCAGTCACCATGCCAAAGTGGTGCACGGCCGCCTCTGCTCTGTGTCCCCGGAGGCATCGGGGAGTTCAGGCCATCCAGCGTGGCGCATGGATTCATGGCACCCCTGCACCCCCAGCTCTGCTGACGTGAAACACTAGCCCTTGCCTTGGGGCCTCAGGTCACCTTTCCTTTGGCCGGAGCTGACTCTGCAGTGCAGTGGTATGAGTCCCCAGAAAGGCATTTGCCAGCACAGGATGGGCTTTGAGAGAAGGCAGCCTTGCTCGCCCACAGCGACTACCCTGCAGTGGAGAGACGTCGGGCCGCAAGCGCTGCTCAGGCAGCTTGGAAGGCCGAAACAAGTCGCTCGCACACGGGCAGAAGGCGTACTTTGCCATCAGTGTCCCACTTTCAGGCTTGATGACACAGCATGTTTATCTGAACGTTCTGTCTAGCTATCTAGTACAAGGGAACGAGGGCCCCCTTCTGGTAAGAAAGGTTTCCCGGTGGGGGGTGCCGTACGTGCAGGAGAGCGTTCCCCACGCTGTGCCAAGTTTGGTACTTGGTGACTCGGGGTGGTCCCGAACGTCCAGCATTGTCCCGGGGACAGCCGTCCAGCGTTTTCTTTTTCAGGCTGGACGTAAACAACTAGCTTCCAGGTGCCGAAGGGAGTCGTCCTTGAGGCGTCCCCTGGTTTCACTGGGGACGCACAGTGGTGTTTCTCAGAAGAGCCCAAATCGCTCCCTGGGGCACACCAGCATGGAATGTAAGGCTGCTCAGAACTGCGTTCCTGAGGCCGTTTGCAGGCTGAACAAACGGGAGGTGTCGAGCGAAGAGGGCAGCACTGTGCCTTTACTGCTGGCACATCCGTGCAGTTAAAGCAAACGGACGTTTCCACTCCGGCGGCTCAAACGCCACACAAGAGCTGGGCGGCACACAGTGCCCTCTCCCAAAACTTACAACGAACGTGAGTGCGCAATGAGTCCTGCGATACCTTACAGAGTTGACGCTCTCCTTTACCGCCTGCTTCCTCACTAGGGCGGCACGCTTCACTTTACTACTGGAAAACGCTGGACTTTGACTCGAGGCCAGGGCTCACCTTTCTGTCGCCGGTAATCTCCGGAATGCTCTTGGAGACGCTCCCAGCAAGGAACTGAGACCAGCGAGCCTGATGCGAGTAAACTCGCACTTTTTCCCTGAGGCCTTCTGGAGCAAAGAAAAGACGGGCCCCAGGAGTGTGCCTCAGGCACCCTTCTCGCCGCATCTCATCCACCCGGGGGGGAAATTACGTTTGGGCAGGGTCGCCCTGTTTCAAACGTGAGCTCAGACAGTTATCCTCAGTAGTTTCTGACTACCTCAAGGACACAGCGGGAGGAACAGGGCCTTTCCTCGGAGACACTTTCGGACACAGGGTCCCCTGCAGTGCATCCACTGCCTAGGTCGTGAAGTACCTGAGGCGGGCCTCGGTGCTCCGTCCCATACCTAGCTGTGTTAAGGGTGAAAGATGTACGTTTCTTCCGGCTGCACTCACAGCCTAGCTCGCGCTTCTGCGAGAGTGCCGTCCTGAGTGTTTCCCTGGACTGAGTCGTCAGCACGGGGTGTTTCTGAAGCACAGGTCCGTTTCTGTCAGTGAGGCCGATCGACTTGCAGGGAGGCTGCCCAGCGCTGCTCCCACGCGTCTCTGTTATGACTGGGACACTCTACCTCGGCCCCCAGCAAGCAACGCGTGGCCCTTGCTAGGAATGTGAAGAGTGGCTCCCACGGGCCTCCTTTCCCCCTGAGGTTCCTCAGAAGCGACCGGCCGCTCCTCCGGCACAGAGCAGTCACCATGCCAAAGTGGTGCACGGCCGCCTCTGCTCTGTGTCCCCGGAGGCATCGGGGAGTTCAGGCCATCCAGCGTGGCGCATGGATTCATGGCACCCCTGCACCCCCAGCTCTGCTGACGTGAAACACTAGCCCTTGCCTTGGGGCCTCAGGTCACCTTTCCTTTGGCCGGAGCTGACTCTGCAGTGCAGTGGTATGAGTCCCCAGAAAGGCATTTGCCAGCACAGGATGGGCTTTGAGAGAAGGCAGCCTTGCTCGCCCACAGCGACTACCCTGCAGTGGAGAGACGTCGGGCCGCAAGCGCTGCTCAGGCAGCTTGGAAGGCCGAAACAAGTCGCTCGCACACGGGCAGAAGGCGTACTTTGCCATCAGTGTCCCACTTTCAGGCTTGATGACACAGCATGTTTATCTGAACGTTCTGTCTAGCTATCTAGTACAAGGGAACGAGGGCCCCCTTCTGGTAAGAAAGGTTTCCCGGTGGGGGGTGCCGTACGTGCAGGAGAGCGTTCCCCACGCTGTGCCAAGTTTGGTACTTGGTGACTCGGGGTGGTCCCGAACGTCCAGCATTGTCCCGGGGACAGCCGTCCAGCGTTTTCTTTTTCAGGCTGGACGTAAACAACTAGCTTCCAGGTGCCGAAGGGAGTCGTCCTTGAGGCGTCCCCTGGTTTCACTGGGGACGCACAGTGGTGTTTCTCAGAAGAGCCCAAATCGCTCCCTGGGGCACACCAGCATGGAATGTAAGGCTGCTCAGAACTGCGTTCCTGAGGCCGTTTGCAGGCTGAACAAACGGGAGGTGTCGAGCGAAGAGGGCAGCACTGTGCCTTTACTGCTGGCACATCCGTGCAGTTAAAGCAAACGGACGTTTCCACTCCGGCGGCTCAAACGCCACACAAGAGCTGGGCGGCACACAGTGCCCTCTCCCAAAACTTACAACGAACGTGAGTGCGCAATGAGTCCTGCGACACCTTACAGAGTTGACGCTCTCCTTTACCGCCTGCTTCCTCACTAGGGCGGCACGCTTCACTTTACTACTGGAAAACGCTGGACTTTGACTCGAGGCCAGGGCTCACCTTTCTGTCGCCGGTAATCTCCGGAATGCTCTTGGAGACGCTCCCAGCAAGGAACTGAGACCAGCGAGCCTGATGCGAGTAAACTCGCACTTTTTCCCTGAGGCCTTCTGGAGCAAAGAAAAGAAGGGCCCCAGGAGTGTGCCTCAGGCACCCTTCTCGCCGCATCTCATCCACCCGGGGGGGAAATTACGTTTGGGCAGGGTCGCCCTGTTTCAAACGTGAGCTCAGACAGTTATCCTCAGTAGTTTCTGACTACCTCAAGGACACAGCGGGAGGAACAGGGCCTTTCCTCGGAGACACTTTCGGACACAGGGTCCCCTGCAGTGCATCCACTGCCTAGGTCGTGAAGTACCTGAGGCGGGCCTCAGTGCTCCGTCCCATACCTAGCTGTGTTAAGGGTGAAAGATGTACGTTTCTTCCGGCTGCACTCACAGCCTAGCTCGCGCTTCTGCGAGAGTGCCGTCCTGAGTGTTTCCCTGGACTGAGTCGTCAGCACGGGGTGTTTCTGAAGCACAGGTCCGTTTCTGTCAGTGAGGCCGATCGACTTGCAGGGAGGCTGCCCAGCGCTGCTCCCACGCGTCTCTGTTATGACTGGGACACTCTACCTCGGCCCCCAGCAAGCAACGCGTGGCCCTTGCTAGGAATGTGAAGAGTGGCTCCCACGGGCCTCCTTTCCCCCTGAGGTTCCTCAGAAGCGACCGGCCGCTCCTCCGGCACAGAGCAGTCACCATGCCAAAGTGGTGCACGGCCGCCTCTGCTCTGTGTCCCCGGAGGCATCGGGGAGTTCAGGCCATCCAGCGTGGCGCATGGATTCATGGCACCCCTGCACCCCCAGCTCTGCTGACGTGAAACACTAGCCCTTGCCTTGGGGCCTCAGGTCACCTTTCCTTTGGCCGGAGCTGACTCTGCAGTGCAGTGGTATGAGTCCCCAGAAAGGCATTTGCCAGCACAGGATGGGCTTTGAGAGAAGGCAGCCTTGCTCGCCCACAGCGACTACCCTGCAGTGGAGAGACGTCGGGCCGCAAGCGCTGCTCAGGCAGCTTGGAAGGCCGAAACAAGTCGCTCGCACACGGGCAGAAGGCGTACTTTGCCATCAGTGTCCCACTTTCAGGCTTGATGACACAGCATGTTTATCTGAACGTTCTGTCTAGCTATCTAGTACAAGGGAACGAGGGCCCCCTTCTGGTAAGAAAGGTTTCCCGGTGGGGGGTGCCGTACGTGCAGGAGAGCGTTCCCCACGCTGTGCCAAGTTTGGTACTTGGTGACTCGGGGTGGTCCCGAACGTCCAGCATTGTCCCGGGGACAGCCGTCCAGCGTTTTCTTTTTCAGGCTGGACGTAAACAACTAGCTTCCAGGTGCCGAAGGGAGTCGTCCTTGAGGCGTCCCCTGGTTTCACTGGGGACGCACAGTGGTGTTTCTCAGAAGAGCCCAAATCGCTCCCTGGGGCACACCAGCATGGAATGTAAGGCTGCTCAGAACTGCGTTCCTGAGGCCGTTTGCAGGCTGAACAAACGGGAGGTGTCGAGCGAAGAGGGCAGCACTGTGCCTTTACTGCTGGCACATCCGTGCAGTTAAAGCAAACGGACGTTTCCACTCCGGCGGCTCAAACGCCACACAAGAGCTGGGCGGCACACAGTGCCCTCTCCCAAAACTTACAACGAACGTGAGTGCGCAATGAGTCCTGCGACACCTTACAGAGTTGACGCTCTCCTTTACCGCCTGCTTCCTCACTAGGGCGGCACGCTTCACTTTACTACTGGAAAACGCTGGACTTTGACTCGAGGCCAGGGCTCACCTTTCTGTCGCCGGTAATCTCCGGAATGCTCTTGGAGACGCTCCCAGCAAGGAACTGAGACCAGCGAGCCTGATGCGAGTAAACTCGCACTTTTTCCCTGAGGCCTTCTGGAGCAAAGAAAAGAAGGGCCCCAGGAGTGTGCCTCAGGCACCCTTCTCGCCGCATCTCATCCACCCGGGGGGGAAATTACGTTTGGGCAGGGTCGCCCTGTTTCAAACGTGAGCTCAGACAGTTATCCTCAGTAGTTTCTGACTACCTCAAGGACACAGCGGGAGGAACAGGGCCTTTCCTCGGAGACACTTTCGGACACAGGGTCCCCTGCAGTGCATCCACTGCCTAGGTCGTGAAGTACCTGAGGCGGGCCTCAGTGCTCCGTCCCATACCTAGCTGTGTTAAGGGTGAAAGATGTACGTTTCTTCCGGCTGCACTCACAGCCTAGCTCGCGCTTCTGCGAGAGTGCCGTCCTGAGTGTTTCCCTGGACTGAGTCGTCAGCACGGGGTGTTTCTGAAGCACAGGTCCGTTTCTGTCAGTGAGGCCGATCGACTTGCAGGGAGGCTGCCCAGCGCTGCTCCCACGCGTCTCTGTTATGACTGGGACACTCTACCTCGGCCCCCAGCAAGCAACGCGTGGCCCTTGCTAGGAATGTGAAGAGTGGCTCCCACGGGCCTCCTTTCCCCCTGAGGTTCCTCAGAAGCGACCGGCCGCTCCTCCGGCACAGAGCAGTCACCATGCCAAAGTGGTGCACGGCCGCCTCTGCTCTGTGTCCCCGGAGGCATCGGGGAGTTCAGGCCATCCAGCGTGGCGCATGGATTCATGGCACCCCTGCACCCCCAGCTCTGCTGACGTGAAACACTAGCCCTTGCCTTGGGGCCTCAGGTCACCTTTCCTTTGGCCGGAGCTGACTCTGCAGTGCAGTGGTATGAGTCCCCAGAAAGGCATTTGCCAGCACAGGATGGGCTTTGAGAGAAGGCAGCCTTGCTCGCCCACAGCGACTACCCTGCAGTGGAGAGACGTCGGGCCGCAAGCGCTGCTCAGGCAGCTTGGAAGGCCGAAACAAGTCGCTCGCACACGGGCAGAAGGCGTACTTTGCCATCAGTGTCCCACTTTCAGGCTTGATGACACAGCATGTTTATCTGAACGTTCTGTCTAGCTATCTAGTACAAGGGAACGAGGGCCCCCTTCTGGTAAGAAAGGTTTCCCGGTGGGGGGTGCCGTACGTGCAGGAGAGCGTTCCCCACGCTGTGCCAAGTTTGGTACTTGGTGACTCGGGGTGGTCCCGAACGTCCAGCATTGTCCCGGGGACAGCCGTCCAGCGTTTTCTTTTTCAGGCTGGACGTAAACAACTAGCTTCCAGGTGCCGAAGGGAGTCGTCCTTGAGGCGTCCCCTGGTTTCACTGGGGACGCACAGTGGTGTTTCTCAGAAGAGCCCAAATCGCTCCCTGGGGCACACCAGCATGGAATGTAAGGCTGCTCAGAACTGCGTTCCTGAGGCCGTTTGCAGGCTGAACAAACGGGAGGTGTCGAGCGAAGAGGGCAGCACTGTGCCTTTACTGCTGGCACATCCGTGCAGTTAAAGCAAACGGACGTTTCCACTCCGGCGGCTCAAACGCCACACAAGAGCTGGGCGGCACACAGTGCCCTCTCCCAAAACTTACAACGAACGTGAGTGCGCAATGAGTCCTGCGATACCTTACAGAGTTGACGCTCTCCTTTACCGCCTGCTTCCTCACTAGGGCGGCACGCTTCACTTTACTACTGGAAAACGCTGGACTTTGACTCGAGGCCAGGGCTCACCTTTCTGTCGCCGGTAATCTCCGGAATGCTCTTGGAGACGCTCCCAGCAAGGAACTGAGACCAGCGAGCCTGATGCGAGTAAACTCGCACTTTTTCCCTGAGGCCTTCTGGAGCAAAGAAAAGAAGGGCCCCAGGAGTGTGCCTCAGGCACCCTTCTCGCCGCATCTCATCCACCCGGGGGGGAAATTACGTTTGGGCAGGGTCGCCCTGTTTCAAACGTGAGCTCAGACAGTTATCCTCAGTAGTTTCTGACTACCTCAAGGACACAGCGGGAGGAACAGGGCCTTTCCTCGGAGACACTTTCGGACACAGGGTCCCCTGCAGTGCATCCACTGCCTAGGTCGTGAAGTACCTGAGGCGGGCCTCGGTGCTCCGTCCCATACCTAGCTGTGTTAAGGGTGAAAGATGTACGTTTCTTCCGGCTGCACTCACAGCCTAGCTCGCGCTTCTGCGAGAGTGCCGTCCTGAGTGTTTCCCTGGACTGAGTCGTCAGCACGGGGTGTTTCTGAAGCACAGGTCCGTTTCTGTCAGTGAGGCCGATCGACTTGCAGGGAGGCTGCCCAGCGCTGCTCCCACGCGTCTCTGTTATGACTGGGACACTCTACCTCGGCCCCCAGCAAGCAACGCGTGGCCCTTGCTAGGAATGTGAAGAGTGGCTCCCACGGGCCTCCTTTCCCCCTGAGGTTCCTCAGAAGCGACCGGCCGCTCCTCCGGCACAGAGCAGTCACCATGCCAAAGTGGTGCACGGCCGCCTCTGCTCTGTGTCCCCGGAGGCATCGGGGAGTTCAGGCCATCCAGCGTGGCGCATGGATTCATGGCACCCCTGCACCCCCAGCTCTGCTGACGTGAAACACTAGCCCTTGCCTTGGGGCCTCAGGTCACCTTTCCTTTGGCCGGAGCTGACTCTGCAGTGCAGTGGTATGAGTCCCCAGAAAGGCATTTGCCAGCACAGGATGGGCTTTGAGAGAAGGCAGCCTTGCTCGCCCACAGCGACTACCCTGCAGTGGAGAGACGTCGGGCCGCAAGCGCTGCTCAGGCAGCTTGGAAGGCCGAAACAAGTCGCTCGCACACGGGCAGAAGGCGTACTTTGCCATCAGTGTCCCACTTTCAGGCTTGATGACACAGCATGTTTATCTGAACGTTCTGTCTAGCTATCTAGTACAAGGGAACGAGGGCCCCCTTCTGGTAAGAAAGGTTTCCCGGTGGGGGGTGCCGTACGTGCAGGAGAGCGTTCCCCACGCTGTGCCAAGTTTGGTACTTGGTGACTCGGGGTGGTCCCGAACGTCCAGCATTGTCCCGGGGACAGCCGTCCAGCGTTTTCTTTTTCAGGCTGGACGTAAACAACTAGCTTCCAGGTGCCGAAGGGAGTCGTCCTTGAGGCGTCCCCTGGTTTCACTGGGGACGCACAGTGGTGTTTCTCAGAAGAGCCCAAATCGCTCCCTGGGGCACACCAGCATGGAATGTAAGGCTGCTCAGAACTGCGTTCCTGAGGCCGTTTGCAGGCTGAACAAACGGGAGGTGTCGAGCGAAGAGGGCAGCACTGTGCCTTTACTGCTGGCACATCCGTGCAGTTAAAGCAAACGGACGTTTCCACTCCGGCGGCTCAAACGCCACACAAGAGCTGGGCGGCACACAGTGCCCTCTCCCAAAACTTACAACGAACGTGAGTGCGCAATGAGTCCTGCGATACCTTACAGAGTTGACGCTCTCCTTTACCGCCTGCTTCCTCACTAGGGCGGCACGCTTCACTTTACTACTGGAAAACGCTGGACTTTGACTCGAGGCCAGGGCTCACCTTTCTGTCGCCGGTAATCTCCGGAATGCTCTTGGAGACGCTCCCAGCAAGGAACTGAGACCAGCGAGCCTGATGCGAGTAAACTCGCACTTTTTCCCTGAGGCCTTCTGGAGCAAAGAAAAGACGGGCCCCAGGAGTGTGCCTCAGGCACCCTTCTCGCCGCATCTCATCCACCCGGGGGGGAAATTACGTTTGGGCAGGGTCGCCCTGTTTCAAACGTGAGCTCAGACAGTTATCCTCAGTAGTTTCTGACTACCTCAAGGACACAGCGGGAGGAACAGGGCCTTTCCTCGGAGACACTTTCGGACACAGGGTCCCCTGCAGTGCATCCACTGCCTAGGTCGTGAAGTACCTGAGGCGGGCCTCGGTGCTCCGTCCCATACCTAGCTGTGTTAAGGGTGAAAGATGTACGTTTCTTCCGGCTGCACTCACAGCCTAGCTCGCGCTTCTGCGAGAGTGCCGTCCTGAGTGTTTCCCTGGACTGAGTCGTCAGCACGGGGTGTTTCTGAAGCACAGGTCCGTTTCTGTCAGTGAGGCCGATCGACTTGCAGGGAGGCTGCCCAGCGCTGCTCCCACGCGTCTCTGTTATGACTGGGACACTCTACCTCGGCCCCCAGCAAGCAACGCGTGGCCCTTGCTAGGAATGTGAAGAGTGGCTCCCACGGGCCTCCTTTCCCCCTGAGGTTCCTCAGAAGCGACCGGCCGCTCCTCCGGCACAGAGCAGTCACCATGCCAAAGTGGTGCACGGCCGCCTCTGCTCTGTGTCCCCGGAGGCATCGGGGAGTTCAGGCCATCCAGCGTGGCGCATGGATTCATGGCACCCCTGCACCCCCAGCTCTGCTGACGTGAAACACTAGCCCTTGCCTTGGGGCCTCAGGTCACCTTTCCTTTGGCCGGAGCTGACTCTGCAGTGCAGTGGTATGAGTCCCCAGAAAGGCATTTGCCAGCACAGGATGGGCTTTGAGAGAAGGCAGCCTTGCTCGCCCACAGCGACTACCCTGCAGTGGAGAGACGTCGGGCCGCAAGCGCTGCTCAGGCAGCTTGGAAGGCCGAAACAAGTCGCTCGCACACGGGCAGAAGGCGTACTTTGCCATCAGTGTCCCACTTTCAGGCTTGATGACACAGCATGTTTATCTGAACGTTCTGTCTAGCTATCTAGTACAAGGGAACGAGGGCCCCCTTCTGGTAAGAAAGGTTTCCCGGTGGGGGGTGCCGTACGTGCAGGAGAGCGTTCCCCACGCTGTGCCAAGTTTGGTACTTGGTGACTCGGGGTGGTCCCGAACGTCCAGCATTGTCCCGGGGACAGCCGTCCAGCGTTTTCTTTTTCAGGCTGGACGTAAACAACTAGCTTCCAGGTGCCGAAGGGAGTCGTCCTTGAGGCGTCCCCTGGTTTCACTGGGGACGCACAGTGGTGTTTCTCAGAAGAGCCCAAATCGCTCCCTGGGGCACACCAGCATGGAATGTAAGGCTGCTCAGAACTGCGTTCCTGAGGCCGTTTGCAGGCTGAACAAACGGGAGGTGTCGAGCGAAGAGGGCAGCACTGTGCCTTTACTGCTGGCACATCCGTGCAGTTAAAGCAAACGGACGTTTCCACTCCGGCGGCTCAAACGCCACACAAGAGCTGGGCGGCACACAGTGCCCTCTCCCAAAACTTACAACGAACGTGAGTGCGCAATGAGTCCTGCGATACCTTACAGAGTTGACGCTCTCCTTTACCGCCTGCTTCCTCACTAGGGCGGCACGCTTCACTTTACTACTGGAAAACGCTGGACTTTGACTCGAGGCCAGGGCTCACCTTTCTGTCGCCGGTAATCTCCGGAATGCTCTTGGAGACGCTCCCAGCAAGGAACTGAGACCAGCGAGCCTGATGCGAGTAAACTCGCACTTTTTCCCTGAGGCCTTCTGGAGCAAAGAAAAGACGGGCCCCAGGAGTGTGCCTCAGGCACCCTTCTCGCCGCATCTCATCCACCCGGGGGGGAAATTACGTTTGGGCAGGGTCGCCCTGTTTCAAACGTGAGCTCAGACAGTTATCCTCAGTAGTTTCTGACTACCTCAAGGACACAGCGGGAGGAACAGGGCCTTTCCTCGGAGACACTTTCGGACACAGGGTCCCCTGCAGTGCATCCACTGCCTAGGTCGTGAAGTACCTGAGGCGGGCCTCGGTGCTCCGTCCCATACCTAGCTGTGTTAAGGGTGAAAGATGTACGTTTCTTCCGGCTGCACTCACAGCCTAGCTCGCGCTTCTGCGAGAGTGCCGTCCTGAGTGTTTCCCTGGACTGAGTCGTCAGCACGGGGTGTTTCTGAAGCACAGGTCCGTTTCTGTCAGTGAGGCCGATCGACTTGCAGGGAGGCTGCCCAGCGCTGCTCCCACGCGTCTCTGTTATGACTGGGACACTCTACCTCGGCCCCCAGCAAGCAACGCGTGGCCCTTGCTAGGAATGTGAAGAGTGGCTCCCACGGGCCTCCTTTCCCCCTGAGGTTCCTCAGAAGCGACCGGCCGCTCCTCCGGCACAGAGCAGTCACCATGCCAAAGTGGTGCACGGCCGCCTCTGCTCTGTGTCCCCGGAGGCATCGGGGAGTTCAGGCCATCCAGCGTGGCGCATGGATTCATGGCACCCCTGCACCCCCAGCTCTGCTGACGTGAAACACTAGCCCTTGCCTTGGGGCCTCAGGTCACCTTTCCTTTGGCCGGAGCTGACTCTGCAGTGCAGTGGTATGAGTCCCCAGAAAGGCATTTGCCAGCACAGGATGGGCTTTGAGAGAAGGCAGCCTTGCTCGCCCACAGCGACTACCCTGCAGTGGAGAGACGTCGGGCCGCAAGCGCTGCTCAGGCAGCTTGGAAGGCCGAAACAAGTCGCTCGCACACGGGCAGAAGGCGTACTTTGCCATCAGTGTCCCACTTTCAGGCTTGATGACACAGCATGTTTATCTGAACGTTCTGTCTAGCTATCTAGTACAAGGGAACGAGGGCCCCCTTCTGGTAAGAAAGGTTTCCCGGTGGGGGGTGCCGTACGTGCAGGAGAGCGTTCCCCACGCTGTGCCAAGTTTGGTACTTGGTGACTCGGGGTGGTCCCGAACGTCCAGCATTGTCCCGGGGACAGCCGTCCAGCGTTTTCTTTTTCAGGCTGGACGTAAACAACTAGCTTCCAGGTGCCGAAGGGAGTCGTCCTTGAGGCGTCCCCTGGTTTCACTGGGGACGCACAGTGGTGTTTCTCAGAAGAGCCCAAATCGCTCCCTGGGGCACACCAGCATGGAATGTAAGGCTGCTCAGAACTGCGTTCCTGAGGCCGTTTGCAGGCTGAACAAACGGGAGGTGTCGAGCGAAGAGGGCAGCACTGTGCCTTTACTGCTGGCACATCCGTGCAGTTAAAGCAAACGGACGTTTCCACTCCGGCGGCTCAAACGCCACACAAGAGCTGGGCGGCACACAGTGCCCTCTCCCAAAACTTACAACGAACGTGAGTGCGCAATGAGTCCTGCGATACCTTACAGAGTTGACGCTCTCCTTTACCGCCTGCTTCCTCACTAGGGCGGCACGCTTCACTTTACTACTGGAAAACGCTGGACTTTGACTCGAGGCCAGGGCTCACCTTTCTGTCGCCGGTAATCTCCGGAATGCTCTTGGAGACGCTCCCAGCAAGGAACTGAGACCAGCGAGCCTGATGCGAGTAAACTCGCACTTTTTCCCTGAGGCCTTCTGGAGCAAAGAAAAGACGGGCCCCAGGAGTGTGCCTCAGGCACCCTTCTCGCCGCATCTCATCCACCCGGGGGGGAAATTACGTTTGGGCAGGGTCGCCCTGTTTCAAACGTGAGCTCAGACAGTTATCCTCAGTAGTTTCTGACTACCTCAAGGACACAGCGGGAGGAACAGGGCCTTTCCTCGGAGACACTTTCGGACACAGGGTCCCCTGCAGTGCATCCACTGCCTAGGTCGTGAAGTACCTGAGGCGGGCCTCGGTGCTCCGTCCCATACCTAGCTGTGTTAAGGGTGAAAGATGTACGTTTCTTCCGGCTGCACTCACAGCCTAGCTCGCGCTTCTGCGAGAGTGCCGTCCTGAGTGTTTCCCTGGACTGAGTCGTCAGCACGGGGTGTTTCTGAAGCACAGGTCCGTTTCTGTCAGTGAGGCCGATCGACTTGCAGGGAGGCTGCCTAGCGCTGCTCCCACGCGTCTCTGTTATGACTGGGACACTCTACCTCGGCCCCCAGCAAGCAACGCGTGGCCCTTGCTAGGAATGTGAAGAGTGGCTCCCACGGGCCTCCTTTCCCCCTGAGGTTCCTCAGAAGCGACCGGCCGCTCCTCCGGCACAGAGCAGTCACCATGCCAAAGTGGTGCACGGCCGCCTCTGCTCTGTGTCCCCGGAGGCATCGGGGAGTTCAGGCCATCCAGCGTGGCGCATGGATTCATGGCACCCCTGCACCCCCAGCTCTGCTGACGTGAAACACTAGCCCTTGCCTTGGGGCCTCAGGTCACCTTTCCTTTGGCCGGAGCTGACTCTGCAGTGCAGTGGTATGAGTCCCCAGAAAGGCATTTGCCAGCACAGGATGGGCTTTGAGAGAAGGCAGCCTTGCTCGCCCACAGCGACTACCCTGCAGTGGAGAGACGTCGGGCCGCAAGCGCTGCTCAGGCAGCTTGGAAGGCCGAAACAAGTCGCTCGCACACGGGCAGAAGGCGTACTTTGCCATCAGTGTCCCACTTTCAGGCTTGATGACACAGCATGTTTATCTGAACGTTCTGTCTAGCTATCTAGTACAAGGGAACGAGGGCCCCCTTCTGGTAAGAAAGGTTTCCCGGTGGGGGGTGCCGTACGTGCAGGAGAGCGTTCCCCACGCTGTGCCAAGTTTGGTACTTGGTGACTCGGGGTGGTCCCGAACGTCCAGCATTGTCCCGGGGACAGCCGTCCAGCGTTTTCTTTTTCAGGCTGGACGTAAACAACTAGCTTCCAGGTGCCGAAGGGAGTCGTCCTTGAGGCGTCCCCTGGTTTCACTGGGGACGCACAGTGGTGTTTCTCAGAAGAGCCCAAATCGCTCCCTGGGGCACACCAGCATGGAATGTAAGGCTGCTCAGAACTGCGTTCCTGAGGCCGTTTGCAGGCTGAACAAACGGGAGGTGTCGAGCGAAGAGGGCAGCACTGTGCCTTTACTGCTGGCACATCCGTGCAGTTAAAGCAAACGGACGTTTCCACTCCGGCGGCTCAAACGCCACACAAGAGCTGGGCGGCACACAGTGCCCTCTCCCAAAACTTACAACGAACGTGAGTGCGCAATGAGTCCTGCGATACCTTACAGAGTTGACGCTCTCCTTTACCGCCTGCTTCCTCACTAGGGCGGCACGCTTCACTTTACTACTGGAAAACGCTGGACTTTGACTCGAGGCCAGGGCTCACCTTTCTGTCGCCGGTAATCTCCGGAATGCTCTTGGAGACGCTCCCAGCAAGGAACTGAGACCAGCGAGCCTGATGCGAGTAAACTCGCACTTTTTCCCTGAGGCCTTCTGGAGCAAAGAAAAGACGGGCCCCAGGAGTGTGCCTCAGGCACCCTTCTCGCCGCATCTCATCCACCCGGGGGGGAAATTACGTTTGGGCAGGGTCGCCCTGTTTCAAACGTGAGCTCAGACAGTTATCCTCAGTAGTTTCTGACTACCTCAAGGACACAGCGGGAGGAACAGGGCCTTTCCTCGGAGACACTTTCGGACACAGGGTCCCCTGCAGTGCATCCACTGCCTAGGTCGTGAAGTACCTGAGGCGGGCCTCGGTGCTCCGTCCCATACCTAGCTGTGTTAAGGGTGAAAGATGTACGTTTCTTCCGGCTGCACTCACAGCCTAGCTCGCGCTTCTGCGAGAGTGCCGTCCTGAGTGTTTCCCTGGACTGAGTCGTCAGCACGGGGTGTTTCTGAAGCACAGGTCCGTTTCTGTCAGTGAGGCCGATCGACTTGCAGGGAGGCTGCCCAGCGCTGCTCCCACGCGTCTCTGTTATGACTGGGACACTCTACCTCGGCCCCCAGCAAGCAACGCGTGGCCCTTGCTAGGAATGTGAAGAGTGGCTCCCACGGGCCTCCTTTCCCCCTGAGGTTCCTCAGAAGCGACCGGCCGCTCCTCCGGCACAGAGCAGTCACCATGCCAAAGTGGTGCACGGCCGCCTCTGCTCTGTGTCCCCGGAGGCATCGGGGAGTTCAGGCCATCCAGCGTGGCGCATGGATTCATGGCACCCCTGCACCCCCAGCTCTGCTGACGTGAAACACTAGCCCTTGCCTTGGGGCCTCAGGTCACCTTTCCTTTGGCCGGAGCTGACTCTGCAGTGCAGTGGTATGAGTCCCCAGAAAGGCATTTGCCAGCACAGGATGGGCTTTGAGAGAAGGCAGCCTTGCTCGCCCACAGCGACTACCCTGCAGTGGAGAGACGTCGGGCCGCAAGCGCTGCTCAGGCAGCTTGGAAGGCCGAAACAAGTCGCTCGCACACGGGCAGAAGGCGTACTTTGCCATCAGTGTCCCACTTTCAGGCTTGATGACACAGCATGTTTATCTGAACGTTCTGTCTAGCTATCTAGTACAAGGGAACGAGGGCCCCCTTCTGGTAAGAAAGGTTTCCCGGTGGGGGGTGCCGTACGTGCAGGAGAGCGTTCCCCACGCTGTGCCAAGTTTGGTACTTGGTGACTCGGGGTGGTCCCGAACGTCCAGCATTGTCCCGGGGACAGCCGTCCAGCGTTTTCTTTTTCAGGCTGGACGTAAACAACTAGCTTCCAGGTGCCGAAGGGAGTCGTCCTTGAGGCGTCCCCTGGTTTCACTGGGGACGCACAGTGGTGTTTCTCAGAAGAGCCCAAATCGCTCCCTGGGGCACACCAGCATGGAATGTAAGGCTGCTCAGAACTGCGTTCCTGAGGCCGTTTGCAGGCTGAACAAACGGGAGGTGTCGAGCGAAGAGGGCAGCACTGTGCCTTTACTGCTGGCACATCCGTGCAGTTAAAGCAAACGGACGTTTCCACTCCGGCGGCTCAAACGCCACACAAGAGCTGGGCGGCACACAGTGCCCTCTCCCAAAACTTACAACGAACGTGAGTGCGCAATGAGTCCTGCGACACCTTACAGAGTTGACGCTCTCCTTTACCGCCTGCTTCCTCACTAGGGCGGCACGCTTCACTTTACTACTGGAAAACGCTGGACTTTGACTCGAGGCCAGGGCTCACCTTTCTGTCGCCGGTAATCTCCGGAATGCTCTTGGAGACGCTCCCAGCAAGGAACTGAGACCAGCGAGCCTGATGCGAGTAAACTCGCACTTTTTCCCTGAGGCCTTCTGGAGCAAAGAAAAGACGGGCCCCAGGAGTGTGCCTCAGGCACCCTTCTCGCCGCATCTCATCCACCCGGGGGGGAAATTACGTTTGGGCAGGGTCGCCCTGTTTCAAACGTGAGCTCAGACAGTTATCCTCAGTAGTTTCTGACTACCTCAAGGACACAGCGGGAGGAACAGGGCCTTTCCTCGGAGACACTTTCGGACACAGGGTCCCCTGCAGTGCATCCACTGCCTAGGTCGTGAAGTACCTGAGGCGGGCCTCGGTGCTCCGTCCCATACCTAGCTGTGTTAAGGGTGAAAGATGTACGTTTCTTCCGGCTGCACTCACAGCCTAGCTCGCGCTTCTGCGAGAGTGCCGTCCTGAGTGTTTCCCTGGACTGAGTCGTCAGCACGGGGTGTTTCTGAAGCACAGGTCCGTTTCTGTCAGTGAGGCCGATCGACTTGCAGGGAGGCTGCCCAGCGCTGCTCCCACGCGTCTCTGTTATGACTGGGACACTCTACCTCGGCCCCCAGCAAGCAACGCGTGGCCCTTGCTAGGAATGTGAAGAGTGGCTCCCACGGGCCTCCTTTCCCCCTGAGGTTCCTCAGAAGCGACCGGCCGCTCCTCCGGCACAGAGCAGTCACCATGCCAAAGTGGTGCACGGCCGCCTCTGCTCTGTGTCCCCGGAGGCATCGGGGAGTTCAGGCCATCCAGCGTGGCGCATGGATTCATGGCACCCCTGCACCCCCAGCTCTGCTGACGTGAAACACTAGCCCTTGCCTTGGGGCCTCAGGTCACCTTTCCTTTGGCCGGAGCTGACTCTGCAGTGCAGTGGTATGAGTCCCCAGAAAGGCATTTGCCAGCACAGGATGGGCTTTGAGAGAAGGCAGCCTTGCTCGCCCACAGCGACTACCCTGCAGTGGAGAGACGTCGGGCCGCAAGCGCTGCTCAGGCAGCTTGGAAGGCCGAAACAAGTCGCTCGCACACGGGCAGAAGGCGTACTTTGCCATCAGTGTCCCACTTTCAGGCTTGATGACACAGCATGTTTATCTGAACGTTCTGTCTAGCTATCTAGTACAAGGGAACGAGGGCCCCCTTCTGGTAAGAAAGGTTTCCCGGTGGGGGGTGCCGTACGTGCAGGAGAGCGTTCCCCACGCTGTGCCAAGTTTGGTACTTGGTGACTCGGGGTGGTCCCGAACGTCCAGCATTGTCCCGGGGACAGCCGTCCAGCGTTTTCTTTTTCAGGCTGGACGTAAACAACTAGCTTCCAGGTGCCGAAGGGAGTCGTCCTTGAGGCGTCCCCTGGTTTCACTGGGGACGCACAGTGGTGTTTCTCAGAAGAGCCCAAATCGCTCCCTGGGGCACACCAGCATGGAATGTAAGGCTGCTCAGAACTGCGTTCCTGAGGCCGTTTGCAGGCTGAACAAACGGGAGGTGTCGAGCGAAGAGGGCAGCACTGTGCCTTTACTGCTGGCACATCCGTGCAGTTAAAGCAAACGGACGTTTCCACTCCGGCGGCTCAAACGCCACACAAGAGCTGGGCGGCACACAGTGCCCTCTCCCAAAACTTACAACGAACGTGAGTGCGCAATGAGTCCTGCGACACCTTACAGAGTTGACGCTCTCCTTTACCGCCTGCTTCCTCACTAGGGCGGCACGCTTCACTTTACTACTGGAAAACGCTGGACTTTGACTCGAGGCCAGGGCTCACCTTTCTGTCGCCGGTAATCTCCGGAATGCTCTTGGAGACGCTCCCAGCAAGGAACTGAGACCAGCGAGCCTGATGCGAGTAAACTCGCACTTTTTCCCTGAGGCCTTCTGGAGCAAAGAAAAGAAGGGCCCCAGGAGTGTGCCTCAGGCACCCTTCTCGCCGCATCTCATCCACCCGGGGGGGAAATTACGTTTGGGCAGGGTCGCCCTGTTTCAAACGTGAGCTCAGACAGTTATCCTCAGTAGTTTCTGACTACCTCAAGGACACAGCGGGAGGAACAGGGCCTTTCCTCGGAGACACTTTCGGACACAGGGTCCCCTGCAGTGCATCCACTGCCTAGGTCGTGAAGTACCTGAGGCGGGCCTCAGTGCTCCGTCCCATACCTAGCTGTGTTAAGGGTGAAAGATGTACGTTTCTTCCGGCTGCACTCACAGCCTAGCTCGCGCTTCTGCGAGAGTGCCGTCCTGAGTGTTTCCCTGGACTGAGTCGTCAGCACGGGGTGTTTCTGAAGCACAGGTCCGTTTCTGTCAGTGAGGCCGATCGACTTGCAGGGAGGCTGCCCAGCGCTGCTCCCACGCGTCTCTGTTATGACTGGGACACTCTACCTCGGCCCCCAGCAAGCAACGCGTGGCCCTTGCTAGGAATGTGAAGAGTGGCTCCCACGGGCCTCCTTTCCCCCTGAGGTTCCTCAGAAGCGACCGGCCGCTCCTCCGGCACAGAGCAGTCACCATGCCAAAGTGGTGCACGGCCGCCTCTGCTCTGTGTCCCCGGAGGCATCGGGGAGTTCAGGCCATCCAGCGTGGCGCATGGATTCATGGCACCCCTGCACCCCCAGCTCTGCTGACGTGAAACACTAGCCCTTGCCTTGGGGCCTCAGGTCACCTTTCCTTTGGCCGGAGCTGACTCTGCAGTGCAGTGGTATGAGTCCCCAGAAAGGCATTTGCCAGCACAGGATGGGCTTTGAGAGAAGGCAGCCTTGCTCGCCCACAGCGACTACCCTGCAGTGGAGAGACGTCGGGCCGCAAGCGCTGCTCAGGCAGCTTGGAAGGCCGAAACAAGTCGCTCGCACACGGGCAGAAGGCGTACTTTGCCATCAGTGTCCCACTTTCAGGCTTGATGACACAGCATGTTTATCTGAACGTTCTGTCTAGCTATCTAGTACAAGGGAACGAGGGCCCCCTTCTGGTAAGAAAGGTTTCCCGGTGGGGGGTGCCGTACGTGCAGGAGAGCGTTCCCCACGCTGTGCCAAGTTTGGTACTTGGTGACTCGGGGTGGTCCCGAACGTCCAGCATTGTCCCGGGGACAGCCGTCCAGCGTTTTCTTTTTCAGGCTGGACGTAAACAACTAGCTTCCAGGTGCCGAAGGGAGTCGTCCTTGAGGCGTCCCCTGGTTTCACTGGGGACGCACAGTGGTGTTTCTCAGAAGAGCCCAAATCGCTCCCTGGGGCACACCAGCATGGAATGTAAGGCTGCTCAGAACTGCGTTCCTGAGGCCGTTTGCAGGCTGAACAAACGGGAGGTGTCGAGCGAAGAGGGCAGCACTGTGCCTTTACTGCTGGCACATCCGTGCAGTTAAAGCAAACGGACGTTTCCACTCCGGCGGCTCAAACGCCACACAAGAGCTGGGCGGCACACAGTGCCCTCTCCCAAAACTTACAACGAACGTGAGTGCGCAATGAGTCCTGCGACACCTTACAGAGTTGACGCTCTCCTTTACCGCCTGCTTCCTCACTAGGGCGGCACGCTTCACTTTACTACTGGAAAACGCTGGACTTTGACTCGAGGCCAGGGCTCACCTTTCTGTCGCCGGTAATCTCCGGAATGCTCTTGGAGACGCTCCCAGCAAGGAACTGAGACCAGCGAGCCTGATGCGAGTAAACTCGCACTTTTTCCCTGAGGCCTTCTGGAGCAAAGAAAAGAAGGGCCCCAGGAGTGTGCCTCAGGCACCCTTCTCGCCGCATCTCATCCACCCGGGGGGGAAATTACGTTTGGGCAGGGTCGCCCTGTTTCAAACGTGAGCTCAGACAGTTATCCTCAGTAGTTTCTGACTACCTCAAGGACACAGCGGGAGGAACAGGGCCTTTCCTCGGAGACACTTTCGGACACAGGGTCCCCTGCAGTGCATCCACTGCCTAGGTCGTGAAGTACCTGAGGCGGGCCTCAGTGCTCCGTCCCATACCTAGCTGTGTTAAGGGTGAAAGATGTACGTTTCTTCCGGCTGCACTCACAGCCTAGCTCGCGCTTCTGCGAGAGTGCCGTCCTGAGTGTTTCCCTGGACTGAGTCGTCAGCACGGGGTGTTTCTGAAGCACAGGTCCGTTTCTGTCAGTGAGGCCGATCGACTTGCAGGGAGGCTGCCCAGCGCTGCTCCCACGCGTCTCTGTTATGACTGGGACACTCTACCTCGGCCCCCAGCAAGCAACGCGTGGCCCTTGCTAGGAATGTGAAGAGTGGCTCCCACGGGCCTCCTTTCCCCCTGAGGTTCCTCAGAAGCGACCGGCCGCTCCTCCGGCACAGAGCAGTCACCATGCCAAAGTGGTGCACGGCCGCCTCTGCTCTGTGTCCCCGGAGGCATCGGGGAGTTCAGGCCATCCAGCGTGGCGCATGGATTCATGGCACCCCTGCACCCCCAGCTCTGCTGACGTGAAACACTAGCCCTTGCCTTGGGGCCTCAGGTCACCTTTCCTTTGGCCGGAGCTGACTCTGCAGTGCAGTGGTATGAGTCCCCAGAAAGGCATTTGCCAGCACAGGATGGGCTTTGAGAGAAGGCAGCCTTGCTCGCCCACAGCGACTACCCTGCAGTGGAGAGACGTCGGGCCGCAAGCGCTGCTCAGGCAGCTTGGAAGGCCGAAACAAGTCGCTCGCACACGGGCAGAAGGCGTACTTTGCCATCAGTGTCCCACTTTCAGGCTTGATGACACAGCATGTTTATCTGAACGTTCTGTCTAGCTATCTAGTACAAGGGAACGAGGGCCCCCTTCTGGTAAGAAAGGTTTCCCGGTGGGGGGTGCCGTACGTGCAGGAGAGCGTTCCCCACGCTGTGCCAAGTTTGGTACTTGGTGACTCGGGGTGGTCCCGAACGTCCAGCATTGTCCCGGGGACAGCCGTCCAGCGTTTTCTTTTTCAGGCTGGACGTAAACAACTAGCTTCCAGGTGCCGAAGGGAGTCGTCCTTGAGGCGTCCCCTGGTTTCACTGGGGACGCACAGTGGTGTTTCTCAGAAGAGCCCAAATCGCTCCCTGGGGCACACCAGCATGGAATGTAAGGCTGCTCAGAACTGCGTTCCTGAGGCCGTTTGCAGGCTGAACAAACGGGAGGTGTCGAGCGAAGAGGGCAGCACTGTGCCTTTACTGCTGGCACATCCGTGCAGTTAAAGCAAACGGACGTTTCCACTCCGGCGGCTCAAACGCCACACAAGAGCTGGGCGGCACACAGTGCCCTCTCCCAAAACTTACAACGAACGTGAGTGCGCAATGAGTCCTGCGACACCTTACAGAGTTGACGCTCTCCTTTACCGCCTGCTTCCTCACTAGGGCGGCACGCTTCACTTTACTACTGGAAAACGCTGGACTTTGACTCGAGGCCAGGGCTCACCTTTCTGTCGCCGGTAATCTCCGGAATGCTCTTGGAGACGCTCCCAGCAAGGAACTGAGACCAGCGAGCCTGATGCGAGTAAACTCGCACTTTTTCCCTGAGGCCTTCTGGAGCAAAGAAAAGAAGGGCCCCAGGAGTGTGCCTCAGGCACCCTTCTCGCCGCATCTCATCCACCCGGGGGGGAAATTACGTTTGGGCAGGGTCGCCCTGTTTCAAACGTGAGCTCAGACAGTTATCCTCAGTAGTTTCTGACTACCTCAAGGACACAGCGGGAGGAACAGGGCCTTTCCTCGGAGACACTTTCGGACACAGGGTCCCCTGCAGTGCATCCACTGCCTAGGTCGTGAAGTACCTGAGGCGGGCCTCAGTGCTCCGTCCCATACCTAGCTGTGTTAAGGGTGAAAGATGTACGTTTCTTCCGGCTGCACTCACAGCCTAGCTCGCGCTTCTGCGAGAGTGCCGTCCTGAGTGTTTCCCTGGACTGAGTCGTCAGCACGGGGTGTTTCTGAAGCACAGGTCCGTTTCTGTCAGTGAGGCCGATCGACTTGCAGGGAGGCTGCCCAGCGCTGCTCCCACGCGTCTCTGTTATGACTGGGACACTCTACCTCGGCCCCCAGCAAGCAACGCGTGGCCCTTGCTAGGAATGTGAAGAGTGGCTCCCACGGGCCTCCTTTCCCCCTGAGGTTCCTCAGAAGCGACCGGCCGCTCCTCCGGCACAGAGCAGTCACCATGCCAAAGTGGTGCACGGCCGCCTCTGCTCTGTGTCCCCGGAGGCATCGGGGAGTTCAGGCCATCCAGCGTGGCGCATGGATTCATGGCACCCCTGCACCCCCAGCTCTGCTGACGTGAAACACTAGCCCTTGCCTTGGGGCCTCAGGTCACCTTTCCTTTGGCCGGAGCTGACTCTGCAGTGCAGTGGTATGAGTCCCCAGAAAGGCATTTGCCAGCACAGGATGGGCTTTGAGAGAAGGCAGCCTTGCTCGCCCACAGCGACTACCCTGCAGTGGAGAGACGTCGGGCCGCAAGCGCTGCTCAGGCAGCTTGGAAGGCCGAAACAAGTCGCTCGCACACGGGCAGAAGGCGTACTTTGCCATCAGTGTCCCACTTTCAGGCTTGATGACACAGCATGTTTATCTGAACGTTCTGTCTAGCTATCTAGTACAAGGGAACGAGGGCCCCCTTCTGGTAAGAAAGGTTTCCCGGTGGGGGGTGCCGTACGTGCAGGAGAGCGTTCCCCACGCTGTGCCAAGTTTGGTACTTGGTGACTCGGGGTGGTCCCGAACGTCCAGCATTGTCCCGGGGACAGCCGTCCAGCGTTTTCTTTTTCAGGCTGGACGTAAACAACTAGCTTCCAGGTGCCGAAGGGAGTCGTCCTTGAGGCGTCCCCTGGTTTCACTGGGGACGCACAGTGGTGTTTCTCAGAAGAGCCCAAATCGCTCCCTGGGGCACACCAGCATGGAATGTAAGGCTGCTCAGAACTGCGTTCCTGAGGCCGTTTGCAGGCTGAACAAACGGGAGGTGTCGAGCGAAGAGGGCAGCACTGTGCCTTTACTGCTGGCACATCCGTGCAGTTAAAGCAAACGGACGTTTCCACTCCGGCGGCTCAAACGCCACACAAGAGCTGGGCGGCACACAGTGCCCTCTCCCAAAACTTACAACGAACGTGAGTGCGCAATGAGTCCTGCGACACCTTACAGAGTTGACGCTCTCCTTTACCGCCTGCTTCCTCACTAGGGCGGCACGCTTCACTTTACTACTGGAAAACGCTGGACTTTGACTCGAGGCCAGGGCTCACCTTTCTGTCGCCGGTAATCTCCGGAATGCTCTTGGAGACGCTCCCAGCAAGGAACTGAGACCAGCGAGCCTGATGCGAGTAAACTCGCACTTTTTCCCTGAGGCCTTCTGGAGCAAAGAAAAGAAGGGCCCCAGGAGTGTGCCTCAGGCACCCTTCTCGCCGCATCTCATCCACCCGGGGGGGAAATTACGTTTGGGCAGGGTCGCCCTGTTTCAAACGTGAGCTCAGACAGTTATCCTCAGTAGTTTCTGACTACCTCAAGGACACAGCGGGAGGAACAGGGCCTTTCCTCGGAGACACTTTCGGACACAGGGTCCCCTGCAGTGCATCCACTGCCTAGGTCGTGAAGTACCTGAGGCGGGCCTCAGTGCTCCGTCCCATACCTAGCTGTGTTAAGGGTGAAAGATGTACGTTTCTTCCGGCTGCACTCACAGCCTAGCTCGCGCTTCTGCGAGAGTGCCGTCCTGAGTGTTTCCCTGGACTGAGTCGTCAGCACGGGGTGTTTCTGAAGCACAGGTCCGTTTCTGTCAGTGAGGCCGATCGACTTGCAGGGAGGCTGCCCAGCGCTGCTCCCACGCGTCTCTGTTATGACTGGGACACTCTACCTCGGCCCCCAGCAAGCAACGCGTGGCCCTTGCTAGGAATGTGAAGAGTGGCTCCCACGGGCCTCCTTTCCCCCTGAGGTTCCTCAGAAGCGACCGGCCGCTCCTCCGGCACAGAGCAGTCACCATGCCAAAGTGGTGCACGGCCGCCTCTGCTCTGTGTCCCCGGAGGCATCGGGGAGTTCAGGCCATCCAGCGTGGCGCATGGATTCATGGCACCCCTGCACCCCCAGCTCTGCTGACGTGAAACACTAGCCCTTGCCTTGGGGCCTCAGGTCACCTTTCCTTTGGCCGGAGCTGACTCTGCAGTGCAGTGGTATGAGTCCCCAGAAAGGCATTTGCCAGCACAGGATGGGCTTTGAGAGAAGGCAGCCTTGCTCGCCCACAGCGACTACCCTGCAGTGGAGAGACGTCGGGCCGCAAGCGCTGCTCAGGCAGCTTGGAAGGCCGAAACAAGTCGCTCGCACACGGGCAGAAGGCGTACTTTGCCATCAGTGTCCCACTTTCAGGCTTGATGACACAGCATGTTTATCTGAACGTTCTGTCTAGCTATCTAGTACAAGGGAACGAGGGCCCCCTTCTGGTAAGAAAGGTTTCCCGGTGGGGGGTGCCGTACGTGCAGGAGAGCGTTCCCCACGCTGTGCCAAGTTTGGTACTTGGTGACTCGGGGTGGTCCCGAACGTCCAGCATTGTCCCGGGGACAGCCGTCCAGCGTTTTCTTTTTCAGGCTGGACGTAAACAACTAGCTTCCAGGTGCCGAAGGGAGTCGTCCTTGAGGCGTCCCCTGGTTTCACTGGGGACGCACAGTGGTGTTTCTCAGAAGAGCCCAAATCGCTCCCTGGGGCACACCAGCATGGAATGTAAGGCTGCTCAGAACTGCGTTCCTGAGGCCGTTTGCAGGCTGAACAAACGGGAGGTGTCGAGCGAAGAGGGCAGCACTGTGCCTTTACTGCTGGCACATCCGTGCAGTTAAAGCAAACGGACGTTTCCACTCCGGCGGCTCAAACGCCACACAAGAGCTGGGCGGCACACAGTGCCCTCTCCCAAAACTTACAACGAACGTGAGTGCGCAATGAGTCCTGCGACACCTTACAGAGTTGACGCTCTCCTTTACCGCCTGCTTCCTCACTAGGGCGGCACGCTTCACTTTACTACTGGAAAACGCTGGACTTTGACTCGAGGCCAGGGCTCACCTTTCTGTCGCCGGTAATCTCCGGAATGCTCTTGGAGACGCTCCCAGCAAGGAACTGAGACCAGCGAGCCTGATGCGAGTAAACTCGCACTTTTTCCCTGAGGCCTTCTGGAGCAAAGAAAAGAAGGGCCCCAGGAGTGTGCCTCAGGCACCCTTCTCGCCGCATCTCATCCACCCGGGGGGGAAATTACGTTTGGGCAGGGTCGCCCTGTTTCAAACGTGAGCTCAGACAGTTATCCTCAGTAGTTTCTGACTACCTCAAGGACACAGCGGGAGGAACAGGGCCTTTCCTCGGAGACACTTTCGGACACAGGGTCCCCTGCAGTGCATCCACTGCCTAGGTCGTGAAGTACCTGAGGCGGGCCTCGGTGCTCCGTCCCATACCTAGCTGTGTTAAGGGTGAAAGATGTACGTTTCTTCCGGCTGCACTCACAGCCTAGCTCGCGCTTCTGCGAGAGTGCCGTCCTGAGTGTTTCCCTGGACTGAGTCGTCAGCACGGGGTGTTTCTGAAGCACAGGTCCGTTTCTGTCAGTGAGGCCGATCGACTTGCAGGGAGGCTGCCCAGCGCTGCTCCCACGCGTCTCTGTTATGACTGGGACACTCTACCTCGGCCCCCAGCAAGCAACGCGTGGCCCTTGCTAGGAATGTGAAGAGTGGCTCCCACGGGCCTCCTTTCCCCCTGAGGTTCCTCAGAAGCGACCGGCCGCTCCTCCGGCACAGAGCAGTCACCATGCCAAAGTGGTGCACGGCCGCCTCTGCTCTGTGTCCCCGGAGGCATCGGGGAGTTCAGGCCATCCAGCGTGGCGCATGGATTCATGGCACCCCTGCACCCCCAGCTCTGCTGACGTGAAACACTAGCCCTTGCCTTGGGGCCTCAGGTCACCTTTCCTTTGGCCGGAGCTGACTCTGCAGTGCAGTGGTATGAGTCCCCAGAAAGGCATTTGCCAGCACAGGATGGGCTTTGAGAGAAGGCAGCCTTGCTCGCCCACAGCGACTACCCTGCAGTGGAGAGACGTCGGGCCGCAAGCGCTGCTCAGGCAGCTTGGAAGGCCGAAACAAGTCGCTCGCACACGGGCAGAAGGCGTACTTTGCCATCAGTGTCCCACTTTCAGGCTTGATGACACAGCATGTTTATCTGAACGTTCTGTCTAGCTATCTAGTACAAGGGAACGAGGGCCCCCTTCTGGTAAGAAAGGTTTCCCGGTGGGGGGTGCCGTACGTGCAGGAGAGCGTTCCCCACGCTGTGCCAAGTTTGGTACTTGGTGACTCGGGGTGGTCCCGAACGTCCAGCATTGTCCCGGGGACAGCCGTCCAGCGTTTTCTTTTTCAGGCTGGACGTAAACAACTAGCTTCCAGGTGCCGAAGGGAGTCGTCCTTGAGGCGTCCCCTGGTTTCACTGGGGACGCACAGTGGTGTTTCTCAGAAGAGCCCAAATCGCTCCCTGGGGCACACCAGCATGGAATGTAAGGCTGCTCAGAACTGCGTTCCTGAGGCCGTTTGCAGGCTGAACAAACGGGAGGTGTCGAGCGAAGAGGGCAGCACTGTGCCTTTACTGCTGGCACATCCGTGCAGTTAAAGCAAACGGACGTTTCCACTCCGGCGGCTCAAACGCCACACAAGAGCTGGGCGGCACACAGTGCCCTCTCCCAAAACTTACAACGAACGTGAGTGCGCAATGAGTCCTGCGATACCTTACAGAGTTGACGCTCTCCTTTACCGCCTGCTTCCTCACTAGGGCGGCACGCTTCACTTTACTACTGGAAAACGCTGGACTTTGACTCGAGGCCAGGGCTCACCTTTCTGTCGCCGGTAATCTCCGGAATGCTCTTGGAGACGCTCCCAGCAAGGAACTGAGACCAGCGAGCCTGATGCGAGTAAACTCGCACTTTTTCCCTGAGGCCTTCTGGAGCAAAGAAAAGAAGGGCCCCAGGAGTGTGCCTCAGGCACCCTTCTCGCCGCATCTCATCCACCCGGGGGGGAAATTACGTTTGGGCAGGGTCGCCCTGTTTCAAACGTGAGCTCAGACAGTTATCCTCAGTAGTTTCTGACTACCTCAAGGACACAGCGGGAGGAACAGGGCCTTTCCTCGGAGACACTTTCGGACACAGGGTCCCCTGCAGTGCATCCACTGCCTAGGTCGTGAAGTACCTGAGGCGGGCCTCGGTGCTCCGTCCCATACCTAGCTGTGTTAAGGGTGAAAGATGTACGTTTCTTCCGGCTGCACTCACAGCCTAGCTCGCGCTTCTGCGAGAGTGCCGTCCTGAGTGTTTCCCTGGACTGAGTCGTCAGCACGGGGTGTTTCTGAAGCACAGGTCCGTTTCTGTCAGTGAGGCCGATCGACTTGCAGGGAGGCTGCCCAGCGCTGCTCCCACGCGTCTCTGTTATGACTGGGACACTCTACCTCGGCCCCCAGCAAGCAACGCGTGGCCCTTGCTAGGAATGTGAAGAGTGGCTCCCACGGGCCTCCTTTCCCCCTGAGGTTCCTCAGAAGCGACCGGCCGCTCCTCCGGCACAGAGCAGTCACCATGCCAAAGTGGTGCACGGCCGCCTCTGCTCTGTGTCCCCGGAGGCATCGGGGAGTTCAGGCCATCCAGCGTGGCGCATGGATTCATGGCACCCCTGCACCCCCAGCTCTGCTGACGTGAAACACTAGCCCTTGCCTTGGGGCCTCAGGTCACCTTTCCTTTGGCCGGAGCTGACTCTGCAGTGCAGTGGTATGAGTCCCCAGAAAGGCATTTGCCAGCACAGGATGGGCTTTGAGAGAAGGCAGCCTTGCTCGCCCACAGCGACTACCCTGCAGTGGAGAGATGTCGGGCCGCAAGCGCTGCTCAGGCAGCTTGGAAGGCCGAAACAAGTCGCTCGCACACGGGCAGAAGGCGTACTTTGCCATCAGTGTCCCACTTTCAGGCTTGATGACACAGCATGTTTATCTGAACGTTCTGTCTAGCTATCTAGTACAAGGGAACGAGGGCCCCCTTCTGGTAAGAAAGGTTTCCCGGTGGGGGGTGCCGTACGTGCAGGAGAGCGTTCCCCACGCTGTGCCAAGTTTGGTACTTGGTGACTCGGGGTGGTCCCGAACGTCCAGCATTGTCCCGGGGACAGCCGTCCAGCGTTTTCTTTTTCAGGCTGGACGTAAACAACTAGCTTCCAGGTGCCGAAGGGAGTCGTCCTTGAGGCGTCCCCTGGTTTCACTGGGGACGCACAGTGGTGTTTCTCAGAAGAGCCCAAATCGCTCCCTGGGGCACACCAGCATGGAATGTAAGGCTGCTCAGAACTGCGTTCCTGAGGCCGTTTGCAGGCTGAACAAACGGGAGGTGTCGAGCGAAGAGGGCAGCACTGTGCCTTTACTGCTGGCACATCCGTGCAGTTAAAGCAAACGGACGTTTCCACTCCGGCGGCTCAAACGCCACACAAGAGCTGGGCGGCACACAGTGCCCTCTCCCAAAACTTACAACGAACGTGAGTGCGCAATGAGTCCTGCGATACCTTACAGAGTTGACGCTCTCCTTTACCGCCTGCTTCCTCACTAGGGCGGCACGCTTCACTTTACTACTGGAAAACGCTGGACTTTGACTCGAGGCCAGGGCTCACCTTTCTGTCGCCGGTAATCTCCGGAATGCTCTTGGAGACGCTCCCAGCAAGGAACTGAGACCAGCGAGCCTGATGCGAGTAAACTCGCACTTTTTCCCTGAGGCCTTCTGGAGCAAAGAAAAGAAGGGCCCCAGGAGTGTGCCTCAGGCACCCTTCTCGCCGCATCTCATCCACCCGGGGGGGAAATTACGTTTGGGCAGGGTCGCCCTGTTTCAAACGTGAGCTCAGACAGTTATCCTCAGTAGTTTCTGACTACCTCAAGGACACAGCGGGAGGAACAGGGCCTTTCCTCGGAGACACTTTCGGACACAGGGTCCCCTGCAGTGCATCCACTGCCTAGGTCGTGAAGTACCTGAGGCGGGCCTCGGTGCTCCGTCCCATACCTAGCTGTGTTAAGGGTGAAAGATGTACGTTTCTTCCGGCTGCACTCACAGCCTAGCTCGCGCTTCTGCGAGAGTGCCGTCCTGAGTGTTTCCCTGGACTGAGTCGTCAGCACGGGGTGTTTCTGAAGCACAGGTCCGTTTCTGTCAGTGAGGCCGATCGACTTGCAGGGAGGCTGCCCAGCGCTGCTCCCACGCGTCTCTGTTATGACTGGGACACTCTACCTCGGCCCCCAGCAAGCAACGCGTGGCCCTTGCTAGGAATGTGAAGAGTGGCTCCCACGGGCCTCCTTTCCCCCTGAGGTTCCTCAGAAGCGACCGGCCGCTCCTCCGGCACAGAGCAGTCACCATGCCAAAGTGGTGCACGGCCGCCTCTGCTCTGTGTCCCCGGAGGCATCGGGGAGTTCAGGCCATCCAGCGTGGCGCATGGATTCATGGCACCCCTGCACCCCCAGCTCTGCTGACGTGAAACACTAGCCCTTGCCTTGGGGCCTCAGGTCACCTTTCCTTTGGCCGGAGCTGACTCTGCAGTGCAGTGGTATGAGTCCCCAGAAAGGCATTTGCCAGCACAGGATGGGCTTTGAGAGAAGGCAGCCTTGCTCGCCCACAGCGACTACCCTGCAGTGGAGAGACGTCGGGCCGCAAGCGCTGCTCAGGCAGCTTGGAAGGCCGAAACAAGTCGCTCGCACACGGGCAGAAGGCGTACTTTGCCATCAGTGTCCCACTTTCAGGCTTGATGACACAGCATGTTTATCTGAACGTTCTGTCTAGCTATCTAGTACAAGGGAACGAGGGCCCCCTTCTGGTAAGAAAGGTTTCCCGGTGGGGGGTGCCGTACGTGCAGGAGAGCGTTCCCCACGCTGTGCCAAGTTTGGTACTTGGTGACTCGGGGTGGTCCCGAACGTCCAGCATTGTCCCGGGGACAGCCGTCCAGCGTTTTCTTTTTCAGGCTGGACGTAAACAACTAGCTTCCAGGTGCCGAAGGGAGTCGTCCTTGAGGCGTCCCCTGGTTTCACTGGGGACGCACAGTGGTGTTTCTCAGAAGAGCCCAAATCGCTCCCTGGGGCACACCAGCATGGAATGTAAGGCTGCTCAGAACTGCGTTCCTGAGGCCGTTTGCAGGCTGAACAAACGGGAGGTGTCGAGCGAAGAGGGCAGCACTGTGCCTTTACTGCTGGCACATCCGTGCAGTTAAAGCAAACGGACGTTTCCACTCCGGCGGCTCAAACGCCACACAAGAGCTGGGCGGCACACAGTGCCCTCTCCCAAAACTTACAACGAACGTGAGTGCGCAATGAGTCCTGCGATACCTTACAGAGTTGACGCTCTCCTTTACCGCCTGCTTCCTCACTAGGGCGGCACGCTTCACTTTACTACTGGAAAACGCTGGACTTTGACTCGAGGCCAGGGCTCACCTTTCTGTCGCCGGTAATCTCCGGAATGCTCTTGGAGACGCTCCCAGCAAGGAACTGAGACCAGCGAGCCTGATGCGAGTAAACTCGCACTTTTTCCCTGAGGCCTTCTGGAGCAAAGAAAAGAAGGGCCCCAGGAGTGTGCCTCAGGCACCCTTCTCGCCGCATCTCATCCACCCGGGGGGGAAATTACGTTTGGGCAGGGTCGCCCTGTTTCAAACGTGAGCTCAGACAGTTATCCTCAGTAGTTTCTGACTACCTCAAGGACACAGCGGGAGGAACAGGGCCTTTCCTCGGAGACACTTTCGGACACAGGGTCCCCTGCAGTGCATCCACTGCCTAGGTCGTGAAGTACCTGAGGCGGGCCTCGGTGCTCCGTCCCATACCTAGCTGTGTTAAGGGTGAAAGATGTACGTTTCTTCCGGCTGCACTCACAGCCTAGCTCGCGCTTCTGCGAGAGTGCCGTCCTGAGTGTTTCCCTGGACTGAGTCGTCAGCACGGGGTGTTTCTGAAGCACAGGTCCGTTTCTGTCAGTGAGGCCGATCGACTTGCAGGGAGGCTGCCCAGCGCTGCTCCCACGCGTCTCTGTTATGACTGGGACACTCTACCTCGGCCCCCAGCAAGCAACGCGTGGCCCTTGCTAGGAATGTGAAGAGTGGCTCCCACGGGCCTCCTTTCCCCCTGAGGTTCCTCAGAAGCGACCGGCCGCTCCTCCGGCACAGAGCAGTCACCATGCCAAAGTGGTGCACGGCCGCCTCTGCTCTGTGTCCCCGGAGGCATCGGGGAGTTCAGGCCATCCAGCGTGGCGCATGGATTCATGGCACCCCTGCACCCCCAGCTCTGCTGACGTGAAACACTAGCCCTTGCCTTGGGGCCTCAGGTCACCTTTCCTTTGGCCGGAGCTGACTCTGCAGTGCAGTGGTATGAGTCCCCAGAAAGGCATTTGCCAGCACAGGATGGGCTTTGAGAGAAGGCAGCCTTGCTCGCCCACAGCGACTACCCTGCAGTGGAGAGACGTCGGGCCGCAAGCGCTGCTCAGGCAGCTTGGAAGGCCGAAACAAGTCGCTCGCACACGGGCAGAAGGCGTACTTTGCCATCAGTGTCCCACTTTCAGGCTTGATGACACAGCATGTTTATCTGAACGTTCTGTCTAGCTATCTAGTACAAGGGAACGAGGGCCCCCTTCTGGTAAGAAAGGTTTCCCGGTGGGGGGTGCCGTACGTGCAGGAGAGCGTTCCCCACGCTGTGCCAAGTTTGGTACTTGGTGACTCGGGGTGGTCCCGAACGTCCAGCATTGTCCCGGGGACAGCCGTCCAGCGTTTTCTTTTTCAGGCTGGACGTAAACAACTAGCTTCCAGGTGCCGAAGGGAGTCGTCCTTGAGGCGTCCCCTGGTTTCACTGGGGACGCACAGTGGTGTTTCTCAGAAGAGCCCAAATCGCTCCCTGGGGCACACCAGCATGGAATGTAAGGCTGCTCAGAACTGCGTTCCTGAGGCCGTTTGCAGGCTGAACAAACGGGAGGTGTCGAGCGAAGAGGGCAGCACTGTGCCTTTACTGCTGGCACATCCGTGCAGTTAAAGCAAACGGACGTTTCCACTCCGGCGGCTCAAACGCCACACAAGAGCTGGGCGGCACACAGTGCCCTCTCCCAAAACTTACAACGAACGTGAGTGCGCAATGAGTCCTGCGATACCTTACAGAGTTGACGCTCTCCTTTACCGCCTGCTTCCTCACTAGGGCGGCACGCTTCACTTTACTACTGGAAAACGCTGGACTTTGACTCGAGGCCAGGGCTCACCTTTCTGTCGCCGGTAATCTCCGGAATGCTCTTGGAGACGCTCCCAGCAAGGAACTGAGACCAGCGAGCCTGATGCGAGTAAACTCGCACTTTTTCCCTGAGGCCTTCTGGAGCAAAGAAAAGAAGGGCCCCAGGAGTGTGCCTCAGGCACCCTTCTCGCCGCATCTCATCCACCCGGGGGGGAAATTACGTTTGGGCAGGGTCGCCCTGTTTCAAACGTGAGCTCAGACAGTTATCCTCAGTAGTTTCTGACTACCTCAAGGACACAGCGGGAGGAACAGGGCCTTTCCTCGGAGACACTTTCGGACACAGGGTCCCCTGCAGTGCATCCACTGCCTAGGTCGTGAAGTACCTGAGGCGGGCCTCGGTGCTCCGTCCCATACCTAGCTGTGTTAAGGGTGAAAGATGTACGTTTCTTCCGGCTGCACTCACAGCCTAGCTCGCGCTTCTGCGAGAGTGCCGTCCTGAGTGTTTCCCTGGACTGAGTCGTCAGCACGGGGTGTTTCTGAAGCACAGGTCCGTTTCTGTCAGTGAGGCCGATCGACTTGCAGGGAGGCTGCCCAGCGCTGCTCCCACGCGTCTCTGTTATGACTGGGACACTCTACCTCGGCCCCCAGCAAGCAACGCGTGGCCCTTGCTAGGAATGTGAAGAGTGGCTCCCACGGGCCTCCTTTCCCCCTGAGGTTCCTCAGAAGCGACCGGCCGCTCCTCCGGCACAGAGCAGTCACCATGCCAAAGTGGTGCACGGCCGCCTCTGCTCTGTGTCCCCGGAGGCATCGGGGAGTTCAGGCCATCCAGCGTGGCGCATGGATTCATGGCACCCCTGCACCCCCAGCTCTGCTGACGTGAAACACTAGCCCTTGCCTTGGGGCCTCAGGTCACCTTTCCTTTGGCCGGAGCTGACTCTGCAGTGCAGTGGTATGAGTCCCCAGAAAGGCATTTGCCAGCACAGGATGGGCTTTGAGAGAAGGCAGCCTTGCTCGCCCACAGCGACTACCCTGCAGTGGAGAGACGTCGGGCCGCAAGCGCTGCTCAGGCAGCTTGGAAGGCCGAAACAAGTCGCTCGCACACGGGCAGAAGGCGTACTTTGCCATCAGTGTCCCACTTTCAGGCTTGATGACACAGCATGTTTATCTGAACGTTCTGTCTAGCTATCTAGTACAAGGGAACGAGGGCCCCCTTCTGGTAAGAAAGGTTTCCCGGTGGGGGGTGCCGTACGTGCAGGAGAGCGTTCCCCACGCTGTGCCAAGTTTGGTACTTGGTGACTCGGGGTGGTCCCGAACGTCCAGCATTGTCCCGGGGACAGCCGTCCAGCGTTTTCTTTTTCAGGCTGGACGTAAACAACTAGCTTCCAGGTGCCGAAGGGAGTCGTCCTTGAGGCGTCCCCTGGTTTCACTGGGGACGCACAGTGGTGTTTCTCAGAAGAGCCCAAATCGCTCCCTGGGGCACACCAGCATGGAATGTAAGGCTGCTCAGAACTGCGTTCCTGAGGCCGTTTGCAGGCTGAACAAACGGGAGGTGTCGAGCGAAGAGGGCAGCACTGTGCCTTTACTGCTGGCACATCCGTGCAGTTAAAGCAAACGGACGTTTCCACTCCGGCGGCTCAAACGCCACACAAGAGCTGGGCGGCACACAGTGCCCTCTCCCAAAACTTACAACGAACGTGAGTGCGCAATGAGTCCTGCGATACCTTACAGAGTTGACGCTCTCCTTTACCGCCTGCTTCCTCACTAGGGCGGCACGCTTCACTTTACTACTGGAAAACGCTGGACTTTGACTCGAGGCCAGGGCTCACCTTTCTGTCGCCGGTAATCTCCGGAATGCTCTTGGAGACGCTCCCAGCAAGGAACTGAGACCAGCGAGCCTGATGCGAGTAAACTCGCACTTTTTCCCTGAGGCCTTCTGGAGCAAAGAAAAGACGGGCCCCAGGAGTGTGCCTCAGGCACCCTTCTCGCCGCATCTCATCCACCCGGGGGGGAAATTACGTTTGGGCAGGGTCGCCCTGTTTCAAACGTGAGCTCAGACAGTTATCCTCAGTAGTTTCTGACTACCTCAAGGACACAGCGGGAGGAACAGGGCCTTTCCTCGGAGACACTTTCGGACACAGGGTCCCCTGCAGTGCATCCACTGCCTAGGTCGTGAAGTACCTGAGGCGGGCCTCGGTGCTCCGTCCCATACCTAGCTGTGTTAAGGGTGAAAGATGTACGTTTCTTCCGGCTGCACTCACAGCCTAGCTCGCGCTTCTGCGAGAGTGCCGTCCTGAGTGTTTCCCTGGACTGAGTCGTCAGCACGGGGTGTTTCTGAAGCACAGGTCCGTTTCAGTCAGTGAGGCCGATCGACTTGCAGGGAGGCTGCCCAGCGCTGCTCCCACGCGTCTCTGTTATGACTGGGACACTCTACCTCGGCCCCCAGCAAGCAACGCGTGGCCCTTGCTAGGAATGTGAAGAGTGGCTCCCACGGGCCTCCTTTCCCCCTGAGGTTCCTCAGAAGCGACCGGCCGCTCCTCCGGCACAGAGCAGTCACCATGCCAAAGTGGTGCACGGCCGCCTCTGCTCTGTGTCCCCGGAGGCATCGGGGAGTTCAGGCCATCCAGCGTGGCGCATGGATTCATGGCACCCCTGCACCCCCAGCTCTGCTGACGTGAAACACTAGCCCTTGCCTTGGGGCCTCAGGTCACCTTTCCTTTGGCCGGAGCTGACTCTGCAGTGCAGTGGTATGAGTCCCCAGAAAGGCATTTGCCAGCACAGGATGGGCTTTGAGAGAAGGCAGCCTTGCTCGCCCACAGCGACTACCCTGCAGTGGAGAGACGTCGGGCCGCAAGCGCTGCTCAGGCAGCTTGGAAGGCCGAAACAAGTCGCTCGCACACGGGCAGAAGGCGTACTTTGCCATCAGTGTCCCACTTTCAGGCTTGATGACACAGCATGTTTATCTGAACGTTCTGTCTAGCTATCTAGTACAAGGGAACGAGGGCCCCCTTCTGGTAAGAAAGGTTTCCCGGTGGGGGGTGCCGTACGTGCAGGAGAGCGTTCCCCACGCTGTGCCAAGTTTGGTACTTGGTGACTCGGGGTGGTCCCGAACGTCCAGCATTGTCCCGGGGACAGCCGTCCAGCGTTTTCTTTTTCAGGCTGGACGTAAACAACTAGCTTCCAGGTGCCGAAGGGAGTCGTCCTTGAGGCGTCCCCTGGTTTCACTGGGGACGCACAGTGGTGTTTCTCAGAAGAGCCCAAATCGCTCCCTGGGGCACACCAGCATGGAATGTAAGGCTGCTCAGAACTGCGTTCCTGAGGCCGTTTGCAGGCTGAACAAACGGGAGGTGTCGAGCGAAGAGGGCAGCACTGTGCCTTTACTGCTGGCACATCCGTGCAGTTAAAGCAAACGGACGTTTCCACTCCGGCGGCTCAAACGCCACACAAGAGCTGGGCGGCACACAGTGCCCTCTCCCAAAACTTACAACGAACGTGAGTGCGCAATGAGTCCTGCGATACCTTACAGAGTTGACGCTCTCCTTTACCGCCTGCTTCCTCACTAGGGCGGCACGCTTCACTTTACTACTGGAAAACGCTGGACTTTGACTCGAGGCCAGGGCTCACCTTTCTGTCGCCGGTAATCTCCGGAATGCTCTTGGAGACGCTCCCAGCAAGGAACTGAGACCAGCGAGCCTGATGCGAGTAAACTCGCACTTTTTCCCTGAGGCCTTCTGGAGCAAAGAAAAGACGGGCCCCAGGAGTGTGCCTCAGGCACCCTTCTCGCCGCATCTCATCCACCCGGGGGGGAAATTACGTTTGGGCAGGGTCGCCCTGTTTCAAACGTGAGCTCAGACAGTTATCCTCAGTAGTTTCTGACTACCTCAAGGACACAGCGGGAGGAACAGGGCCTTTCCTCGGAGACACTTTCGGACACAGGGTCCCCTGCAGTGCATCCACTGCCTAGGTCGTGAAGTACCTGAGGCGGGCCTCGGTGCTCCGTCCCATACCTAGCTGTGTTAAGGGTGAAAGATGTACGTTTCTTCCGGCTGCACTCACAGCCTAGCTCGCGCTTCTGCGAGAGTGCCGTCCTGAGTGTTTCCCTGGACTGAGTCGTCAGCACGGGGTGTTTCTGAAGCACAGGTCCGTTTCTGTCAGTGAGGCCGATCGACTTGCAGGGAGGCTGCCCAGCGCTGCTCCCACGCGTCTCTGTTATGACTGGGACACTCTACCTCGGCCCCCAGCAAGCAACGCGTGGCCCTTGCTAGGAATGTGAAGAGTGGCTCCCACGGGCCTCCTTTCCCCCTGAGGTTCCTCAGAAGCGACCGGCCGCTCCTCCGGCACAGAGCAGTCACCATGCCAAAGTGGTGCACGGCCGCCTCTGCTCTGTGTCCCCGGAGGCATCGGGGAGTTCAGGCCATCCAGCGTGGCGCATGGATTCATGGCACCCCTGCACCCCCAGCTCTGCTGACGTGAAACAGTAGCCCTTGCCTTGGGGCCTCAGGTCACCTTTCCTTTGGCCGGAGCTGACTCTGCAGTGCAGTGGTATGAGTCCCCAGAAAGGCATTTGCCAGCACAGGATGGGCTTTGAGAGAAGGCAGCCTTGCTCGCCCACAGCGACTACCCTGCAGTGGAGAGACGTCGGGCCGCAAGCGCTGCTCAGGCAGCTTGGAAGGCCGAAACAAGTCGCTCGCACACGGGCAGAAGGCGTACTTTGCCATCAGTGTCCCACTTTCAGGCTTGATGACACAGCATGTTTATCTGAACGTTCTGTCTAGCTATCTAGTACAAGGGAACGAGGGCCCCCTTCTGGTAAGAAAGGTTTCCCGGTGGGGGGTGCCGTACGTGCAGGAGAGCGTTCCCCACGCTGTGCCAAGTTTGGTACTTGGTGACTCGGGGTGGTCCCGAACGTCCAGCATTGTCCCGGGGACAGCCGTCCAGCGTTTTCTTTTTCAGGCTGGACGTAAACAACTAGCTTCCAGGTGCCGAAGGGAGTCGTCCTTGAGGCGTCCCCTGGTTTCACTGGGGACGCACAGTGGTGTTTCTCAGAAGAGCCCAAATCGCTCCCTGGGGCACACCAGCATGGAATGTAAGGCTGCTCAGAACTGCGTTCCTGAGGCCGTTTGCAGGCTGAACAAACGGGAGGTGTCGAGCGAAGAGGGCAGCACTGTGCCTTTACTGCTGGCACATCCGTGCAGTTAAAGCAAACGGACGTTTCCACTCCGGCGGCTCAAACGCCACACAAGAGCTGGGCGGCACACAGTGCCCTCTCCCAAAACTTACAACGAACGTGAGTGCGCAATGAGTCCTGCGACACCTTACAGAGTTGACGCTCTCCTTTACCGCCTGCTTCCTCACTAGGGCGGCACGCTTCACTTTACTACTGGAAAACGCTGGACTTTGACTCGAGGCCAGGGCTCACCTTTCTGTCGCCGGTAATCTCCGGAATGCTCTTGGAGACGCTCCCAGCAAGGAACTGAGACCAGCGAGCCTGATGCGAGTAAACTCGCACTTTTTCCCTGAGGCCTTCTGGAGCAAAGAAAAGAAGGGCCCCAGGAGTGTGCCTCAGGCACCCTTCTCGCCGCATCTCATCCACCCGGGGGGGAAATTACGTTTGGGCAGGGTCGCCCTGTTTCAAACGTGAGCTCAGACAGTTATCCTCAGTAGTTTCTGACTACCTCAAGGACACAGCGGGAGGAACAGGGCCTTTCCTCGGAGACACTTTCGGACACAGGGTCCCCTGCAGTGCATCCACTGCCTAGGTCGTGAAGTACCTGAGGCGGGCCTCGGTGCTCCGTCCCATACCTAGCTGTGTTAAGGGTGAAAGATGTACGTTTCTTCCGGCTGCACTCACAGCCTAGCTCGCGCTTCTGCGAGAGTGCCGTCCTGAGTGTTTCCCTGGACTGAGTCGTCAGCACGGGGTGTTTCTGAAGCACAGGTCCGTTTCTGTCAGTGAGGCCGATCGACTTGCAGGGAGGCTGCCCAGCGCTGCTCCCACGCGTCTCTGTTATGACTGGGACACTCTACCTCGGCCCCCAGCAAGCAACGCGTGGCCCTTGCTAGGAATGTGAAGAGTGGCTCCCACGGGCCTCCTTTCCCCCTGAGGTTCCTCAGAAGCGACCGGCCGCTCCTCCGGCACAGAGCAGTCACCATGCCAAAGTGGTGCACGGCCGCCTCTGCTCTGTGTCCCCGGAGGCATCGGGGAGTTCAGGCCATCCAGCGTGGCGCATGGATTCATGGCACCCCTGCACCCCCAGCTCTGCTGACGTGAAACACTAGCCCTTGCCTTGGGGCCTCAGGTCACCTTTCCTTTGGCCGGAGCTGACTCTGCAGTGCAGTGGTATGAGTCCCCAGAAAGGCATTTGCCAGCACAGGATGGGCTTTGAGAGAAGGCAGCCTTGCTCGCCCACAGCGACTACCCTGCAGTGGAGAGACGTCGGGCCGCAAGCGCTGCTCAGGCAGCTTGGAAGGCCGAAACAAGTCGCTCGCACACGGGCAGAAGGCGTACTTTGCCATCAGTGTCCCACTTTCAGGCTTGATGACACAGCATGTTTATCTGAACGTTCTGTCTAGCTATCTAGTACAAGGGAACGAGGGCCCCCTTCTGGTAAGAAAGGTTTCCCGGTGGGGGGTGCCGTACGTGCAGGAGAGCGTTCCCCACGCTGTGCCAAGTTTGGTACTTGGTGACTCGGGGTGGTCCCGAACGTCCAGCATTGTCCCGGGGACAGCCGTCCAGCGTTTTCTTTTTCAGGCTGGACGTAAACAACTAGCTTCCAGGTGCCGAAGGGAGTCGTCCTTGAGGCGTCCCCTGGTTTCACTGGGGACGCACAGTGGTGTTTCTCAGAAGAGCCCAAATCGCTCCCTGGGGCACACCAGCATGGAATGTAAGGCTGCTCAGAACTGCGTTCCTGAGGCCGTTTGCAGGCTGAACAAACGGGAGGTGTCGAGCGAAGAGGGCAGCACTGTGCCTTTACTGCTGGCACATCCGTGCAGTTAAAGCAAACGGACGTTTCCACTCCGGCGGCTCAAACGCCACACAAGAGCTGGGCGGCACACAGTGCCCTCTCCCAAAACTTACAACGAACGTGAGTGCGCAATGAGTCCTGCGATACCTTACAGAGTTGACGCTCTCCTTTACCGCCTGCTTCCTCACTAGGGCGGCACGCTTCACTTTACTACTGGAAAACGCTGGACTTTGACTCGAGGCCAGGGCTCACCTTTCTGTCGCCGGTAATCTCCGGAATGCTCTTGGAGACGCTCCCAGCAAGGAACTGAGACCAGCGAGCCTGATGCGAGTAAACTCGCACTTTTTCCCTGAGGCCTTCTGGAGCAAAGAAAAGACGGGCCCCAGGAGTGTGCCTCAGGCACCCTTCTCGCCGCATCTCATCCACCCGGGGGGGAAATTACGTTTGGGCAGGGTCGCCCTGTTTCAAACGTGAGCTCAGACAGTTATCCTCAGTAGTTTCTGACTACCTCAAGGACACAGCGGGAGGAACAGGGCCTTTCCTCGGAGACACTTTCGGACACAGGGTCCCCTGCAGTGCATCCACTGCCTAGGTCGTGAAGTACCTGAGGCGGGCCTCGGTGCTCCGTCCCATACCTAGCTGTGTTAAGGGTGAAAGATGTACGTTTCTTCCGGCTGCACTCACAGCCTAGCTCGCGCTTCTGCGAGAGTGCCGTCCTGAGTGTTTCCCTGGACTGAGTCGTCAGCACGGGGTGTTTCTGAAGCACAGGTCCGTTTCTGTCAGTGAGGCCGATCGACTTGCAGGGAGGCTGCCCAGCGCTGCTCCCACGCGTCTCTGTTATGACTGGGACACTCTACCTCGGCCCCCAGCAAGCAACGCGTGGCCCTTGCTAGGAATGTGAAGAGTGGCTCCCACGGGCCTCCTTTCCCCCTGAGGTTCCTCAGAAGCGACCGGCCGCTCCTCCGGCACAGAGCAGTCACCATGCCAAAGTGGTGCACGGCCGCCTCTGCTCTGTGTCCCCGGAGGCATCGGGGAGTTCAGGCCATCCAGCGTGGCGCATGGATTCATGGCACCCCTGCACCCCCAGCTCTGCTGACGTGAAACACTAGCCCTTGCCTTGGGGCCTCAGGTCACCTTTCCTTTGGCCGGAGCTGACTCTGCAGTGCAGTGGTATGAGTCCCCAGAAAGGCATTTGCCAGCACAGGATGGGCTTTGAGAGAAGGCAGCCTTGCTCGCCCACAGCGACTACCCTGCAGTGGAGAGACGTCGGGCCGCAAGCGCTGCTCAGGCAGCTTGGAAGGCCGAAACAAGTCGCTCGCACACGGGCAGAAGGCGTACTTTGCCATCAGTGTCCCACTTTCAGGCTTGATGACACAGCATGTTTATCTGAACGTTCTGTCTAGCTATCTAGTACAAGGGAACGAGGGCCCCCTTCTGGTAAGAAAGGTTTCCCGGTGGGGGGTGCCGTACGTGCAGGAGAGCGTTCCCCACGCTGTGCCAAGTTTGGTACTTGGTGACTCGGGGTGGTCCCGAACGTCCAGCATTGTCCCGGGGACAGCCGTCCAGCGTTTTCTTTTTCAGGCTGGACGTAAACAACTAGCTTCCAGGTGCCGAAGGGAGTCGTCCTTGAGGCGTCCCCTGGTTTCACTGGGGACGCACAGTGGTGTTTCTCAGAAGAGCCCAAATCGCTCCCTGGGGCACACCAGCATGGAATGTAAGGCTGCTCAGAACTGCGTTCCTGAGGCCGTTTGCAGGCTGAACAAACGGGAGGTGTCGAGCGAAGAGGGCAGCACTGTGCCTTTACTGCTGGCACATCCGTGCAGTTAAAGCAAACGGACGTTTCCACTCCGGCGGCTCAAACGCCACACAAGAGCTGGGCGGCACACAGTGCCCTCTCCCAAAACTTACAACGAACGTGAGTGCGCAATGAGTCCTGCGATACCTTACAGAGTTGACGCTCTCCTTTACCGCCTGCTTCCTCACTAGGGCGGCACGCTTCACTTTACTACTGGAAAACGCTGGACTTTGACTCGAGGCCAGGGCTCACCTTTCTGTCGCCGGTAATCTCCGGAATGCTCTTGGAGACGCTCCCAGCAAGGAACTGAGACCAGCGAGCCTGATGCGAGTAAACTCGCACTTTTTCCCTGAGGCCTTCTGGAGCAAAGAAAAGACGGGCCCCAGGAGTGTGCCTCAGGCACCCTTCTCGCCGCATCTCATCCACCCGGGGGGGAAATTACGTTTGGGCAGGGTCGCCCTGTTTCAAACGTGAGCTCAGACAGTTATCCTCAGTAGTTTCTGACTACCTCAAGGACACAGCGGGAGGAACAGGGCCTTTCCTCGGAGACACTTTCGGACACAGGGTCCCCTGCAGTGCATCCACTGCCTAGGTCGTGAAGTACCTGAGGCGGGCCTCGGTGCTCCGTCCCATACCTAGCTGTGTTAAGGGTGAAAGATGTACGTTTCTTCCGGCTGCACTCACAGCCTAGCTCGCGCTTCTGCGAGAGTGCCGTCCTGAGTGTTTCCCTGGACTGAGTCGTCAGCACGGGGTGTTTCTGAAGCACAGGTCCGTTTCTGTCAGTGAGGCCGATCGACTTGCAGGGAGGCTGCCCAGCGCTGCTCCCACGCGTCTCTGTTATGACTGGGACACTCTACCTCGGCCCCCAGCAAGCAACGCGTGGCCCTTGCTAGGAATGTGAAGAGTGGCTCCCACGGGCCTCCTTTCCCCCTGAGGTTCCTCAGAAGCGACCGGCCGCTCCTCCGGCACAGAGCAGTCACCATGCCAAAGTGGTGCACGGCCGCCTCTGCTCTGTGTCCCCGGAGGCATCGGGGAGTTCAGGCCATCCAGCGTGGCGCATGGATTCATGGCACCCCTGCACCCCCAGCTCTGCTGACGTGAAACACTAGCCCTTGCCTTGGGGCCTCAGGTCACCTTTCCTTTGGCCGGAGCTGACTCTGCAGTGCAGTGGTATGAGTCCCCAGAAAGGCATTTGCCAGCACAGGATGGGCTTTGAGAGAAGGCAGCCTTGCTCGCCCACAGCGACTACCCTGCAGTGGAGAGACGTCGGGCCGCAAGCGCTGCTCAGGCAGCTTGGAAGGCCGAAACAAGTCGCTCGCACACGGGCAGAAGGCGTACTTTGCCATCAGTGTCCCACTTTCAGGCTTGATGACACAGCATGTTTATCTGAACGTTCTGTCTAGCTATCTAGTACAAGGGAACGAGGGCCCCCTTCTGGTAAGAAAGGTTTCCCGGTGGGGGGTGCCGTACGTGCAGGAGAGCGTTCCCCACGCTGTGCCAAGTTTGGTACTTGGTGACTCGGGGTGGTCCCGAACGTCCAGCATTGTCCCGGGGACAGCCGTCCAGCGTTTTCTTTTTCAGGCTGGACGTAAACAACTAGCTTCCAGGTGCCGAAGGGAGTCGTCCTTGAGGCGTCCCCTGGTTTCACTGGGGACGCACAGTGGTGTTTCTCAGAAGAGCCCAAATCGCTCCCTGGGGCACACCAGCATGGAATGTAAGGCTGCTCAGAACTGCGTTCCTGAGGCCGTTTGCAGGCTGAACAAACGGGAGGTGTCGAGCGAAGAGGGCAGCACTGTGCCTTTACTGCTGGCACATCCGTGCAGTTAAAGCAAACGGACGTTTCCACTCCGGCGGCTCAAACGCCACACAAGAGCTGGGCGGCACACAGTGCCCTCTCCCAAAACTTACAACGAACGTGAGTGCGCAATGAGTCCTGCGATACCTTACAGAGTTGACGCTCTCCTTTACCGCCTGCTTCCTCACTAGGGCGGCACGCTTCACTTTACTACTGGAAAACGCTGGACTTTGACTCGAGGCCAGGGCTCACCTTTCTGTCGCCGGTAATCTCCGGAATGCTCTTGGAGACGCTCCCAGCAAGGAACTGAGACCAGCGAGCCTGATGCGAGTAAACTCGCACTTTTTCCCTGAGGCCTTCTGGAGCAAAGAAAAGACGGGCCCCAGGAGTGTGCCTCAGGCACCCTTCTCGCCGCATCTCATCCACCCGGGGGGGAAATTACGTTTGGGCAGGGTCGCCCTGTTTCAAACGTGAGCTCAGACAGTTATCCTCAGTAGTTTCTGACTACCTCAAGGACACAGCGGGAGGAACAGGGCCTTTCCTCGGAGACACTTTCGGACACAGGGTCCCCTGCAGTGCATCCACTGCCTAGGTCGTGAAGTACCTGAGGCGGGCCTCGGTGCTCCGTCCCATACCTAGCTGTGTTAAGGGTGAAAGATGTACGTTTCTTCCGGCTGCACTCACAGCCTAGCTCGCGCTTCTGCGAGAGTGCCGTCCTGAGTGTTTCCCTGGACTGAGTCGTCAGCACGGGGTGTTTCTGAAGCACAGGTCCGTTTCAGTCAGTGAGGCCGATCGACTTGCAGGGAGGCTGCCCAGCGCTGCTCCCACGCGTCTCTGTTATGACTGGGACACTCTACCTCGGCCCCCAGCAAGCAACGCGTGGCCCTTGCTAGGAATGTGAAGAGTGGCTCCCACGGGCCTCCTTTCCCCCTGAGGTTCCTCAGAAGCGACCGGCCGCTCCTCCGGCACAGAGCAGTCACCATGCCAAAGTGGTGCACGGCCGCCTCTGCTCTGTGTCCCCGGAGGCATCGGGGAGTTCAGGCCATCCAGCGTGGCGCATGGATTCATGGCACCCCTGCACCCCCAGCTCTGCTGACGTGAAACACTAGCCCTTGCCTTGGGGCCTCAGGTCACCTTTCCTTTGGCCGGAGCTGACTCTGCAGTGCAGTGGTATGAGTCCCCAGAAAGGCATTTGCCAGCACAGGATGGGCTTTGAGAGAAGGCAGCCTTGCTCGCCCACAGCGACTACCCTGCAGTGGAGAGACGTCGGGCCGCAAGCGCTGCTCAGGCAGCTTGGAAGGCCGAAACAAGTCGCTCGCACACGGGCAGAAGGCGTACTTTGCCATCAGTGTCCCACTTTCAGGCTTGATGACACAGCATGTTTATCTGAACGTTCTGTCTAGCTATCTAGTACAAGGGAACGAGGGCCCCCTTCTGGTAAGAAAGGTTTCCCGGTGGGGGGTGCCGTACGTGCAGGAGAGCGTTCCCCACGCTGTGCCAAGTTTGGTACTTGGTGACTCGGGGTGGTCCCGAACGTCCAGCATTGTCCCGGGGACAGCCGTCCAGCGTTTTCTTTTTCAGGCTGGACGTAAACAACTAGCTTCCAGGTGCCGAAGGGAGTCGTCCTTGAGGCGTCCCCTGGTTTCACTGGGGACGCACAGTGGTGTTTCTCAGAAGAGCCCAAATCGCTCCCTGGGGCACACCAGCATGGAATGTAAGGCTGCTCAGAACTGCGTTCCTGAGGCCGTTTGCAGGCTGAACAAACGGGAGGTGTCGAGCGAAGAGGGCAGCACTGTGCCTTTACTGCTGGCACATCCGTGCAGTTAAAGCAAACGGACGTTTCCACTCCGGCGGCTCAAACGCCACACAAGAGCTGGGCGGCACACAGTGCCCTCTCCCAAAACTTACAACGAACGTGAGTGCACAATGAGTCCTGCGATACCTTACAGAGTTGACGCTCTCCTTTACCGCCTGCTTCCTCACTAGGGCGGCACGCTTCACTTTACTACTGGAAAACGCTGGACTTTGACTCGAGGCCAGGGCTCACCTTTCTGTCGCCGGTAATCTCCGGAATGCTCTTGGAGACGCTCCCAGCAAGGAACTGAGACCAGCGAGCCTGATGCGAGTAAACTCGCACTTTTTCCCTGAGGCCTTCTGGAGCAAAGAAAAGACGGGCCCCAGGAGTGTGCCTCAGGCACCCTTCTCGCCGCATCTCATCCACCCGGGGGGGAAATTACGTTTGGGCAGGGTCGCCCTGTTTCAAACGTGAGCTCAGACAGTTATCCTCAGTAGTTTCTGACTACCTCAAGGACACAGCGGGAGGAACAGGGCCTTTCCTCGGAGACACTTTCGGACACAGGGTCCCCTGCAGTGCATCCACTGCCTAGGTCGTGAAGTACCTGAGGCGGGCCTCGGTGCTCCGTCCCATACCTAGCTGTGTTAAGGGTGAAAGATGTACGTTTCTTCCGGCTGCACTCACAGCCTAGCTCGCGCTTCTGCGAGAGTGCCGTCCTGAGTGTTTCCCTGGACTGAGTCGTCAGCACGGGGTGTTTCTGAAGCACAGGTCCGTTTCTGTCAGTGAGGCCGATCGACTTGCAGGGAGGCTGCCCAGCGCTGCTCCCACGCGTCTCTGTTATGACTGGGACACTCTACCTCGGCCCCCAGCAAGCAACGCGTGGCCCTTGCTAGGAATGTGAAGAGTGGCTCCCACGGGCCTCCTTTCCCCCTGAGGTTCCTCAGAAGCGACCGGCCGCTCCTCCGGCACAGAGCAGTCACCATGCCAAAGTGGTGCACGGCCGCCTCTGCTCTGTGTCCCCGGAGGCATCGGGGAGTTCAGGCCATCCAGCGTGGCGCATGGATTCATGGCACCCCTGCACCCCCAGCTCTGCTGACGTGAAACACTAGCCCTTGCCTTGGGGCCTCAGGTCACCTTTCCTTTGGCCGGAGCTGACTCTGCAGTGCAGTGGTATGAGTCCCCAGAAAGGCATTTGCCAGCACAGGATGGGCTTTGAGAGAAGGCAGCCTTGCTCGCCCACAGCGACTACCCTGCAGTGGAGAGACGTCGGGCCGCAAGCGCTGCTCAGGCAGCTTGGAAGGCCGAAACAAGTCGCTCGCACACGGGCAGAAGGCGTACTTTGCCATCAGTGTCCCACTTTCAGGCTTGATGACACAGCATGTTTATCTGAACGTTCTGTCTAGCTATCTAGTACAAGGGAACGAGGGCCCCCTTCTGGTAAGAAAGGTTTCCCGGTGGGGGGTGCCGTACGTGCAGGAGAGCGTTCCCCACGCTGTGCCAAGTTTGGTACTTGGTGACTCGGGGTGGTCCCGAACGTCCAGCATTGTCCCGGGGACAGCCGTCCAGCGTTTTCTTTTTCAGGCTGGACGTAAACAACTAGCTTCCAGGTGCCGAAGGGAGTCGTCCTTGAGGCGTCCCCTGGTTTCACTGGGGACGCACAGTGGTGTTTCTCAGAAGAGCCCAAATCGCTCCCTGGGGCACACCAGCATGGAATGTAAGGCTGCTCAGAACTGCGTTCCTGAGGCCGTTTGCAGGCTGAACAAACGGGAGGTGTCGAGCGAAGAGGGCAGCACTGTGCCTTTACTGCTGGCACATCCGTGCAGTTAAAGCAAACGGACGTTTCCACTCCGGCGGCTCAAACGCCACACAAGAGCTGGGCGGCACACAGTGCCCTCTCCCAAAACTTACAACGAACGTGAGTGCGCAATGAGTCCTGCGACACCTTACAGAGTTGACGCTCTCCTTTACCGCCTGCTTCCTCACTAGGGCGGCACGCTTCACTTTACTACTGGAAAACGCTGGACTTTGACTCGAGGCCAGGGCTCACCTTTCTGTCGCCGGTAATCTCCGGAATGCTCTTGGAGACGCTCCCAGCAAGGAACTGAGACCAGCGAGCCTGATGCGAGTAAACTCGCACTTTTTCCCTGAGGCCTTCTGGAGCAAAGAAAAGAAGGGCCCCAGGAGTGTGCCTCAGGCACCCTTCTCGCCGCATCTCATCCACCCGGGGGGGAAATTACGTTTGGGCAGGGTCGCCCTGTTTCAAACGTGAGCTCAGACAGTTATCCTCAGTAGTTTCTGACTACCTCAAGGACACAGCGGGAGGAACAGGGCCTTTCCTCGGAGACACTTTCGGACACAGGGTCCCCTGCAGTGCATCCACTGCCTAGGTCGTGAAGTACCTGAGGCGGGCCTCGGTGCTCCGTCCCATACCTAGCTGTGTTAAGGGTGAAAGATGTACGTTTCTTCCGGCTGCACTCACAGCCTAGCTCGCGCTTCTGCGAGAGTGCCGTCCTGAGTGTTTCCCTGGACTGAGTCGTCAGCACGGGGTGTTTCTGAAGCACAGGTCCGTTTCAGTCAGTGAGGCCGATCGACTTGCAGGGAGGCTGCCCAGCGCTGCTCCCACGCGTCTCTGTTATGACTGGGACACTCTACCTCGGCCCCCAGCAAGCAACGCGTGGCCCTTGCTAGGAATGTGAAGAGTGGCTCCCACGGGCCTCCTTTCCCCCTGAGGTTCCTCAGAAGCGACCGGCCGCTCCTCCGGCACAGAGCAGTCACCATGCCAAAGTGGTGCACGGCCGCCTCTGCTCTGTGTCCCCGGAGGCATCGGGGAGTTCAGGCCATCCAGCGTGGCGCATGGATTCATGGCACCCCTGCACCCCCAGCTCTGCTGACGTGAAACACTAGCCCTTGCCTTGGGGCCTCAGGTCACCTTTCCTTTGGCCGGAGCTGACTCTGCAGTGCAGTGGTATGAGTCCCCAGAAAGGCATTTGCCAGCACAGGATGGGCTTTGAGAGAAGGCAGCCTTGCTCGCCCACAGCGACTACCCTGCAGTGGAGAGACGTCGGGCCGCAAGCGCTGCTCAGGCAGCTTGGAAGGCCGAAACAAGTCGCTCGCACACGGGCAGAAGGCGTACTTTGCCATCAGTGTCCCACTTTCAGGCTTGATGACACAGCATGTTTATCTGAACGTTCTGTCTAGCTATCTAGTACAAGGGAACGAGGGCCCCCTTCTGGTAAGAAAGGTTTCCCGGTGGGGGGTGCCGTACGTGCAGGAGAGCGTTCCCCACGCTGTGCCAAGTTTGGTACTTGGTGACTCGGGGTGGTCCCGAACGTCCAGCATTGTCCCGGGGACAGCCGTCCAGCGTTTTCTTTTTCAGGCTGGACGTAAACAACTAGCTTCCAGGTGCCGAAGGGAGTCGTCCTTGAGGCGTCCCCTGGTTTCACTGGGGACGCACAGTGGTGTTTCTCAGAAGAGCCCAAATCGCTCCCTGGGGCACACCAGCATGGAATGTAAGGCTGCTCAGAACTGCGTTCCTGAGGCCGTTTGCAGGCTGAACAAACGGGAGGTGTCGAGCGAAGAGGGCAGCACTGTGCCTTTACTGCTGGCACATCCGTGCAGTTAAAGCAAACGGACGTTTCCACTCCGGCGGCTCAAACGCCACACAAGAGCTGGGCGGCACACAGTGCCCTCTCCCAAAACTTACAACGAACGTGAGTGCGCAATGAGTCCTGCGATACCTTACAGAGTTGACGCTCTCCTTTACCGCCTGCTTCCTCACTAGGGCGGCACGCTTCACTTTACTACTGGAAAACGCTGGACTTTGACTCGAGGCCAGGGCTCACCTTTCTGTCGCCGGTAATCTCCGGAATGCTCTTGGAGACGCTCCCAGCAAGGAACTGAGACCAGCGAGCCTGATGCGAGTAAACTCGCACTTTTTCCCTGAGGCCTTCTGGAGCAAAGAAAAGACGGGCCCCAGGAGTGTGCCTCAGGCACCCTTCTCGCCGCATCTCATCCACCCGGGGGGGAAATTACGTTTGGGCAGGGTCGCCCTGTTTCAAACGTGAGCTCAGACAGTTATCCTCAGTAGTTTCTGACTACCTCAAGGACACAGCGGGAGGAACAGGGCCTTTCCTCGGAGACACTTTCGGACACAGGGTCCCCTGCAGTGCATCCACTGCCTAGGTCGTGAAGTACCTGAGGCGGGCCTCGGTGCTCCGTCCCATACCTAGCTGTGTTAAGGGTGAAAGATGTACGTTTCTTCCGGCTGCACTCACAGCCTAGCTCGCGCTTCTGCGAGAGTGCCGTCCTGAGTGTTTCCCTGGACTGAGTCGTCAGCACGGGGTGTTTCTGAAGCACAGGTCCGTTTCTGTCAGTGAGGCCGATCGACTTGCAGGGAGGCTGCCCAGCGCTGCTCCCACGCGTCTCTGTTATGACTGGGACACTCTACCTCGGCCCCCAGCAAGCAACGCGTGGCCCTTGCTAGGAATGTGAAGAGTGGCTCCCACGGGCCTCCTTTCCCCCTGAGGTTCCTCAGAAGCGACCGGCCGCTCCTCCGGCACAGAGCAGTCACCATGCCAAAGTGGTGCACGGCCGCCTCTGCTCTGTGTCCCCGGAGGCATCGGGGAGTTCAGGCCATCCAGCGTGGCGCATGGATTCATGGCACCCCTGCACCCCCAGCTCTGCTGACGTGAAACACTAGCCCTTGCCTTGGGGCCTCAGGTCACCTTTCCTTTGGCCGGAGCTGACTCTGCAGTGCAGTGGTATGAGTCCCCAGAAAGGCATTTGCCAGCACAGGATGGGCTTTGAGAGAAGGCAGCCTTGCTCGCCCACAGCGACTACCCTGCAGTGGAGAGACGTCGGGCCGCAAGCGCTGCTCAGGCAGCTTGGAAGGCCGAAACAAGTCGCTCGCACACGGGCAGAAGGCGTACTTTGCCATCAGTGTCCCACTTTCAGGCTTGATGACACAGCATGTTTATCTGAACGTTCTGTCTAGCTATCTAGTACAAGGGAACGAGGGCCCCCTTCTGGTAAGAAAGGTTTCCCGGTGGGGGGTGCCGTACGTGCAGGAGAGCGTTCCCCACGCTGTGCCAAGTTTGGTACTTGGTGACTCGGGGTGGTCCCGAACGTCCAGCATTGTCCCGGGGACAGCCGTCCAGCGTTTTCTTTTTCAGGCTGGACGTAAACAACTAGCTTCCAGGTGCCGAAGGGAGTCGTCCTTGAGGCGTCCCCTGGTTTCACTGGGGACGCACAGTGGTGTTTCTCAGAAGAGCCCAAATCGCTCCCTGGGGCACACCAGCATGGAATGTAAGGCTGCTCAGAACTGCGTTCCTGAGGCCGTTTGCAGGCTGAACAAACGGGAGGTGTCGAGCGAAGAGGGCAGCACTGTGCCTTTACTGCTGGCACATCCGTGCAGTTAAAGCAAACGGACGTTTCCACTCCGGCGGCTCAAACGCCACACAAGAGCTGGGCGGCACACAGTGCCCTCTCCCAAAACTTACAACGAACGTGAGTGCGCAATGAGTCCTGCGATACCTTACAGAGTTGACGCTCTCCTTTACCGCCTGCTTCCTCACTAGGGCGGCACGCTTCACTTTACTACTGGAAAACGCTGGACTTTGACTCGAGGCCAGGGCTCACCTTTCTGTCGCCGGTAATCTCCGGAATGCTCTTGGAGACGCTCCCAGCAAGGAACTGAGACCAGCGAGCCTGATGCGAGTAAACTCGCACTTTTTCCCTGAGGCCTTCTGGAGCAAAGAAAAGACGGGCCCCAGGAGTGTGCCTCAGGCACCCTTCTCGCCGCATCTCATCCACCCGGGGGGGAAATTACGTTTGGGCAGGGTCGCCCTGTTTCAAACGTGAGCTCAGACAGTTATCCTCAGTAGTTTCTGACTACCTCAAGGACACAGCGGGAGGAACAGGGCCTTTCCTCGGAGACACTTTCGGACACAGGGTCCCCTGCAGTGCATCCACTGCCTAGGTCGTGAAGTACCTGAGGCGGGCCTCGGTGCTCCGTCCCATACCTAGCTGTGTTAAGGGTGAAAGATGTACGTTTCTTCCGGCTGCACTCACAGCCTAGCTCGCGCTTCTGCGAGAGTGCCGTCCTGAGTGTTTCCCTGGACTGAGTCGTCAGCACGGGGTGTTTCTGAAGCACAGGTCCGTTTCTGTCAGTGAGGCCGATCGACTTGCAGGGAGGCTGCCCAGCGCTGCTCCCACGCGTCTCTGTTATGACTGGGACACTCTACCTCGGCCCCCAGCAAGCAACGCGTGGCCCTTGCTAGGAATGTGAAGAGTGGCTCCCACGGGCCTCCTTTCCCCCTGAGGTTCCTCAGAAGCGACCGGCCGCTCCTCCGGCACAGAGCAGTCACCATGCCAAAGTGGTGCACGGCCGCCTCTGCTCTGTGTCCCCGGAGGCATCGGGGAGTTCAGGCCATCCAGCGTGGCGCATGGATTCATGGCACCCCTGCACCCCCAGCTCTGCTGACGTGAAACACTAGCCCTTGCCTTGGGGCCTCAGGTCACCTTTCCTTTGGCCGGAGCTGACTCTGCAGTGCAGTGGTATGAGTCCCCAGAAAGGCATTTGCCAGCACAGGATGGGCTTTGAGAGAAGGCAGCCTTGCTCGCCCACAGCGACTACCCTGCAGTGGAGAGACGTCGGGCCGCAAGCGCTGCTCAGGCAGCTTGGAAGGCCGAAACAAGTCGCTCGCACACGGGCAGAAGGCGTACTTTGCCATCAGTGTCCCACTTTCAGGCTTGATGACACAGCATGTTTATCTGAACGTTCTGTCTAGCTATCTAGTACAAGGGAACGAGGGCCCCCTTCTGGTAAGAAAGGTTTCCCGGTGGGGGGTGCCGTACGTGCAGGAGAGCGTTCCCCACGCTGTGCCAAGTTTGGTACTTGGTGACTCGGGGTGGTCCCGAACGTCCAGCATTGTCCCGGGGACAGCCGTCCAGCGTTTTCTTTTTCAGGCTGGACGTAAACAACTAGCTTCCAGGTGCCGAAGGGAGTCGTCCTTGAGGCGTCCCCTGGTTTCACTGGGGACGCACAGTGGTGTTTCTCAGAAGAGCCCAAATCGCTCCCTGGGGCACACCAGCATGGAATGTAAGGCTGCTCAGAACTGCGTTCCTGAGGCCGTTTGCAGGCTGAACAAACGGGAGGTGTCGAGCGAAGAGGGCAGCACTGTGCCTTTACTGCTGGCACATCCGTGCAGTTAAAGCAAACGGACGTTTCCACTCCGGCGGCTCAAACGCCACACAAGAGCTGGGCGGCACACAGTGCCCTCTCCCAAAACTTACAACGAACGTGAGTGCGCAATGAGTCCTGCGATACCTTACAGAGTTGACGCTCTCCTTTACCGCCTGCTTCCTCACTAGGGCGGCACGCTTCACTTTACTACTGGAAAACGCTGGACTTTGACTCGAGGCCAGGGCTCACCTTTCTGTCGCCGGTAATCTCCGGAATGCTCTTGGAGACGCTCCCAGCAAGGAACTGAGACCAGCGAGCCTGATGCGAGTAAACTCGCACTTTTTCCCTGAGGCCTTCTGGAGCAAAGAAAAGACGGGCCCCAGGAGTGTGCCTCAGGCACCCTTCTCGCCGCATCTCATCCACCCGGGGGGGAAATTACGTTTGGGCAGGGTCGCCCTGTTTCAAACGTGAGCTCAGACAGTTATCCTCAGTAGTTTCTGACTACCTCAAGGACACAGCGGGAGGAACAGGGCCTTTCCTCGGAGACACTTTCGGACACAGGGTCCCCTGCAGTGCATCCACTGCCTAGGTCGTGAAGTACCTGAGGCGGGCCTCGGTGCTCCGTCCCATACCTAGCTGTGTTAAGGGTGAAAGATGTACGTTTCTTCCGGCTGCACTCACAGCCTAGCTCGCGCTTCTGCGAGAGTGCCGTCCTGAGTGTTTCCCTGGACTGAGTCGTCAGCACGGGGTGTTTCTGAAGCACAGGTCCGTTTCTGTCAGTGAGGCCGATCGACTTGCAGGGAGGCTGCCCAGCGCTGCTCCCACGCGTCTCTGTTATGACTGGGACACTCTACCTCGGCCCCCAGCAAGCAACGCGTGGCCCTTGCTAGGAATGTGAAGAGTGGCTCCCACGGGCCTCCTTTCCCCCTGAGGTTCCTCAGAAGCGACCGGCCGCTCCTCCGGCACAGAGCAGTCACCATGCCAAAGTGGTGCACGGCCGCCTCTGCTCTGTGTCCCCGGAGGCATCGGGGAGTTCAGGCCATCCAGCGTGGCGCATGGATTCATGGCACCCCTGCACCCCCAGCTCTGCTGACGTGAAACACTAGCCCTTGCCTTGGGGCCTCAGGTCACCTTTCCTTTGGCCGGAGCTGACTCTGCAGTGCAGTGGTATGAGTCCCTAGAAAGGCATTTGCCAGCACAGGATGGGCTTTGAGAGAAGGCAGCCTTGCTCGCCCACAGCGACTACCCTGCAGTGGAGAGACGTCGGGCCGCAAGCGCTGCTCAGGCAGCTTGGAAGGCCGAAACAAGTCGCTCGCACACGGGCAGAAGGCGTACTTTGCCATCAGTGTCCCACTTTCAGGCTTGATGACACAGCATGTTTATCTGAACGTTCTGTCTAGCTATCTAGTACAAGGGAACGAGGGCCCCCTTCTGGTAAGAAAGGTTTCCCGGTGGGGGGTGCCGTACGTGCAGGAGAGCGTTCCCCACGCTGTGCCAAGTTTGGTACTTGGTGACTCGGGGTGGTCCCGAACGTCCAGCATTGTCCCGGGGACAGCCGTCCAGCGTTTTCTTTTTCAGGCTGGACGTAAACAACTAGCTTCCAGGTGCCGAAGGGAGTCGTCCTTGAGGCGTCCCCTGGTTTCACTGGGGACGCACAGTGGTGTTTCTCAGAAGAGCCCAAATCGCTCCCTGGGGCACACCAGCATGGAATGTAAGGCTGCTCAGAACTGCGTTCCTGAGGCCGTTTGCAGGCTGAACAAACGGGAGGTGTCGAGCGAAGAGGGCAGCACTGTGCCTTTACTGCTGGCACATCCGTGCAGTTAAAGCAAACGGACGTTTCCACTCCGGCGGCTCAAACGCCACACAAGAGCTGGGCGGCACACAGTGCCCTCTCCCAAAACTTACAACGAACGTGAGTGCGCAATGAGTCCTGCGATACCTTACAGAGTTGACGCTCTCCTTTACCGCCTGCTTCCTCACTAGGGCGGCACGCTTCACTTTACTACTGGAAAACGCTGGACTTTGACTCGAGGCCAGGGCTCACCTTTCTGTCGCCGGTAATCTCCGGAATGCTCTTGGAGACGCTCCCAGCAAGGAACTGAGACCAGCGAGCCTGATGCGAGTAAACTCGCACTTTTTCCCTGAGGCCTTCTGGAGCAAAGAAAAGACGGGCCCCAGGAGTGTGCCTCAGGCACCCTTCTCGCCGCATCTCATCCACCCGGGGGGGAAATTACGTTTGGGCAGGGTCGCCCTGTTTCAAACGTGAGCTCAGACAGTTATCCTCAGTAGTTTCTGACTACCTCAAGGACACAGCGGGAGGAACAGGGCCTTTCCTCGGAGACACTTTCGGACACAGGGTCCCCTGCAGTGCATCCACTGCCTAGGTCGTGAAGTACCTGAGGCGGGCCTCAGTGCTCCGTCCCATACCTAGCTGTGTTAAGGGTGAAAGATGTACGTTTCTTCCGGCTGCACTCACAGCCTAGCTCGCGCTTCTGCGAGAGTGCCGTCCTGAGTGTTTCCCTGGACTGAGTCGTCAGCACGGGGTGTTTCTGAAGCACAGGTCCGTTTCTGTCAGTGAGGCCGATCGACTTGCAGGGAGGCTGCCCAGCGCTGCTCCCACGCGTCTCTGTTATGACTGGGACACTCTACCTCGGCCCCCAGCAAGCAACGCGTGGCCCTTGCTAGGAATGTGAAGAGTGGCTCCCACGGGCCTCCTTTCCCCCTGAGGTTCCTCAGAAGCGACCGGCCGCTCCTCCGGCACAGAGCAGTCACCATGCCAAAGTGGTGCACGGCCGCCTCTGCTCTGTGTCCCCGGAGGCATCGGGGAGTTCAGGCCATCCAGCGTGGCGCATGGATTCATGGCACCCCTGCACCCCCAGCTCTGCTGACGTGAAACACTAGCCCTTGCCTTGGGGCCTCAGGTCACCTTTCCTTTGGCCGCAGCTGACTCTGCAGTGCAGTGGTATGAGTCCCCAGAAAGGCATTTGCCAGCACAGGATGGGCTTTGAGAGAAGGCAGCCTTGCTCGCCCACAGCGACTACCCTGCAGTGGAGAGACGTCGGGCCGCAAGCGCTGCTCAGGCAGCTTGGAAGGCCGAAACAAGTCGCTCGCACACGGGCAGAAGGCGTACTTTGCCATCAGTGTCCCACTTTCAGGCTTGATGACACAGCATGTTTATCTGAACGTTCTGTCTAGCTATCTAGTACAAGGGAACGAGGGCCCCCTTCTGGTAAGAAAGGTTTCCCGGTGGGGGGTGCCGTACGTGCAGGAGAGCGTTCCCCACGCTGTGCCAAGTTTGGTACTTGGTGACTCGGGGTGGTCCCGAACGTCCAGCATTGTCCCGGGGACAGCCGTCCAGCGTTTTCTTTTTCAGGCTGGACGTAAACAACTAGCTTCCAGGTGCCGAAGGGAGTCGTCCTTGAGGCGTCCCCTGGTTTCACTGGGGACGCACAGTGGTGTTTCTCAGAAGAGCCCAAATCGCTCCCTGGGGCACACCAGCATGGAATGTAAGGCTGCTCAGAACTGCGTTCCTGAGGCCGTTTGCAGGCTGAACAAACGGGAGGTGTCGAGCGAAGAGGGCAGCACTGTGCCTTTACTGCTGGCACATCCGTGCAGTTAAAGCAAACGGACGTTTCCACTCCGGCGGCTCAAACGCCACACAAGAGCTGGGCGGCACACAGTGCCCTCTCCCAAAACTTACAACGAACGTGAGTGCGCAATGAGTCCTGCGATACCTTACAGAGTTGACGCTCTCCTTTACCGCCTGCTTCCTCACTAGGGCGGCACGCTTCACTTTACTACTGGAAAACGCTGGACTTTGACTCGAGGCCAGGGCTCACCTTTCTGTCGCCGGTAATCTCCGGAATGCTCTTGGAGACGCTCCCAGCAAGGAACTGAGACCAGCGAGCCTGATGCGAGTAAACTCGCACTTTTTCCCTGAGGCCTTCTGGAGCAAAGAAAAGACGGGCCCCAGGAGTGTGCCTCAGGCACCCTTCTCGCCGCATCTCATCCACCCGGGGGGGAAATTACGTTTGGGCAGGGTCGCCCTGTTTCAAACGTGAGCTCAGACAGTTATCCTCAGTAGTTTCTGACTACCTCAAGGACACAGCGGGAGGAACAGGGCCTTTCCTCGGAGACACTTTCGGACACAGGGTCCCCTGCAGTGCATCCACTGCCTAGGTCGTGAAGTACCTGAGGCGGGCCTCGGTGCTCCGTCCCATACCTAGCTGTGTTAAGGGTGAAAGATGTACGTTTCTTCCGGCTGCACTCACAGCCTAGCTCGCGCTTCTGCGAGAGTGCCGTCCTGAGTGTTTCCCTGGACTGAGTCGTCAGCACGGGGTGTTTCTGAAGCACAGGTCCGTTTCTGTCAGTGAGGCCGATCGACTTGCAGGGAGGCTGCCCAGCGCTGCTCCCACGCGTCTCTGTTATGACTGGGACACTCTACCTCGGCCCCCAGCAAGCAACGCGTGGCCCTTGCTAGGAATGTGAAGAGTGGCTCCCACGGGCCTCCTTTCCCCCTGAGGTTCCTCAGAAGCGACCGGCCGCTCCTCCGGCACAGAGCAGTCACCATGCCAAAGTGGTGCACGGCCGCCTCTGCTCTGTGTCCCCGGAGGCATCGGGGAGTTCAGGCCATCCAGCGTGGCGCATGGATTCATGGCACCCCTGCACCCCCAGCTCTGCTGACGTGAAACACTAGCCCTTGCCTTGGGGCCTCAGGTCACCTTTCCTTTGGCCGGAGCTGACTCTGCAGTGCAGTGGTATGAGTCCCCAGAAAGGCATTTGCCAGCACAGGATGGGCTTTGAGAGAAGGCAGCCTTGCTCGCCCACAGCGACTACCCTGCAGTGGAGAGACGTCGGGCCGCAAGCGCTGCTCAGGCAGCTTGGAAGGCCGAAACAAGTCGCTCGCACACGGGCAGAAGGCGTACTTTGCCATCAGTGTCCCACTTTCAGGCTTGATGACACAGCATGTTTATCTGAACGTTCTGTCTAGCTATCTAGTACAAGGGAACGAGGGCCCCCTTCTGGTAAGAAAGGTTTCCCGGTGGGGGGTGCCGTACGTGCAGGAGAGCGTTCCCCACGCTGTGCCAAGTTTGGTACTTGGTGACTCGGGGTGGTCCCGAACGTCCAGCATTGTCCCGGGGACAGCCGTCCAGCGTTTTCTTTTTCAGGCTGGACGTAAACAACTAGCTTCCAGGTGCCGAAGGGAGTCGTCCTTGAGGCGTCCCCTGGTTTCACTGGGGACGCACAGTGGTGTTTCTCAGAAGAGCCCAAATCGCTCCCTGGGGCACACCAGCATGGAATGTAAGGCTGCTCAGAACTGCGTTCCTGAGGCCGTTTGCAGGCTGAACAAACGGGAGGTGTCGAGCGAAGAGGGCAGCACTGTGCCTTTACTGCTGGCACATCCGTGCAGTTAAAGCAAACGGACGTTTCCACTCCGGCGGCTCAAACGCCACACAAGAGCTGGGCGGCACACAGTGCCCTCTCCCAAAACTTACAACGAACGTGAGTGCGCAATGAGTCCTGCGATACCTTACAGAGTTGACGCTCTCCTTTACCGCCTGCTTCCTCACTAGGGCGGCACGCTTCACTTTACTACTGGAAAACGCTGGACTTTGACTCGAGGCCAGGGCTCACCTTTCTGTCGCCGGTAATCTCCGGAATGCTCTTGGAGACGCTCCCAGCAAGGAACTGAGACCAGCGAGCCTGATGCGAGTAAACTCGCACTTTTTCCCTGAGGCCTTCTGGAGCAAAGAAAAGACGGGCCCCAGGAGTGTGCCTCAGGCACCCTTCTCGCCGCATCTCATCCACCCGGGGGGGAAATTACGTTTGGGCAGGGTCGCCCTGTTTCAAACGTGAGCTCAGACAGTTATCCTCAGTAGTTTCTGACTACCTCAAGGACACAGCGGGAGGAACAGGGCCTTTCCTCGGAGACACTTTCGGACACAGGGTCCCCTGCAGTGCATCCACTGCCTAGGTCGTGAAGTACCTGAGGCGGGCCTCGGTGCTCCGTCCCATACCTAGCTGTGTTAAGGGTGAAAGATGTACGTTTCTTCCGGCTGCACTCACAGCCTAGCTCGCGCTTCTGCGAGAGTGCCGTCCTGAGTGTTTCCCTGGACTGAGTCGTCAGCACGGGGTGTTTCTGAAGCACAGGTCCGTTTCTGTCAGTGAGGCCGATCGACTTGCAGGGAGGCTGCCCAGCGCTGCTCCCACGCGTCTCTGTTATGACTGGGACACTCTACCTCGGCCCCCAGCAAGCAACGCGTGGCCCTTGCTAGGAATGTGAAGAGTGGCTCCCACGGGCCTCCTTTCCCCCTGAGGTTCCTCAGAAGCGACCGGCCGCTCCTCCGGCACAGAGCAGTCACCATGCCAAAGTGGTGCACGGCCGCCTCTGCTCTGTGTCCCCGGAGGCATCGGGGAGTTCAGGCCATCCAGCGTGGCGCATGGATTCATGGCACCCCTGCACCCCCAGCTCTGCTGACGTGAAACACTAGCCCTTGCCTTGGGGCCTCAGGTCACCTTTCCTTTGGCCGGAGCTGACTCTGCAGTGCAGTGGTATGAGTCCCCAGAAAGGCATTTGCCAGCACAGGATGGGCTTTGAGAGAAGGCAGCCTTGCTCGCCCACAGCGACTACCCTGCAGTGGAGAGACGTCGGGCCGCAAGCGCTGCTCAGGCAGCTTGGAAGGCCGAAACAAGTCGCTCGCACACGGGCAGAAGGCGTACTTTGCCATCAGTGTCCCACTTTCAGGCTTGATGACACAGCATGTTTATCTGAACGTTCTGTCTAGCTATCTAGTACAAGGGAACGAGGGCCCCCTTCTGGTAAGAAAGGTTTCCCGGTGGGGGGTGCCGTACGTGCAGGAGAGCGTTCCCCACGCTGTGCCAAGTTTGGTACTTGGTGACTCGGGGTGGTCCCGAACGTCCAGCATTGTCCCGGGGACAGCCGTCCAGCGTTTTCTTTTTCAGGCTGGACGTAAACAACTAGCTTCCAGGTGCCGAAGGGAGTCGTCCTTGAGGCGTCCCCTGGTTTCACTGGGGACGCACAGTGGTGTTTCTCAGAAGAGCCCAAATCGCTCCCTGGGGCACACCAGCATGGAATGTAAGGCTGCTCAGAACTGCGTTCCTGAGGCCGTTTGCAGGCTGAACAAACGGGAGGTGTCGAGCGAAGAGGGCAGCACTGTGCCTTTACTGCTGGCACATCCGTGCAGTTAAAGCAAACGGACGTTTCCACTCCGGCGGCTCAAACGCCACACAAGAGCTGGGCGGCACACAGTGCCCTCTCCCAAAACTTACAACGAACGTGAGTGCGCAATGAGTCCTGCGACACCTTACAGAGTTGACGCTCTCCTTTACCGCCTGCTTCCTCACTAGGGCGGCACGCTTCACTTTACTACTGGAAAACGCTGGACTTTGACTCGAGGCCAGGGCTCACCTTTCTGTCGCCGGTAATCTCCGGAATGCTCTTGGAGACGCTCCCAGCAAGGAACTGAGACCAGCGAGCCTGATGCGAGTAAACTCGCACTTTTTCCCTGAGGCCTTCTGGAGCAAAGAAAAGACGGGCCCCAGGAGTGTGCCTCAGGCACCCTTCTCGCCGCATCTCATCCACCCGGGGGGGAAATTACGTTTGGGCAGGGTCGCCCTGTTTCAAACGTGAGCTCAGACAGTTATCCTCAGTAGTTTCTGACTACCTCAAGGACACAGCGGGAGGAACAGGGCCTTTCCTCGGAGACACTTTCGGACACAGGGTCCCCTGCAGTGCATCCACTGCCTAGGTCGTGAAGTACCTGAGGCGGGCCTCGGTGCTCCGTCCCATACCTAGCTGTGTTAAGGGTGAAAGATGTACGTTTCTTCCGGCTGCACTCACAGCCTAGCTCGCGCTTCTGCGAGAGTGCCGTCCTGAGTGTTTCCCTGGACTGAGTCGTCAGCACGGGGTGTTTCTGAAGCACAGGTCCGTTTCTGTCAGTGAGGCCGATCGACTTGCAGGGAGGCTGCCCAGCGCTGCTCCCACGCGTCTCTGTTATGACTGGGACACTCTACCTCGGCCCCCAGCAAGCAACGCGTGGCCCTTGCTAGGAATGTGAAGAGTGGCTCCCACGGGCCTCCTTTCCCCCTGAGGTTCCTCAGAAGCGACCGGCCGCTCCTCCGGCACAGAGCAGTCACCATGCCAAAGTGGTGCACGGCCGCCTCTGCTCTGTGTCCCCGGAGGCATCGGGGAGTTCAGGCCATCCAGCGTGGCGCATGGATTCATGGCACCCCTGCACCCCCAGCTCTGCTGACGTGAAACACTAGCCCTTGCCTTGGGGCCTCAGGTCACCTTTCCTTTGGCCGGAGCTGACTCTGCAGTGCAGTGGTATGAGTCCCCAGAAAGGCATTTGCCAGCACAGGATGGGCTTTGAGAGAAGGCAGCCTTGCTCGCCCACAGCGACTACCCTGCAGTGGAGAGACGTCGGGCCGCAAGCGCTGCTCAGGCAGCTTGGAAGGCCGAAACAAGTCGCTCGCACACGGGCAGAAGGCGTACTTTGCCATCAGTGTCCCACTTTCAGGCTTGATGACACAGCATGTTTATCTGAACGTTCTGTCTAGCTATCTAGTACAAGGGAACGAGGGCCCCCTTCTGGTAAGAAAGGTTTCCCGGTGGGGGGTGCCGTACGTGCAGGAGAGCGTTCCCCACGCTGTGCCAAGTTTGGTACTTGGTGACTCGGGGTGGTCCCGAACGTCCAGCATTGTCCCGGGGACAGCCGTCCAGCGTTTTCTTTTTCAGGCTGGACGTAAACAACTAGCTTCCAGGTGCCGAAGGGAGTCGTCCTTGAGGCGTCCCCTGGTTTCACTGGGGACGCACAGTGGTGTTTCTCAGAAGAGCCCAAATCGCTCCCTGGGGCACACCAGCATGGAATGTAAGGCTGCTCAGAACTGCGTTCCTGAGGCCGTTTGCAGGCTGAACAAACGGGAGGTGTCGAGCGAAGAGGGCAGCACTGTGCCTTTACTGCTGGCACATCCGTGCAGTTAAAGCAAACGGACGTTTCCACTCCGGCGGCTCAAACGCCACACAAGAGCTGGGCGGCACACAGTGCCCTCTCCCAAAACTTACAACGAACGTGAGTGCGCAATGAGTCCTGCGACACCTTACAGAGTTGACGCTCTCCTTTACCGCCTGCTTCCTCACTAGGGCGGCACGCTTCACTTTACTACTGGAAAACGCTGGACTTTGACTCGAGGCCAGGGCTCACCTTTCTGTCGCCGGTAATCTCCGGAATGCTCTTGGAGACGCTCCCAGCAAGGAACTGAGACCAGCGAGCCTGATGCGAGTAAACTCGCACTTTTTCCCTGAGGCCTTCTGGAGCAAAGAAAAGAAGGGCCCCAGGAGTGTGCCTCAGGCACCCTTCTCGCCGCATCTCATCCACCCGGGGGGGAAATTACGTTTGGGCAGGGTCGCCCTGTTTCAAACGTGAGCTCAGACAGTTATCCTCAGTAGTTTCTGACTACCTCAAGGACACAGCGGGAGGAACAGGGCCTTTCCTCGGAGACACTTTCGGACACAGGGTCCCCTGCAGTGCATCCACTGCCTAGGTCGTGAAGTACCTGAGGCGGGCCTCAGTGCTCCGTCCCATACCTAGCTGTGTTAAGGGTGAAAGATGTACGTTTCTTCCGGCTGCACTCACAGCCTAGCTCGCGCTTCTGCGAGAGTGCCGTCCTGAGTGTTTCCCTGGACTGAGTCGTCAGCACGGGGTGTTTCTGAAGCACAGGTCCGTTTCTGTCAGTGAGGCCGATCGACTTGCAGGGAGGCTGCCCAGCGCTGCTCCCACGCGTCTCTGTTATGACTGGGACACTCTACCTCGGCCCCCAGCAAGCAACGCGTGGCCCTTGCTAGGAATGTGAAGAGTGGCTCCCACGGGCCTCCTTTCCCCCTGAGGTTCCTCAGAAGCGACCGGCCGCTCCTCCGGCACAGAGCAGTCACCATGCCAAAGTGGTGCACGGCCGCCTCTGCTCTGTGTCCCCGGAGGCATCGGGGAGTTCAGGCCATCCAGCGTGGCGCATGGATTCATGGCACCCCTGCACCCCCAGCTCTGCTGACGTGAAACACTAGCCCTTGCCTTGGGGCCTCAGGTCACCTTTCCTTTGGCCGGAGCTGACTCTGCAGTGCAGTGGTATGAGTCCCCAGAAAGGCATTTGCCAGCACAGGATGGGCTTTGAGAGAAGGCAGCCTTGCTCGCCCACAGCGACTACCCTGCAGTGGAGAGACGTCGGGCCGCAAGCGCTGCTCAGGCAGCTTGGAAGGCCGAAACAAGTCGCTCGCACACGGGCAGAAGGCGTACTTTGCCATCAGTGTCCCACTTTCAGGCTTGATGACACAGCATGTTTATCTGAACGTTCTGTCTAGCTATCTAGTACAAGGGAACGAGGGCCCCCTTCTGGTAAGAAAGGTTTCCCGGTGGGGGGTGCCGTACGTGCAGGAGAGCGTTCCCCACGCTGTGCCAAGTTTGGTACTTGGTGACTCGGGGTGGTCCCGAACGTCCAGCATTGTCCCGGGGACAGCCGTCCAGCGTTTTCTTTTTCAGGCTGGACGTAAACAACTAGCTTCCAGGTGCCGAAGGGAGTCGTCCTTGAGGCGTCCCCTGGTTTCACTGGGGACGCACAGTGGTGTTTCTCAGAAGAGCCCAAATCGCTCCCTGGGGCACACCAGCATGGAATGTAAGGCTGCTCAGAACTGCGTTCCTGAGGCCGTTTGCAGGCTGAACAAACGGGAGGTGTCGAGCGAAGAGGGCAGCACTGTGCCTTTACTGCTGGCACATCCGTGCAGTTAAAGCAAACGGACGTTTCCACTCCGGCGGCTCAAACGCCACACAAGAGCTGGGCGGCACACAGTGCCCTCTCCCAAAACTTACAACGAACGTGAGTGCGCAATGAGTCCTGCGACACCTTACAGAGTTGACGCTCTCCTTTACCGCCTGCTTCCTCACTAGGGCGGCACGCTTCACTTTACTACTGGAAAACGCTGGACTTTGACTCGAGGCCAGGGCTCACCTTTCTGTCGCCGGTAATCTCCGGAATGCTCTTGGAGACGCTCCCAGCAAGGAACTGAGACCAGCGAGCCTGATGCGAGTAAACTCGCACTTTTTCCCTGAGGCCTTCTGGAGCAAAGAAAAGAAGGGCCCCAGGAGTGTGCCTCAGGCACCCTTCTCGCCGCATCTCATCCACCCGGGGGGGAAATTACGTTTGGGCAGGGTCGCCCTGTTTCAAACGTGAGCTCAGACAGTTATCCTCAGTAGTTTCTGACTACCTCAAGGACACAGCGGGAGGAACAGGGCCTTTCCTCGGAGACACTTTCGGACACAGGGTCCCCTGCAGTGCATCCACTGCCTAGGTCGTGAAGTACCTGAGGCGGGCCTCAGTGCTCCGTCCCATACCTAGCTGTGTTAAGGGTGAAAGATGTACGTTTCTTCCGGCTGCACTCACAGCCTAGCTCGCGCTTCTGCGAGAGTGCCGTCCTGAGTGTTTCCCTGGACTGAGTCGTCAGCACGGGGTGTTTCTGAAGCACAGGTCCGTTTCTGTCAGTGAGGCCGATCGACTTGCAGGGAGGCTGCCCAGCGCTGCTCCCACGCGTCTCTGTTATGACTGGGACACTCTACCTCGGCCCCCAGCAAGCAACGCGTGGCCCTTGCTAGGAATGTGAAGAGTGGCTCCCACGGGCCTCCTTTCCCCCTGAGGTTCCTCAGAAGCGACCGGCCGCTCCTCCGGCACAGAGCAGTCACCATGCCAAAGTGGTGCACGGCCGCCTCTGCTCTGTGTCCCCGGAGGCATCGGGGAGTTCAGGCCATCCAGCGTGGCGCATGGATTCATGGCACCCCTGCACCCCCAGCTCTGCTGACGTGAAACACTAGCCCTTGCCTTGGGGCCTCAGGTCACCTTTCCTTTGGCCGGAGCTGACTCTGCAGTGCAGTGGTATGAGTCCCCAGAAAGGCATTTGCCAGCACAGGATGGGCTTTGAGAGAAGGCAGCCTTGCTCGCCCACAGCGACTACCCTGCAGTGGAGAGACGTCGGGCCGCAAGCGCTGCTCAGGCAGCTTGGAAGGCCGAAACAAGTCGCTCGCACACGGGCAGAAGGCGTACTTTGCCATCAGTGTCCCACTTTCAGGCTTGATGACACAGCATGTTTATCTGAACGTTCTGTCTAGCTATCTAGTACAAGGGAACGAGGGCCCCCTTCTGGTAAGAAAGGTTTCCCGGTGGGGGGTGCCGTACGTGCAGGAGAGCGTTCCCCACGCTGTGCCAAGTTTGGTACTTGGTGACTCGGGGTGGTCCCGAACGTCCAGCATTGTCCCGGGGACAGCCGTCCAGCGTTTTCTTTTTCAGGCTGGACGTAAACAACTAGCTTCCAGGTGCCGAAGGGAGTCGTCCTTGAGGCGTCCCCTGGTTTCACTGGGGACGCACAGTGGTGTTTCTCAGAAGAGCCCAAATCGCTCCCTGGGGCACACCAGCATGGAATGTAAGGCTGCTCAGAACTGCGTTCCTGAGGCCGTTTGCAGGCTGAACAAACGGGAGGTGTCGAGCGAAGAGGGCAGCACTGTGCCTTTACTGCTGGCACATCCGTGCAGTTAAAGCAAACGGACGTTTCCACTCCGGCGGCTCAAACGCCACACAAGAGCTGGGCGGCACACAGTGCCCTCTCCCAAAACTTACAACGAACGTGAGTGCGCAATGAGTCCTGCGACACCTTACAGAGTTGACGCTCTCCTTTACCGCCTGCTTCCTCACTAGGGCGGCACGCTTCACTTTACTACTGGAAAACGCTGGACTTTGACTCGAGGCCAGGGCTCACCTTTCTGTCGCCGGTAATCTCCGGAATGCTCTTGGAGACGCTCCCAGCAAGGAACTGAGACCAGCGAGCCTGATGCGAGTAAACTCGCACTTTTTCCCTGAGGCCTTCTGGAGCAAAGAAAAGAAGGGCCCCAGGAGTGTGCCTCAGGCACCCTTCTCGCCGCATCTCATCCACCCGGGGGGGAAATTACGTTTGGGCAGGGTCGCCCTGTTTCAAACGTGAGCTCAGACAGTTATCCTCAGTAGTTTCTGACTACCTCAAGGACACAGCGGGAGGAACAGGGCCTTTCCTCGGAGACACTTTCGGACACAGGGTCCCCTGCAGTGCATCCACTGCCTAGGTCGTGAAGTACCTGAGGCGGGCCTCAGTGCTCCGTCCCATACCTAGCTGTGTTAAGGGTGAAAGATGTACGTTTCTTCCGGCTGCACTCACAGCCTAGCTCGCGCTTCTGCGAGAGTGCCGTCCTGAGTGTTTCCCTGGACTGAGTCGTCAGCACGGGGTGTTTCTGAAGCACAGGTCCGTTTCTGTCAGTGAGGCCGATCGACTTGCAGGGAGGCTGCCCAGCGCTGCTCCCACGCGTCTCTGTTATGACTGGGACACTCTACCTCGGCCCCCAGCAAGCAACGCGTGGCCCTTGCTAGGAATGTGAAGAGTGGCTCCCACGGGCCTCCTTTCCCCCTGAGGTTCCTCAGAAGCGACCGGCCGCTCCTCCGGCACAGAGCAGTCACCATGCCAAAGTGGTGCACGGCCGCCTCTGCTCTGTGTCCCCGGAGGCATCGGGGAGTTCAGGCCATCCAGCGTGGCGCATGGATTCATGGCACCCCTGCACCCCCAGCTCTGCTGACGTGAAACACTAGCCCTTGCCTTGGGGCCTCAGGTCACCTTTCCTTTGGCCGGAGCTGACTCTGCAGTGCAGTGGTATGAGTCCCCAGAAAGGCATTTGCCAGCACAGGATGGGCTTTGAGAGAAGGCAGCCTTGCTCGCCCACAGCGACTACCCTGCAGTGGAGAGACGTCGGGCCGCAAGCGCTGCTCAGGCAGCTTGGAAGGCCGAAACAAGTCGCTCGCACACGGGCAGAAGGCGTACTTTGCCATCAGTGTCCCACTTTCAGGCTTGATGACACAGCATGTTTATCTGAACGTTCTGTCTAGCTATCTAGTACAAGGGAACGAGGGCCCCCTTCTGGTAAGAAAGGTTTCCCGGTGGGGGGTGCCGTACGTGCAGGAGAGCGTTCCCCACGCTGTGCCAAGTTTGGTACTTGGTGACTCGGGGTGGTCCCGAACGTCCAGCATTGTCCCGGGGACAGCCGTCCAGCGTTTTCTTTTTCAGGCTGGACGTAAACAACTAGCTTCCAGGTGCCGAAGGGAGTCGTCCTTGAGGCGTCCCCTGGTTTCACTGGGGACGCACAGTGGTGTTTCTCAGAAGAGCCCAAATCGCTCCCTGGGGCACACCAGCATGGAATGTAAGGCTGCTCAGAACTGCGTTCCTGAGGCCGTTTGCAGGCTGAACAAACGGGAGGTGTCGAGCGAAGAGGGCAGCACTGTGCCTTTACTGCTGGCACATCCGTGCAGTTAAAGCAAACGGACGTTTCCACTCCGGCGGCTCAAACGCCACACAAGAGCTGGGCGGCACACAGTGCCCTCTCCCAAAACTTACAACGAACGTGAGTGCGCAATGAGTCCTGCGACACCTTACAGAGTTGACGCTCTCCTTTACCGCCTGCTTCCTCACTAGGGCGGCACGCTTCACTTTACTACTGGAAAACGCTGGACTTTGACTCGAGGCCAGGGCTCACCTTTCTGTCGCCGGTAATCTCCGGAATGCTCTTGGAGACGCTCCCAGCAAGGAACTGAGACCAGCGAGCCTGATGCGAGTAAACTCGCACTTTTTCCCTGAGGCCTTCTGGAGCAAAGAAAAGAAGGGCCCCAGGAGTGTGCCTCAGGCACCCTTCTCGCCGCATCTCATCCACCCGGGGGGGAAATTACGTTTGGGCAGGGTCGCCCTGTTTCAAACGTGAGCTCAGACAGTTATCCTCAGTAGTTTCTGACTACCTCAAGGACACAGCGGGAGGAACAGGGCCTTTCCTCGGAGACACTTTCGGACACAGGGTCCCCTGCAGTGCATCCACTGCCTAGGTCGTGAAGTACCTGAGGCGGGCCTCAGTGCTCCGTCCCATACCTAGCTGTGTTAAGGGTGAAAGATGTACGTTTCTTCCGGCTGCACTCACAGCCTAGCTCGCGCTTCTGCGAGAGTGCCGTCCTGAGTGTTTCCCTGGACTGAGTCGTCAGCACGGGGTGTTTCTGAAGCACAGGTCCGTTTCTGTCAGTGAGGCCGATCGACTTGCAGGGAGGCTGCCCAGCGCTGCTCCCACGCGTCTCTGTTATGACTGGGACACTCTACCTCGGCCCCCAGCAAGCAACGCGTGGCCCTTGCTAGGAATGTGAAGAGTGGCTCCCACGGGCCTCCTTTCCCCCTGAGGTTCCTCAGAAGCGACCGGCCGCTCCTCCGGCACAGAGCAGTCACCATGCCAAAGTGGTGCACGGCCGCCTCTGCTCTGTGTCCCCGGAGGCATCGGGGAGTTCAGGCCATCCAGCGTGGCGCATGGATTCATGGCACCCCTGCACCCCCAGCTCTGCTGACGTGAAACACTAGCCCTTGCCTTGGGGCCTCAGGTCACCTTTCCTTTGGCCGGAGCTGACTCTGCAGTGCAGTGGTATGAGTCCCCAGAAAGGCATTTGCCAGCACAGGATGGGCTTTGAGAGAAGGCAGCCTTGCTCGCCCACAGCGACTACCCTGCAGTGGAGAGACGTCGGGCCGCAAGCGCTGCTCAGGCAGCTTGGAAGGCCGAAACAAGTCGCTCGCACACGGGCAGAAGGCGTACTTTGCCATCAGTGTCCCACTTTCAGGCTTGATGACACAGCATGTTTATCTGAACGTTCTGTCTAGCTATCTAGTACAAGGGAACGAGGGCCCCCTTCTGGTAAGAAAGGTTTCCCGGTGGGGGGTGCCGTACGTGCAGGAGAGCGTTCCCCACGCTGTGCCAAGTTTGGTACTTGGTGACTCGGGGTGGTCCCGAACGTCCAGCATTGTCCCGGGGACAGCCGTCCAGCGTTTTCTTTTTCAGGCTGGACGTAAACAACTAGCTTCCAGGTGCCGAAGGGAGTCGTCCTTGAGGCGTCCCCTGGTTTCACTGGGGACGCACAGTGGTGTTTCTCAGAAGAGCCCAAATCGCTCCCTGGGGCACACCAGCATGGAATGTAAGGCTGCTCAGAACTGCGTTCCTGAGGCCGTTTGCAGGCTGAACAAACGGGAGGTGTCGAGCGAAGAGGGCAGCACTGTGCCTTTACTGCTGGCACATCCGTGCAGTTAAAGCAAACGGACGTTTCCACTCCGGCGGCTCAAACGCCACACAAGAGCTGGGCGGCACACAGTGCCCTCTCCCAAAACTTACAACGAACGTGAGTGCGCAATGAGTCCTGCGACACCTTACAGAGTTGACGCTCTCCTTTACCGCCTGCTTCCTCACTAGGGCGGCACGCTTCACTTTACTACTGGAAAACGCTGGACTTTGACTCGAGGCCAGGGCTCACCTTTCTGTCGCCGGTAATCTCCGGAATGCTCTTGGAGACGCTCCCAGCAAGGAACTGAGACCAGCGAGCCTGATGCGAGTAAACTCGCACTTTTTCCCTGAGGCCTTCTGGAGCAAAGAAAAGAAGGGCCCCAGGAGTGTGCCTCAGGCACCCTTCTCGCCGCATCTCATCCACCCGGGGGGGAAATTACGTTTGGGCAGGGTCGCCCTGTTTCAAACGTGAGCTCAGACAGTTATCCTCAGTAGTTTCTGACTACCTCAAGGACACAGCGGGAGGAACAGGGCCTTTCCTCGGAGACACTTTCGGACACAGGGTCCCCTGCAGTGCATCCACTGCCTAGGTCGTGAAGTACCTGAGGCGGGCCTCGGTGCTCCGTCCCATACCTAGCTGTGTTAAGGGTGAAAGATGTACGTTTCTTCCGGCTGCACTCACAGCCTAGCTCGCGCTTCTGCGAGAGTGCCGTCCTGAGTGTTTCCCTGGACTGAGTCGTCAGCACGGGGTGTTTCTGAAGCACAGGTCCGTTTCTGTCAGTGAGGCCGATCGACTTGCAGGGAGGCTGCCCAGCGCTGCTCCCACGCGTCTCTGTTATGACTGGGACACTCTACCTCGGCCCCCAGCAAGCAACGCGTGGCCCTTGCTAGGAATGTGAAGAGTGGCTCCCACGGGCCTCCTTTCCCCCTGAGGTTCCTCAGAAGCGACCGGCCGCTCCTCCGGCACAGAGCAGTCACCATGCCAAAGTGGTGCACGGCCGCCTCTGCTCTGTGTCCCCGGAGGCATCGGGGAGTTCAGGCCATCCAGCGTGGCGCATGGATTCATGGCACCCCTGCACCCCCAGCTCTGCTGACGTGAAACACTAGCCCTTGCCTTGGGGCCTCAGGTCACCTTTCCTTTGGCCGGAGCTGACTCTGCAGTGCAGTGGTATGAGTCCCCAGAAAGGCATTTGCCAGCACAGGATGGGCTTTGAGAGAAGGCAGCCTTGCTCGCCCACAGCGACTACCCTGCAGTGGAGAGACGTCGGGCCGCAAGCGCTGCTCAGGCAGCTTGGAAGGCCGAAACAAGTCGCTCGCACACGGGCAGAAGGCGTACTTTGCCATCAGTGTCCCACTTTCAGGCTTGATGACACAGCATGTTTATCTGAACGTTCTGTCTAGCTATCTAGTACAAGGGAACGAGGGCCCCCTTCTGGTAAGAAAGGTTTCCCGGTGGGGGGTGCCGTACGTGCAGGAGAGCGTTCCCCACGCTGTGCCAAGTTTGGTACTTGGTGACTCGGGGTGGTCCCGAACGTCCAGCATTGTCCCGGGGACAGCCGTCCAGCGTTTTCTTTTTCAGGCTGGACGTAAACAACTAGCTTCCAGGTGCCGAAGGGAGTCGTCCTTGAGGCGTCCCCTGGTTTCACTGGGGACGCACAGTGGTGTTTCTCAGAAGAGCCCAAATCGCTCCCTGGGGCACACCAGCATGGAATGTAAGGCTGCTCAGAACTGCGTTCCTGAGGCCGTTTGCAGGCTGAACAAACGGGAGGTGTCGAGCGAAGAGGGCAGCACTGTGCCTTTACTGCTGGCACATCCGTGCAGTTAAAGCAAACGGACGTTTCCACTCCGGCGGCTCAAACGCCACACAAGAGCTGGGCGGCACACAGTGCCCTCTCCCAAAACTTACAACGAACGTGAGTGCGCAATGAGTCCTGCGATACCTTACAGAGTTGACGCTCTCCTTTACCGCCTGCTTCCTCACTAGGGCGGCACGCTTCACTTTACTACTGGAAAACGCTGGACTTTGACTCGAGGCCAGGGCTCACCTTTCTGTCGCCGGTAATCTCCGGAATGCTCTTGGAGACGCTCCCAGCAAGGAACTGAGACCAGCGAGCCTGATGCGAGTAAACTCGCACTTTTTCCCTGAGGCCTTCTGGAGCAAAGAAAAGAAGGGCCCCAGGAGTGTGCCTCAGGCACCCTTCTCGCCGCATCTCATCCACCCGGGGGGGAAATTACGTTTGGGCAGGGTCGCCCTGTTTCAAACGTGAGCTCAGACAGTTATCCTCAGTAGTTTCTGACTACCTCAAGGACACAGCGGGAGGAACAGGGCCTTTCCTCGGAGACACTTTCGGACACAGGGTCCCCTGCAGTGCATCCACTGCCTAGGTCGTGAAGTACCTGAGGCGGGCCTCGGTGCTCCGTCCCATACCTAGCTGTGTTAAGGGTGAAAGATGTACGTTTCTTCCGGCTGCACTCACAGCCTAGCTCGCGCTTCTGCGAGAGTGCCGTCCTGAGTGTTTCCCTGGACTGAGTCGTCAGCACGGGGTGTTTCTGAAGCACAGGTCCGTTTCTGTCAGTGAGGCCGATCGACTTGCAGGGAGGCTGCCCAGCGCTGCTCCCACGCGTCTCTGTTATGACTGGGACACTCTACCTCGGCCCCCAGCAAGCAACGCGTGGCCCTTGCTAGGAATGTGAAGAGTGGCTCCCACGGGCCTCCTTTCCCCCTGAGGTTCCTCAGAAGCGACCGGCCGCTCCTCCGGCACAGAGCAGTCACCATGCCAAAGTGGTGCACGGCCGCCTCTGCTCTGTGTCCCCGGAGGCATCGGGGAGTTCAGGCCATCCAGCGTGGCGCATGGATTCATGGCACCCCTGCACCCCCAGCTCTGCTGACGTGAAACACTAGCCCTTGCCTTGGGGCCTCAGGTCACCTTTCCTTTGGCCGGAGCTGACTCTGCAGTGCAGTGGTATGAGTCCCCAGAAAGGCATTTGCCAGCACAGGATGGGCTTTGAGAGAAGGCAGCCTTGCTCGCCCACAGCGACTACCCTGCAGTGGAGAGATGTCGGGCCGCAAGCGCTGCTCAGGCAGCTTGGAAGGCCGAAACAAGTCGCTCGCACACGGGCAGAAGGCGTACTTTGCCATCAGTGTCCCACTTTCAGGCTTGATGACACAGCATGTTTATCTGAACGTTCTGTCTAGCTATCTAGTACAAGGGAACGAGGGCCCCCTTCTGGTAAGAAAGGTTTCCCGGTGGGGGGTGCCGTACGTGCAGGAGAGCGTTCCCCACGCTGTGCCAAGTTTGGTACTTGGTGACTCGGGGTGGTCCCGAACGTCCAGCATTGTCCCGGGGACAGCCGTCCAGCGTTTTCTTTTTCAGGCTGGACGTAAACAACTAGCTTCCAGGTGCCGAAGGGAGTCGTCCTTGAGGCGTCCCCTGGTTTCACTGGGGACGCACAGTGGTGTTTCTCAGAAGAGCCCAAATCGCTCCCTGGGGCACACCAGCATGGAATGTAAGGCTGCTCAGAACTGCGTTCCTGAGGCCGTTTGCAGGCTGAACAAACGGGAGGTGTCGAGCGAAGAGGGCAGCACTGTGCCTTTACTGCTGGCACATCCGTGCAGTTAAAGCAAACGGACGTTTCCACTCCGGCGGCTCAAACGCCACACAAGAGCTGGGCGGCACACAGTGCCCTCTCCCAAAACTTACAACGAACGTGAGTGCGCAATGAGTCCTGCGATACCTTACAGAGTTGACGCTCTCCTTTACCGCCTGCTTCCTCACTAGGGCGGCACGCTTCACTTTACTACTGGAAAACGCTGGACTTTGACTCGAGGCCAGGGCTCACCTTTCTGTCGCCGGTAATCTCCGGAATGCTCTTGGAGACGCTCCCAGCAAGGAACTGAGACCAGCGAGCCTGATGCGAGTAAACTCGCACTTTTTCCCTGAGGCCTTCTGGAGCAAAGAAAAGAAGGGCCCCAGGAGTGTGCCTCAGGCACCCTTCTCGCCGCATCTCATCCACCCGGGGGGGAAATTACGTTTGGGCAGGGTCGCCCTGTTTCAAACGTGAGCTCAGACAGTTATCCTCAGTAGTTTCTGACTACCTCAAGGACACAGCGGGAGGAACAGGGCCTTTCCTCGGAGACACTTTCGGACACAGGGTCCCCTGCAGTGCATCCACTGCCTAGGTCGTGAAGTACCTGAGGCGGGCCTCGGTGCTCCGTCCCATACCTAGCTGTGTTAAGGGTGAAAGATGTACGTTTCTTCCGGCTGCACTCACAGCCTAGCTCGCGCTTCTGCGAGAGTGCCGTCCTGAGTGTTTCCCTGGACTGAGTCGTCAGCACGGGGTGTTTCTGAAGCACAGGTCCGTTTCTGTCAGTGAGGCCGATCGACTTGCAGGGAGGCTGCCCAGCGCTGCTCCCACGCGTCTCTGTTATGACTGGGACACTCTACCTCGGCCCCCAGCAAGCAACGCGTGGCCCTTGCTAGGAATGTGAAGAGTGGCTCCCACGGGCCTCCTTTCCCCCTGAGGTTCCTCAGAAGCGACCGGCCGCTCCTCCGGCACAGAGCAGTCACCATGCCAAAGTGGTGCACGGCCGCCTCTGCTCTGTGTCCCCGGAGGCATCGGGGAGTTCAGGCCATCCAGCGTGGCGCATGGATTCATGGCACCCCTGCACCCCCAGCTCTGCTGACGTGAAACACTAGCCCTTGCCTTGGGGCCTCAGGTCACCTTTCCTTTGGCCGGAGCTGACTCTGCAGTGCAGTGGTATGAGTCCCCAGAAAGGCATTTGCCAGCACAGGATGGGCTTTGAGAGAAGGCAGCCTTGCTCGCCCACAGCGACTACCCTGCAGTGGAGAGACGTCGGGCCGCAAGCGCTGCTCAGGCAGCTTGGAAGGCCGAAACAAGTCGCTCGCACACGGGCAGAAGGCGTACTTTGCCATCAGTGTCCCACTTTCAGGCTTGATGACACAGCATGTTTATCTGAACGTTCTGTCTAGCTATCTAGTACAAGGGAACGAGGGCCCCCTTCTGGTAAGAAAGGTTTCCCGGTGGGGGGTGCCGTACGTGCAGGAGAGCGTTCCCCACGCTGTGCCAAGTTTGGTACTTGGTGACTCGGGGTGGTCCCGAACGTCCAGCATTGTCCCGGGGACAGCCGTCCAGCGTTTTCTTTTTCAGGCTGGACGTAAACAACTAGCTTCCAGGTGCCGAAGGGAGTCGTCCTTGAGGCGTCCCCTGGTTTCACTGGGGACGCACAGTGGTGTTTCTCAGAAGAGCCCAAATCGCTCCCTGGGGCACACCAGCATGGAATGTAAGGCTGCTCAGAACTGCGTTCCTGAGGCCGTTTGCAGGCTGAACAAACGGGAGGTGTCGAGCGAAGAGGGCAGCACTGTGCCTTTACTGCTGGCACATCCGTGCAGTTAAAGCAAACGGACGTTTCCACTCCGGCGGCTCAAACGCCACACAAGAGCTGGGCGGCACACAGTGCCCTCTCCCAAAACTTACAACGAACGTGAGTGCGCAATGAGTCCTGCGATACCTTACAGAGTTGACGCTCTCCTTTACCGCCTGCTTCCTCACTAGGGCGGCACGCTTCACTTTACTACTGGAAAACGCTGGACTTTGACTCGAGGCCAGGGCTCACCTTTCTGTCGCCGGTAATCTCCGGAATGCTCTTGGAGACGCTCCCAGCAAGGAACTGAGACCAGCGAGCCTGATGCGAGTAAACTCGCACTTTTTCCCTGAGGCCTTCTGGAGCAAAGAAAAGAAGGGCCCCAGGAGTGTGCCTCAGGCACCCTTCTCGCCGCATCTCATCCACCCGGGGGGGAAATTACGTTTGGGCAGGGTCGCCCTGTTTCAAACGTGAGCTCAGACAGTTATCCTCAGTAGTTTCTGACTACCTCAAGGACACAGCGGGAGGAACAGGGCCTTTCCTCGGAGACACTTTCGGACACAGGGTCCCCTGCAGTGCATCCACTGCCTAGGTCGTGAAGTACCTGAGGCGGGCCTCGGTGCTCCGTCCCATACCTAGCTGTGTTAAGGGTGAAAGATGTACGTTTCTTCCGGCTGCACTCACAGCCTAGCTCGCGCTTCTGCGAGAGTGCCGTCCTGAGTGTTTCCCTGGACTGAGTCGTCAGCACGGGGTGTTTCTGAAGCACAGGTCCGTTTCTGTCAGTGAGGCCGATCGACTTGCAGGGAGGCTGCCCAGCGCTGCTCCCACGCGTCTCTGTTATGACTGGGACACTCTACCTCGGCCCCCAGCAAGCAACGCGTGGCCCTTGCTAGGAATGTGAAGAGTGGCTCCCACGGGCCTCCTTTCCCCCTGAGGTTCCTCAGAAGCGACCGGCCGCTCCTCCGGCACAGAGCAGTCACCATGCCAAAGTGGTGCACGGCCGCCTCTGCTCTGTGTCCCCGGAGGCATCGGGGAGTTCAGGCCATCCAGCGTGGCGCATGGATTCATGGCACCCCTGCACCCCCAGCTCTGCTGACGTGAAACACTAGCCCTTGCCTTGGGGCCTCAGGTCACCTTTCCTTTGGCCGGAGCTGACTCTGCAGTGCAGTGGTATGAGTCCCCAGAAAGGCATTTGCCAGCACAGGATGGGCTTTGAGAGAAGGCAGCCTTGCTCGCCCACAGCGACTACCCTGCAGTGGAGAGACGTCGGGCCGCAAGCGCTGCTCAGGCAGCTTGGAAGGCCGAAACAAGTCGCTCGCACACGGGCAGAAGGCGTACTTTGCCATCAGTGTCCCACTTTCAGGCTTGATGACACAGCATGTTTATCTGAACGTTCTGTCTAGCTATCTAGTACAAGGGAACGAGGGCCCCCTTCTGGTAAGAAAGGTTTCCCGGTGGGGGGTGCCGTACGTGCAGGAGAGCGTTCCCCACGCTGTGCCAAGTTTGGTACTTGGTGACTCGGGGTGGTCCCGAACGTCCAGCATTGTCCCGGGGACAGCCGTCCAGCGTTTTCTTTTTCAGGCTGGACGTAAACAACTAGCTTCCAGGTGCCGAAGGGAGTCGTCCTTGAGGCGTCCCCTGGTTTCACTGGGGACGCACAGTGGTGTTTCTCAGAAGAGCCCAAATCGCTCCCTGGGGCACACCAGCATGGAATGTAAGGCTGCTCAGAACTGCGTTCCTGAGGCCGTTTGCAGGCTGAACAAACGGGAGGTGTCGAGCGAAGAGGGCAGCACTGTGCCTTTACTGCTGGCACATCCGTGCAGTTAAAGCAAACGGACGTTTCCACTCCGGCGGCTCAAACGCCACACAAGAGCTGGGCGGCACACAGTGCCCTCTCCCAAAACTTACAACGAACGTGAGTGCGCAATGAGTCCTGCGATACCTTACAGAGTTGACGCTCTCCTTTACCGCCTGCTTCCTCACTAGGGCGGCACGCTTCACTTTACTACTGGAAAACGCTGGACTTTGACTCGAGGCCAGGGCTCACCTTTCTGTCGCCGGTAATCTCCGGAATGCTCTTGGAGACGCTCCCAGCAAGGAACTGAGACCAGCGAGCCTGATGCGAGTAAACTCGCACTTTTTCCCTGAGGCCTTCTGGAGCAAAGAAAAGAAGGGCCCCAGGAGTGTGCCTCAGGCACCCTTCTCGCCGCATCTCATCCACCCGGGGGGGAAATTACGTTTGGGCAGGGTCGCCCTGTTTCAAACGTGAGCTCAGACAGTTATCCTCAGTAGTTTCTGACTACCTCAAGGACACAGCGGGAGGAACAGGGCCTTTCCTCGGAGACACTTTCGGACACAGGGTCCCCTGCAGTGCATCCACTGCCTAGGTCGTGAAGTACCTGAGGCGGGCCTCGGTGCTCCGTCCCATACCTAGCTGTGTTAAGGGTGAAAGATGTACGTTTCTTCCGGCTGCACTCACAGCCTAGCTCGCGCTTCTGCGAGAGTGCCGTCCTGAGTGTTTCCCTGGACTGAGTCGTCAGCACGGGGTGTTTCTGAAGCACAGGTCCGTTTCTGTCAGTGAGGCCGATCGACTTGCAGGGAGGCTGCCCAGCGCTGCTCCCACGCGTCTCTGTTATGACTGGGACACTCTACCTCGGCCCCCAGCAAGCAACGCGTGGCCCTTGCTAGGAATGTGAAGAGTGGCTCCCACGGGCCTCCTTTCCCCCTGAGGTTCCTCAGAAGCGACCGGCCGCTCCTCCGGCACAGAGCAGTCACCATGCCAAAGTGGTGCACGGCCGCCTCTGCTCTGTGTCCCCGGAGGCATCGGGGAGTTCAGGCCATCCAGCGTGGCGCATGGATTCATGGCACCCCTGCACCCCCAGCTCTGCTGACGTGAAACACTAGCCCTTGCCTTGGGGCCTCAGGTCACCTTTCCTTTGGCCGGAGCTGACTCTGCAGTGCAGTGGTATGAGTCCCCAGAAAGGCATTTGCCAGCACAGGATGGGCTTTGAGAGAAGGCAGCCTTGCTCGCCCACAGCGACTACCCTGCAGTGGAGAGACGTCGGGCCGCAAGCGCTGCTCAGGCAGCTTGGAAGGCCGAAACAAGTCGCTCGCACACGGGCAGAAGGCGTACTTTGCCATCAGTGTCCCACTTTCAGGCTTGATGACACAGCATGTTTATCTGAACGTTCTGTCTAGCTATCTAGTACAAGGGAACGAGGGCCCCCTTCTGGTAAGAAAGGTTTCCCGGTGGGGGGTGCCGTACGTGCAGGAGAGCGTTCCCCACGCTGTGCCAAGTTTGGTACTTGGTGACTCGGGGTGGTCCCGAACGTCCAGCATTGTCCCGGGGACAGCCGTCCAGCGTTTTCTTTTTCAGGCTGGACGTAAACAACTAGCTTCCAGGTGCCGAAGGGAGTCGTCCTTGAGGCGTCCCCTGGTTTCACTGGGGACGCACAGTGGTGTTTCTCAGAAGAGCCCAAATCGCTCCCTGGGGCACACCAGCATGGAATGTAAGGCTGCTCAGAACTGCGTTCCTGAGGCCGTTTGCAGGCTGAACAAACGGGAGGTGTCGAGCGAAGAGGGCAGCACTGTGCCTTTACTGCTGGCACATCCGTGCAGTTAAAGCAAACGGACGTTTCCACTCCGGCGGCTCAAACGCCACACAAGAGCTGGGCGGCACACAGTGCCCTCTCCCAAAACTTACAACGAACGTGAGTGCGCAATGAGTCCTGCGATACCTTACAGAGTTGACGCTCTCCTTTACCGCCTGCTTCCTCACTAGGGCGGCACGCTTCACTTTACTACTGGAAAACGCTGGACTTTGACTCGAGGCCAGGGCTCACCTTTCTGTCGCCGGTAATCTCCGGAATGCTCTTGGAGACGCTCCCAGCAAGGAACTGAGACCAGCGAGCCTGATGCGAGTAAACTCGCACTTTTTCCCTGAGGCCTTCTGGAGCAAAGAAAAGACGGGCCCCAGGAGTGTGCCTCAGGCACCCTTCTCGCCGCATCTCATCCACCCGGGGGGGAAATTACGTTTGGGCAGGGTCGCCCTGTTTCAAACGTGAGCTCAGACAGTTATCCTCAGTAGTTTCTGACTACCTCAAGGACACAGCGGGAGGAACAGGGCCTTTCCTCGGAGACACTTTCGGACACAGGGTCCCCTGCAGTGCATCCACTGCCTAGGTCGTGAAGTACCTGAGGCGGGCCTCGGTGCTCCGTCCCATACCTAGCTGTGTTAAGGGTGAAAGATGTACGTTTCTTCCGGCTGCACTCACAGCCTAGCTCGCGCTTCTGCGAGAGTGCCGTCCTGAGTGTTTCCCTGGACTGAGTCGTCAGCACGGGGTGTTTCTGAAGCACAGGTCCGTTTCAGTCAGTGAGGCCGATCGACTTGCAGGGAGGCTGCCCAGCGCTGCTCCCACGCGTCTCTGTTATGACTGGGACACTCTACCTCGGCCCCCAGCAAGCAACGCGTGGCCCTTGCTAGGAATGTGAAGAGTGGCTCCCACGGGCCTCCTTTCCCCCTGAGGTTCCTCAGAAGCGACCGGCCGCTCCTCCGGCACAGAGCAGTCACCATGCCAAAGTGGTGCACGGCCGCCTCTGCTCTGTGTCCCCGGAGGCATCGGGGAGTTCAGGCCATCCAGCGTGGCGCATGGATTCATGGCACCCCTGCACCCCCAGCTCTGCTGACGTGAAACACTAGCCCTTGCCTTGGGGCCTCAGGTCACCTTTCCTTTGGCCGGAGCTGACTCTGCAGTGCAGTGGTATGAGTCCCCAGAAAGGCATTTGCCAGCACAGGATGGGCTTTGAGAGAAGGCAGCCTTGCTCGCCCACAGCGACTACCCTGCAGTGGAGAGACGTCGGGCCGCAAGCGCTGCTCAGGCAGCTTGGAAGGCCGAAACAAGTCGCTCGCACACGGGCAGAAGGCGTACTTTGCCATCAGTGTCCCACTTTCAGGCTTGATGACACAGCATGTTTATCTGAACGTTCTGTCTAGCTATCTAGTACAAGGGAACGAGGGCCCCCTTCTGGTAAGAAAGGTTTCCCGGTGGGGGGTGCCGTACGTGCAGGAGAGCGTTCCCCACGCTGTGCCAAGTTTGGTACTTGGTGACTCGGGGTGGTCCCGAACGTCCAGCATTGTCCCGGGGACAGCCGTCCAGCGTTTTCTTTTTCAGGCTGGACGTAAACAACTAGCTTCCAGGTGCCGAAGGGAGTCGTCCTTGAGGCGTCCCCTGGTTTCACTGGGGACGCACAGTGGTGTTTCTCAGAAGAGCCCAAATCGCTCCCTGGGGCACACCAGCATGGAATGTAAGGCTGCTCAGAACTGCGTTCCTGAGGCCGTTTGCAGGCTGAACAAACGGGAGGTGTCGAGCGAAGAGGGCAGCACTGTGCCTTTACTGCTGGCACATCCGTGCAGTTAAAGCAAACGGACGTTTCCACTCCGGCGGCTCAAACGCCACACAAGAGCTGGGCGGCACACAGTGCCCTCTCCCAAAACTTACAACGAACGTGAGTGCGCAATGAGTCCTGCGATACCTTACAGAGTTGACGCTCTCCTTTACCGCCTGCTTCCTCACTAGGGCGGCACGCTTCACTTTACTACTGGAAAACGCTGGACTTTGACTCGAGGCCAGGGCTCACCTTTCTGTCGCCGGTAATCTCCGGAATGCTCTTGGAGACGCTCCCAGCAAGGAACTGAGACCAGCGAGCCTGATGCGAGTAAACTCGCACTTTTTCCCTGAGGCCTTCTGGAGCAAAGAAAAGACGGGCCCCAGGAGTGTGCCTCAGGCACCCTTCTCGCCGCATCTCATCCACCCGGGGGGGAAATTACGTTTGGGCAGGGTCGCCCTGTTTCAAACGTGAGCTCAGACAGTTATCCTCAGTAGTTTCTGACTACCTCAAGGACACAGCGGGAGGAACAGGGCCTTTCCTCGGAGACACTTTCGGACACAGGGTCCCCTGCAGTGCATCCACTGCCTAGGTCGTGAAGTACCTGAGGCGGGCCTCGGTGCTCCGTCCCATACCTAGCTGTGTTAAGGGTGAAAGATGTACGTTTCTTCCGGCTGCACTCACAGCCTAGCTCGCGCTTCTGCGAGAGTGCCGTCCTGAGTGTTTCCCTGGACTGAGTCGTCAGCACGGGGTGTTTCTGAAGCACAGGTCCGTTTCTGTCAGTGAGGCCGATCGACTTGCAGGGAGGCTGCCCAGCGCTGCTCCCACGCGTCTCTGTTATGACTGGGACACTCTACCTCGGCCCCCAGCAAGCAACGCGTGGCCCTTGCTAGGAATGTGAAGAGTGGCTCCCACGGGCCTCCTTTCCCCCTGAGGTTCCTCAGAAGCGACCGGCCGCTCCTCCGGCACAGAGCAGTCACCATGCCAAAGTGGTGCACGGCCGCCTCTGCTCTGTGTCCCCGGAGGCATCGGGGAGTTCAGGCCATCCAGCGTGGCGCATGGATTCATGGCACCCCTGCACCCCCAGCTCTGCTGACGTGAAACAGTAGCCCTTGCCTTGGGGCCTCAGGTCACCTTTCCTTTGGCCGGAGCTGACTCTGCAGTGCAGTGGTATGAGTCCCCAGAAAGGCATTTGCCAGCACAGGATGGGCTTTGAGAGAAGGCAGCCTTGCTCGCCCACAGCGACTACCCTGCAGTGGAGAGACGTCGGGCCGCAAGCGCTGCTCAGGCAGCTTGGAAGGCCGAAACAAGTCGCTCGCACACGGGCAGAAGGCGTACTTTGCCATCAGTGTCCCACTTTCAGGCTTGATGACACAGCATGTTTATCTGAACGTTCTGTCTAGCTATCTAGTACAAGGGAACGAGGGCCCCCTTCTGGTAAGAAAGGTTTCCCGGTGGGGGGTGCCGTACGTGCAGGAGAGCGTTCCCCACGCTGTGCCAAGTTTGGTACTTGGTGACTCGGGGTGGTCCCGAACGTCCAGCATTGTCCCGGGGACAGCCGTCCAGCGTTTTCTTTTTCAGGCTGGACGTAAACAACTAGCTTCCAGGTGCCGAAGGGAGTCGTCCTTGAGGCGTCCCCTGGTTTCACTGGGGACGCACAGTGGTGTTTCTCAGAAGAGCCCAAATCGCTCCCTGGGGCACACCAGCATGGAATGTAAGGCTGCTCAGAACTGCGTTCCTGAGGCCGTTTGCAGGCTGAACAAACGGGAGGTGTCGAGCGAAGAGGGCAGCACTGTGCCTTTACTGCTGGCACATCCGTGCAGTTAAAGCAAACGGACGTTTCCACTCCGGCGGCTCAAACGCCACACAAGAGCTGGGCGGCACACAGTGCCCTCTCCCAAAACTTACAACGAACGTGAGTGCGCAATGAGTCCTGCGACACCTTACAGAGTTGACGCTCTCCTTTACCGCCTGCTTCCTCACTAGGGCGGCACGCTTCACTTTACTACTGGAAAACGCTGGACTTTGACTCGAGGCCAGGGCTCACCTTTCTGTCGCCGGTAATCTCCGGAATGCTCTTGGAGACGCTCCCAGCAAGGAACTGAGACCAGCGAGCCTGATGCGAGTAAACTCGCACTTTTTCCCTGAGGCCTTCTGGAGCAAAGAAAAGAAGGGCCCCAGGAGTGTGCCTCAGGCACCCTTCTCGCCGCATCTCATCCACCCGGGGGGGAAATTACGTTTGGGCAGGGTCGCCCTGTTTCAAACGTGAGCTCAGACAGTTATCCTCAGTAGTTTCTGACTACCTCAAGGACACAGCGGGAGGAACAGGGCCTTTCCTCGGAGACACTTTCGGACACAGGGTCCCCTGCAGTGCATCCACTGCCTAGGTCGTGAAGTACCTGAGGCGGGCCTCGGTGCTCCGTCCCATACCTAGCTGTGTTAAGGGTGAAAGATGTACGTTTCTTCCGGCTGCACTCACAGCCTAGCTCGCGCTTCTGCGAGAGTGCCGTCCTGAGTGTTTCCCTGGACTGAGTCGTCAGCACGGGGTGTTTCTGAAGCACAGGTCCGTTTCTGTCAGTGAGGCCGATCGACTTGCAGGGAGGCTGCCCAGCGCTGCTCCCACGCGTCTCTGTTATGACTGGGACACTCTACCTCGGCCCCCAGCAAGCAACGCGTGGCCCTTGCTAGGAATGTGAAGAGTGGCTCCCACGGGCCTCCTTTCCCCCTGAGGTTCCTCAGAAGCGACCGGCCGCTCCTCCGGCACAGAGCAGTCACCATGCCAAAGTGGTGCACGGCCGCCTCTGCTCTGTGTCCCCGGAGGCATCGGGGAGTTCAGGCCATCCAGCGTGGCGCATGGATTCATGGCACCCCTGCACCCCCAGCTCTGCTGACGTGAAACACTAGCCCTTGCCTTGGGGCCTCAGGTCACCTTTCCTTTGGCCGGAGCTGACTCTGCAGTGCAGTGGTATGAGTCCCCAGAAAGGCATTTGCCAGCACAGGATGGGCTTTGAGAGAAGGCAGCCTTGCTCGCCCACAGCGACTACCCTGCAGTGGAGAGACGTCGGGCCGCAAGCGCTGCTCAGGCAGCTTGGAAGGCCGAAACAAGTCGCTCGCACACGGGCAGAAGGCGTACTTTGCCATCAGTGTCCCACTTTCAGGCTTGATGACACAGCATGTTTATCTGAACGTTCTGTCTAGCTATCTAGTACAAGGGAACGAGGGCCCCCTTCTGGTAAGAAAGGTTTCCCGGTGGGGGGTGCCGTACGTGCAGGAGAGCGTTCCCCACGCTGTGCCAAGTTTGGTACTTGGTGACTCGGGGTGGTCCCGAACGTCCAGCATTGTCCCGGGGACAGCCGTCCAGCGTTTTCTTTTTCAGGCTGGACGTAAACAACTAGCTTCCAGGTGCCGAAGGGAGTCGTCCTTGAGGCGTCCCCTGGTTTCACTGGGGACGCACAGTGGTGTTTCTCAGAAGAGCCCAAATCGCTCCCTGGGGCACACCAGCATGGAATGTAAGGCTGCTCAGAACTGCGTTCCTGAGGCCGTTTGCAGGCTGAACAAACGGGAGGTGTCGAGCGAAGAGGGCAGCACTGTGCCTTTACTGCTGGCACATCCGTGCAGTTAAAGCAAACGGACGTTTCCACTCCGGCGGCTCAAACGCCACACAAGAGCTGGGCGGCACACAGTGCCCTCTCCCAAAACTTACAACGAACGTGAGTGCGCAATGAGTCCTGCGATACCTTACAGAGTTGACGCTCTCCTTTACCGCCTGCTTCCTCACTAGGGCGGCACGCTTCACTTTACTACTGGAAAACGCTGGACTTTGACTCGAGGCCAGGGCTCACCTTTCTGTCGCCGGTAATCTCCGGAATGCTCTTGGAGACGCTCCCAGCAAGGAACTGAGACCAGCGAGCCTGATGCGAGTAAACTCGCACTTTTTCCCTGAGGCCTTCTGGAGCAAAGAAAAGACGGGCCCCAGGAGTGTGCCTCAGGCACCCTTCTCGCCGCATCTCATCCACCCGGGGGGGAAATTACGTTTGGGCAGGGTCGCCCTGTTTCAAACGTGAGCTCAGACAGTTATCCTCAGTAGTTTCTGACTACCTCAAGGACACAGCGGGAGGAACAGGGCCTTTCCTCGGAGACACTTTCGGACACAGGGTCCCCTGCAGTGCATCCACTGCCTAGGTCGTGAAGTACCTGAGGCGGGCCTCGGTGCTCCGTCCCATACCTAGCTGTGTTAAGGGTGAAAGATGTACGTTTCTTCCGGCTGCACTCACAGCCTAGCTCGCGCTTCTGCGAGAGTGCCGTCCTGAGTGTTTCCCTGGACTGAGTCGTCAGCACGGGGTGTTTCTGAAGCACAGGTCCGTTTCTGTCAGTGAGGCCGATCGACTTGCAGGGAGGCTGCCCAGCGCTGCTCCCACGCGTCTCTGTTATGACTGGGACACTCTACCTCGGCCCCCAGCAAGCAACGCGTGGCCCTTGCTAGGAATGTGAAGAGTGGCTCCCACGGGCCTCCTTTCCCCCTGAGGTTCCTCAGAAGCGACCGGCCGCTCCTCCGGCACAGAGCAGTCACCATGCCAAAGTGGTGCACGGCCGCCTCTGCTCTGTGTCCCCGGAGGCATCGGGGAGTTCAGGCCATCCAGCGTGGCGCATGGATTCATGGCACCCCTGCACCCCCAGCTCTGCTGACGTGAAACACTAGCCCTTGCCTTGGGGCCTCAGGTCACCTTTCCTTTGGCCGGAGCTGACTCTGCAGTGCAGTGGTATGAGTCCCCAGAAAGGCATTTGCCAGCACAGGATGGGCTTTGAGAGAAGGCAGCCTTGCTCGCCCACAGCGACTACCCTGCAGTGGAGAGACGTCGGGCCGCAAGCGCTGCTCAGGCAGCTTGGAAGGCCGAAACAAGTCGCTCGCACACGGGCAGAAGGCGTACTTTGCCATCAGTGTCCCACTTTCAGGCTTGATGACACAGCATGTTTATCTGAACGTTCTGTCTAGCTATCTAGTACAAGGGAACGAGGGCCCCCTTCTGGTAAGAAAGGTTTCCCGGTGGGGGGTGCCGTACGTGCAGGAGAGCGTTCCCCACGCTGTGCCAAGTTTGGTACTTGGTGACTCGGGGTGGTCCCGAACGTCCAGCATTGTCCCGGGGACAGCCGTCCAGCGTTTTCTTTTTCAGGCTGGACGTAAACAACTAGCTTCCAGGTGCCGAAGGGAGTCGTCCTTGAGGCGTCCCCTGGTTTCACTGGGGACGCACAGTGGTGTTTCTCAGAAGAGCCCAAATCGCTCCCTGGGGCACACCAGCATGGAATGTAAGGCTGCTCAGAACTGCGTTCCTGAGGCCGTTTGCAGGCTGAACAAACGGGAGGTGTCGAGCGAAGAGGGCAGCACTGTGCCTTTACTGCTGGCACATCCGTGCAGTTAAAGCAAACGGACGTTTCCACTCCGGCGGCTCAAACGCCACACAAGAGCTGGGCGGCACACAGTGCCCTCTCCCAAAACTTACAACGAACGTGAGTGCGCAATGAGTCCTGCGATACCTTACAGAGTTGACGCTCTCCTTTACCGCCTGCTTCCTCACTAGGGCGGCACGCTTCACTTTACTACTGGAAAACGCTGGACTTTGACTCGAGGCCAGGGCTCACCTTTCTGTCGCCGGTAATCTCCGGAATGCTCTTGGAGACGCTCCCAGCAAGGAACTGAGACCAGCGAGCCTGATGCGAGTAAACTCGCACTTTTTCCCTGAGGCCTTCTGGAGCAAAGAAAAGACGGGCCCCAGGAGTGTGCCTCAGGCACCCTTCTCGCCGCATCTCATCCACCCGGGGGGGAAATTACGTTTGGGCAGGGTCGCCCTGTTTCAAACGTGAGCTCAGACAGTTATCCTCAGTAGTTTCTGACTACCTCAAGGACACAGCGGGAGGAACAGGGCCTTTCCTCGGAGACACTTTCGGACACAGGGTCCCCTGCAGTGCATCCACTGCCTAGGTCGTGAAGTACCTGAGGCGGGCCTCGGTGCTCCGTCCCATACCTAGCTGTGTTAAGGGTGAAAGATGTACGTTTCTTCCGGCTGCACTCACAGCCTAGCTCGCGCTTCTGCGAGAGTGCCGTCCTGAGTGTTTCCCTGGACTGAGTCGTCAGCACGGGGTGTTTCTGAAGCACAGGTCCGTTTCTGTCAGTGAGGCCGATCGACTTGCAGGGAGGCTGCCCAGCGCTGCTCCCACGCGTCTCTGTTATGACTGGGACACTCTACCTCGGCCCCCAGCAAGCAACGCGTGGCCCTTGCTAGGAATGTGAAGAGTGGCTCCCACGGGCCTCCTTTCCCCCTGAGGTTCCTCAGAAGCGACCGGCCGCTCCTCCGGCACAGAGCAGTCACCATGCCAAAGTGGTGCACGGCCGCCTCTGCTCTGTGTCCCCGGAGGCATCGGGGAGTTCAGGCCATCCAGCGTGGCGCATGGATTCATGGCACCCCTGCACCCCCAGCTCTGCTGACGTGAAACACTAGCCCTTGCCTTGGGGCCTCAGGTCACCTTTCCTTTGGCCGGAGCTGACTCTGCAGTGCAGTGGTATGAGTCCCCAGAAAGGCATTTGCCAGCACAGGATGGGCTTTGAGAGAAGGCAGCCTTGCTCGCCCACAGCGACTACCCTGCAGTGGAGAGACGTCGGGCCGCAAGCGCTGCTCAGGCAGCTTGGAAGGCCGAAACAAGTCGCTCGCACACGGGCAGAAGGCGTACTTTGCCATCAGTGTCCCACTTTCAGGCTTGATGACACAGCATGTTTATCTGAACGTTCTGTCTAGCTATCTAGTACAAGGGAACGAGGGCCCCCTTCTGGTAAGAAAGGTTTCCCGGTGGGGGGTGCCGTACGTGCAGGAGAGCGTTCCCCACGCTGTGCCAAGTTTGGTACTTGGTGACTCGGGGTGGTCCCGAACGTCCAGCATTGTCCCGGGGACAGCCGTCCAGCGTTTTCTTTTTCAGGCTGGACGTAAACAACTAGCTTCCAGGTGCCGAAGGGAGTCGTCCTTGAGGCGTCCCCTGGTTTCACTGGGGACGCACAGTGGTGTTTCTCAGAAGAGCCCAAATCGCTCCCTGGGGCACACCAGCATGGAATGTAAGGCTGCTCAGAACTGCGTTCCTGAGGCCGTTTGCAGGCTGAACAAACGGGAGGTGTCGAGCGAAGAGGGCAGCACTGTGCCTTTACTGCTGGCACATCCGTGCAGTTAAAGCAAACGGACGTTTCCACTCCGGCGGCTCAAACGCCACACAAGAGCTGGGCGGCACACAGTGCCCTCTCCCAAAACTTACAACGAACGTGAGTGCGCAATGAGTCCTGCGATACCTTACAGAGTTGACGCTCTCCTTTACCGCCTGCTTCCTCACTAGGGCGGCACGCTTCACTTTACTACTGGAAAACGCTGGACTTTGACTCGAGGCCAGGGCTCACCTTTCTGTCGCCGGTAATCTCCGGAATGCTCTTGGAGACGCTCCCAGCAAGGAACTGAGACCAGCGAGCCTGATGCGAGTAAACTCGCACTTTTTCCCTGAGGCCTTCTGGAGCAAAGAAAAGACGGGCCCCAGGAGTGTGCCTCAGGCACCCTTCTCGCCGCATCTCATCCACCCGGGGGGGAAATTACGTTTGGGCAGGGTCGCCCTGTTTCAAACGTGAGCTCAGACAGTTATCCTCAGTAGTTTCTGACTACCTCAAGGACACAGCGGGAGGAACAGGGCCTTTCCTCGGAGACACTTTCGGACACAGGGTCCCCTGCAGTGCATCCACTGCCTAGGTCGTGAAGTACCTGAGGCGGGCCTCGGTGCTCCGTCCCATACCTAGCTGTGTTAAGGGTGAAAGATGTACGTTTCTTCCGGCTGCACTCACAGCCTAGCTCGCGCTTCTGCGAGAGTGCCGTCCTGAGTGTTTCCCTGGACTGAGTCGTCAGCACGGGGTGTTTCTGAAGCACAGGTCCGTTTCAGTCAGTGAGGCCGATCGACTTGCAGGGAGGCTGCCCAGCGCTGCTCCCACGCGTCTCTGTTATGACTGGGACACTCTACCTCGGCCCCCAGCAAGCAACGCGTGGCCCTTGCTAGGAATGTGAAGAGTGGCTCCCACGGGCCTCCTTTCCCCCTGAGGTTCCTCAGAAGCGACCGGCCGCTCCTCCGGCACAGAGCAGTCACCATGCCAAAGTGGTGCACGGCCGCCTCTGCTCTGTGTCCCCGGAGGCATCGGGGAGTTCAGGCCATCCAGCGTGGCGCATGGATTCATGGCACCCCTGCACCCCCAGCTCTGCTGACGTGAAACACTAGCCCTTGCCTTGGGGCCTCAGGTCACCTTTCCTTTGGCCGGAGCTGACTCTGCAGTGCAGTGGTATGAGTCCCCAGAAAGGCATTTGCCAGCACAGGATGGGCTTTGAGAGAAGGCAGCCTTGCTCGCCCACAGCGACTACCCTGCAGTGGAGAGACGTCGGGCCGCAAGCGCTGCTCAGGCAGCTTGGAAGGCCGAAACAAGTCGCTCGCACACGGGCAGAAGGCGTACTTTGCCATCAGTGTCCCACTTTCAGGCTTGATGACACAGCATGTTTATCTGAACGTTCTGTCTAGCTATCTAGTACAAGGGAACGAGGGCCCCCTTCTGGTAAGAAAGGTTTCCCGGTGGGGGGTGCCGTACGTGCAGGAGAGCGTTCCCCACGCTGTGCCAAGTTTGGTACTTGGTGACTCGGGGTGGTCCCGAACGTCCAGCATTGTCCCGGGGACAGCCGTCCAGCGTTTTCTTTTTCAGGCTGGACGTAAACAACTAGCTTCCAGGTGCCGAAGGGAGTCGTCCTTGAGGCGTCCCCTGGTTTCACTGGGGACGCACAGTGGTGTTTCTCAGAAGAGCCCAAATCGCTCCCTGGGGCACACCAGCATGGAATGTAAGGCTGCTCAGAACTGCGTTCCTGAGGCCGTTTGCAGGCTGAACAAACGGGAGGTGTCGAGCGAAGAGGGCAGCACTGTGCCTTTACTGCTGGCACATCCGTGCAGTTAAAGCAAACGGACGTTTCCACTCCGGCGGCTCAAACGCCACACAAGAGCTGGGCGGCACACAGTGCCCTCTCCCAAAACTTACAACGAACGTGAGTGCACAATGAGTCCTGCGATACCTTACAGAGTTGACGCTCTCCTTTACCGCCTGCTTCCTCACTAGGGCGGCACGCTTCACTTTACTACTGGAAAACGCTGGACTTTGACTCGAGGCCAGGGCTCACCTTTCTGTCGCCGGTAATCTCCGGAATGCTCTTGGAGACGCTCCCAGCAAGGAACTGAGACCAGCGAGCCTGATGCGAGTAAACTCGCACTTTTTCCCTGAGGCCTTCTGGAGCAAAGAAAAGACGGGCCCCAGGAGTGTGCCTCAGGCACCCTTCTCGCCGCATCTCATCCACCCGGGGGGGAAATTACGTTTGGGCAGGGTCGCCCTGTTTCAAACGTGAGCTCAGACAGTTATCCTCAGTAGTTTCTGACTACCTCAAGGACACAGCGGGAGGAACAGGGCCTTTCCTCGGAGACACTTTCGGACACAGGGTCCCCTGCAGTGCATCCACTGCCTAGGTCGTGAAGTACCTGAGGCGGGCCTCGGTGCTCCGTCCCATACCTAGCTGTGTTAAGGGTGAAAGATGTACGTTTCTTCCGGCTGCACTCACAGCCTAGCTCGCGCTTCTGCGAGAGTGCCGTCCTGAGTGTTTCCCTGGACTGAGTCGTCAGCACGGGGTGTTTCTGAAGCACAGGTCCGTTTCTGTCAGTGAGGCCGATCGACTTGCAGGGAGGCTGCCCAGCGCTGCTCCCACGCGTCTCTGTTATGACTGGGACACTCTACCTCGGCCCCCAGCAAGCAACGCGTGGCCCTTGCTAGGAATGTGAAGAGTGGCTCCCACGGGCCTCCTTTCCCCCTGAGGTTCCTCAGAAGCGACCGGCCGCTCCTCCGGCACAGAGCAGTCACCATGCCAAAGTGGTGCACGGCCGCCTCTGCTCTGTGTCCCCGGAGGCATCGGGGAGTTCAGGCCATCCAGCGTGGCGCATGGATTCATGGCACCCCTGCACCCCCAGCTCTGCTGACGTGAAACACTAGCCCTTGCCTTGGGGCCTCAGGTCACCTTTCCTTTGGCCGGAGCTGACTCTGCAGTGCAGTGGTATGAGTCCCCAGAAAGGCATTTGCCAGCACAGGATGGGCTTTGAGAGAAGGCAGCCTTGCTCGCCCACAGCGACTACCCTGCAGTGGAGAGACGTCGGGCCGCAAGCGCTGCTCAGGCAGCTTGGAAGGCCGAAACAAGTCGCTCGCACACGGGCAGAAGGCGTACTTTGCCATCAGTGTCCCACTTTCAGGCTTGATGACACAGCATGTTTATCTGAACGTTCTGTCTAGCTATCTAGTACAAGGGAACGAGGGCCCCCTTCTGGTAAGAAAGGTTTCCCGGTGGGGGGTGCCGTACGTGCAGGAGAGCGTTCCCCACGCTGTGCCAAGTTTGGTACTTGGTGACTCGGGGTGGTCCCGAACGTCCAGCATTGTCCCGGGGACAGCCGTCCAGCGTTTTCTTTTTCAGGCTGGACGTAAACAACTAGCTTCCAGGTGCCGAAGGGAGTCGTCCTTGAGGCGTCCCCTGGTTTCACTGGGGACGCACAGTGGTGTTTCTCAGAAGAGCCCAAATCGCTCCCTGGGGCACACCAGCATGGAATGTAAGGCTGCTCAGAACTGCGTTCCTGAGGCCGTTTGCAGGCTGAACAAACGGGAGGTGTCGAGCGAAGAGGGCAGCACTGTGCCTTTACTGCTGGCACATCCGTGCAGTTAAAGCAAACGGACGTTTCCACTCCGGCGGCTCAAACGCCACACAAGAGCTGGGCGGCACACAGTGCCCTCTCCCAAAACTTACAACGAACGTGAGTGCGCAATGAGTCCTGCGACACCTTACAGAGTTGACGCTCTCCTTTACCGCCTGCTTCCTCACTAGGGCGGCACGCTTCACTTTACTACTGGAAAACGCTGGACTTTGACTCGAGGCCAGGGCTCACCTTTCTGTCGCCGGTAATCTCCGGAATGCTCTTGGAGACGCTCCCAGCAAGGAACTGAGACCAGCGAGCCTGATGCGAGTAAACTCGCACTTTTTCCCTGAGGCCTTCTGGAGCAAAGAAAAGAAGGGCCCCAGGAGTGTGCCTCAGGCACCCTTCTCGCCGCATCTCATCCACCCGGGGGGGAAATTACGTTTGGGCAGGGTCGCCCTGTTTCAAACGTGAGCTCAGACAGTTATCCTCAGTAGTTTCTGACTACCTCAAGGACACAGCGGGAGGAACAGGGCCTTTCCTCGGAGACACTTTCGGACACAGGGTCCCCTGCAGTGCATCCACTGCCTAGGTCGTGAAGTACCTGAGGCGGGCCTCGGTGCTCCGTCCCATACCTAGCTGTGTTAAGGGTGAAAGATGTACGTTTCTTCCGGCTGCACTCACAGCCTAGCTCGCGCTTCTGCGAGAGTGCCGTCCTGAGTGTTTCCCTGGACTGAGTCGTCAGCACGGGGTGTTTCTGAAGCACAGGTCCGTTTCAGTCAGTGAGGCCGATCGACTTGCAGGGAGGCTGCCCAGCGCTGCTCCCACGCGTCTCTGTTATGACTGGGACACTCTACCTCGGCCCCCAGCAAGCAACGCGTGGCCCTTGCTAGGAATGTGAAGAGTGGCTCCCACGGGCCTCCTTTCCCCCTGAGGTTCCTCAGAAGCGACCGGCCGCTCCTCCGGCACAGAGCAGTCACCATGCCAAAGTGGTGCACGGCCGCCTCTGCTCTGTGTCCCCGGAGGCATCGGGGAGTTCAGGCCATCCAGCGTGGCGCATGGATTCATGGCACCCCTGCACCCCCAGCTCTGCTGACGTGAAACACTAGCCCTTGCCTTGGGGCCTCAGGTCACCTTTCCTTTGGCCGGAGCTGACTCTGCAGTGCAGTGGTATGAGTCCCCAGAAAGGCATTTGCCAGCACAGGATGGGCTTTGAGAGAAGGCAGCCTTGCTCGCCCACAGCGACTACCCTGCAGTGGAGAGACGTCGGGCCGCAAGCGCTGCTCAGGCAGCTTGGAAGGCCGAAACAAGTCGCTCGCACACGGGCAGAAGGCGTACTTTGCCATCAGTGTCCCACTTTCAGGCTTGATGACACAGCATGTTTATCTGAACGTTCTGTCTAGCTATCTAGTACAAGGGAACGAGGGCCCCCTTCTGGTAAGAAAGGTTTCCCGGTGGGGGGTGCCGTACGTGCAGGAGAGCGTTCCCCACGCTGTGCCAAGTTTGGTACTTGGTGACTCGGGGTGGTCCCGAACGTCCAGCATTGTCCCGGGGACAGCCGTCCAGCGTTTTCTTTTTCAGGCTGGACGTAAACAACTAGCTTCCAGGTGCCGAAGGGAGTCGTCCTTGAGGCGTCCCCTGGTTTCACTGGGGACGCACAGTGGTGTTTCTCAGAAGAGCCCAAATCGCTCCCTGGGGCACACCAGCATGGAATGTAAGGCTGCTCAGAACTGCGTTCCTGAGGCCGTTTGCAGGCTGAACAAACGGGAGGTGTCGAGCGAAGAGGGCAGCACTGTGCCTTTACTGCTGGCACATCCGTGCAGTTAAAGCAAACGGACGTTTCCACTCCGGCGGCTCAAACGCCACACAAGAGCTGGGCGGCACACAGTGCCCTCTCCCAAAACTTACAACGAACGTGAGTGCGCAATGAGTCCTGCGATACCTTACAGAGTTGACGCTCTCCTTTACCGCCTGCTTCCTCACTAGGGCGGCACGCTTCACTTTACTACTGGAAAACGCTGGACTTTGACTCGAGGCCAGGGCTCACCTTTCTGTCGCCGGTAATCTCCGGAATGCTCTTGGAGACGCTCCCAGCAAGGAACTGAGACCAGCGAGCCTGATGCGAGTAAACTCGCACTTTTTCCCTGAGGCCTTCTGGAGCAAAGAAAAGACGGGCCCCAGGAGTGTGCCTCAGGCACCCTTCTCGCCGCATCTCATCCACCCGGGGGGGAAATTACGTTTGGGCAGGGTCGCCCTGTTTCAAACGTGAGCTCAGACAGTTATCCTCAGTAGTTTCTGACTACCTCAAGGACACAGCGGGAGGAACAGGGCCTTTCCTCGGAGACACTTTCGGACACAGGGTCCCCTGCAGTGCATCCACTGCCTAGGTCGTGAAGTACCTGAGGCGGGCCTCGGTGCTCCGTCCCATACCTAGCTGTGTTAAGGGTGAAAGATGTACGTTTCTTCCGGCTGCACTCACAGCCTAGCTCGCGCTTCTGCGAGAGTGCCGTCCTGAGTGTTTCCCTGGACTGAGTCGTCAGCACGGGGTGTTTCTGAAGCACAGGTCCGTTTCTGTCAGTGAGGCCGATCGACTTGCAGGGAGGCTGCCCAGCGCTGCTCCCACGCGTCTCTGTTATGACTGGGACACTCTACCTCGGCCCCCAGCAAGCAACGCGTGGCCCTTGCTAGGAATGTGAAGAGTGGCTCCCACGGGCCTCCTTTCCCCCTGAGGTTCCTCAGAAGCGACCGGCCGCTCCTCCGGCACAGAGCAGTCACCATGCCAAAGTGGTGCACGGCCGCCTCTGCTCTGTGTCCCCGGAGGCATCGGGGAGTTCAGGCCATCCAGCGTGGCGCATGGATTCATGGCACCCCTGCACCCCCAGCTCTGCTGACGTGAAACACTAGCCCTTGCCTTGGGGCCTCAGGTCACCTTTCCTTTGGCCGGAGCTGACTCTGCAGTGCAGTGGTATGAGTCCCCAGAAAGGCATTTGCCAGCACAGGATGGGCTTTGAGAGAAGGCAGCCTTGCTCGCCCACAGCGACTACCCTGCAGTGGAGAGACGTCGGGCCGCAAGCGCTGCTCAGGCAGCTTGGAAGGCCGAAACAAGTCGCTCGCACACGGGCAGAAGGCGTACTTTGCCATCAGTGTCCCACTTTCAGGCTTGATGACACAGCATGTTTATCTGAACGTTCTGTCTAGCTATCTAGTACAAGGGAACGAGGGCCCCCTTCTGGTAAGAAAGGTTTCCCGGTGGGGGGTGCCGTACGTGCAGGAGAGCGTTCCCCACGCTGTGCCAAGTTTGGTACTTGGTGACTCGGGGTGGTCCCGAACGTCCAGCATTGTCCCGGGGACAGCCGTCCAGCGTTTTCTTTTTCAGGCTGGACGTAAACAACTAGCTTCCAGGTGCCGAAGGGAGTCGTCCTTGAGGCGTCCCCTGGTTTCACTGGGGACGCACAGTGGTGTTTCTCAGAAGAGCCCAAATCGCTCCCTGGGGCACACCAGCATGGAATGTAAGGCTGCTCAGAACTGCGTTCCTGAGGCCGTTTGCAGGCTGAACAAACGGGAGGTGTCGAGCGAAGAGGGCAGCACTGTGCCTTTACTGCTGGCACATCCGTGCAGTTAAAGCAAACGGACGTTTCCACTCCGGCGGCTCAAACGCCACACAAGAGCTGGGCGGCACACAGTGCCCTCTCCCAAAACTTACAACGAACGTGAGTGCGCAATGAGTCCTGCGATACCTTACAGAGTTGACGCTCTCCTTTACCGCCTGCTTCCTCACTAGGGCGGCACGCTTCACTTTACTACTGGAAAACGCTGGACTTTGACTCGAGGCCAGGGCTCACCTTTCTGTCGCCGGTAATCTCCGGAATGCTCTTGGAGACGCTCCCAGCAAGGAACTGAGACCAGCGAGCCTGATGCGAGTAAACTCGCACTTTTTCCCTGAGGCCTTCTGGAGCAAAGAAAAGACGGGCCCCAGGAGTGTGCCTCAGGCACCCTTCTCGCCGCATCTCATCCACCCGGGGGGGAAATTACGTTTGGGCAGGGTCGCCCTGTTTCAAACGTGAGCTCAGACAGTTATCCTCAGTAGTTTCTGACTACCTCAAGGACACAGCGGGAGGAACAGGGCCTTTCCTCGGAGACACTTTCGGACACAGGGTCCCCTGCAGTGCATCCACTGCCTAGGTCGTGAAGTACCTGAGGCGGGCCTCGGTGCTCCGTCCCATACCTAGCTGTGTTAAGGGTGAAAGATGTACGTTTCTTCCGGCTGCACTCACAGCCTAGCTCGCGCTTCTGCGAGAGTGCCGTCCTGAGTGTTTCCCTGGACTGAGTCGTCAGCACGGGGTGTTTCTGAAGCACAGGTCCGTTTCTGTCAGTGAGGCCGATCGACTTGCAGGGAGGCTGCCCAGCGCTGCTCCCACGCGTCTCTGTTATGACTGGGACACTCTACCTCGGCCCCCAGCAAGCAACGCGTGGCCCTTGCTAGGAATGTGAAGAGTGGCTCCCACGGGCCTCCTTTCCCCCTGAGGTTCCTCAGAAGCGACCGGCCGCTCCTCCGGCACAGAGCAGTCACCATGCCAAAGTGGTGCACGGCCGCCTCTGCTCTGTGTCCCCGGAGGCATCGGGGAGTTCAGGCCATCCAGCGTGGCGCATGGATTCATGGCACCCCTGCACCCCCAGCTCTGCTGACGTGAAACACTAGCCCTTGCCTTGGGGCCTCAGGTCACCTTTCCTTTGGCCGGAGCTGACTCTGCAGTGCAGTGGTATGAGTCCCCAGAAAGGCATTTGCCAGCACAGGATGGGCTTTGAGAGAAGGCAGCCTTGCTCGCCCACAGCGACTACCCTGCAGTGGAGAGACGTCGGGCCGCAAGCGCTGCTCAGGCAGCTTGGAAGGCCGAAACAAGTCGCTCGCACACGGGCAGAAGGCGTACTTTGCCATCAGTGTCCCACTTTCAGGCTTGATGACACAGCATGTTTATCTGAACGTTCTGTCTAGCTATCTAGTACAAGGGAACGAGGGCCCCCTTCTGGTAAGAAAGGTTTCCCGGTGGGGGGTGCCGTACGTGCAGGAGAGCGTTCCCCACGCTGTGCCAAGTTTGGTACTTGGTGACTCGGGGTGGTCCCGAACGTCCAGCATTGTCCCGGGGACAGCCGTCCAGCGTTTTCTTTTTCAGGCTGGACGTAAACAACTAGCTTCCAGGTGCCGAAGGGAGTCGTCCTTGAGGCGTCCCCTGGTTTCACTGGGGACGCACAGTGGTGTTTCTCAGAAGAGCCCAAATCGCTCCCTGGGGCACACCAGCATGGAATGTAAGGCTGCTCAGAACTGCGTTCCTGAGGCCGTTTGCAGGCTGAACAAACGGGAGGTGTCGAGCGAAGAGGGCAGCACTGTGCCTTTACTGCTGGCACATCCGTGCAGTTAAAGCAAACGGACGTTTCCACTCCGGCGGCTCAAACGCCACACAAGAGCTGGGCGGCACACAGTGCCCTCTCCCAAAACTTACAACGAACGTGAGTGCGCAATGAGTCCTGCGATACCTTACAGAGTTGACGCTCTCCTTTACCGCCTGCTTCCTCACTAGGGCGGCACGCTTCACTTTACTACTGGAAAACGCTGGACTTTGACTCGAGGCCAGGGCTCACCTTTCTGTCGCCGGTAATCTCCGGAATGCTCTTGGAGACGCTCCCAGCAAGGAACTGAGACCAGCGAGCCTGATGCGAGTAAACTCGCACTTTTTCCCTGAGGCCTTCTGGAGCAAAGAAAAGACGGGCCCCAGGAGTGTGCCTCAGGCACCCTTCTCGCCGCATCTCATCCACCCGGGGGGGAAATTACGTTTGGGCAGGGTCGCCCTGTTTCAAACGTGAGCTCAGACAGTTATCCTCAGTAGTTTCTGACTACCTCAAGGACACAGCGGGAGGAACAGGGCCTTTCCTCGGAGACACTTTCGGACACAGGGTCCCCTGCAGTGCATCCACTGCCTAGGTCGTGAAGTACCTGAGGCGGGCCTCGGTGCTCCGTCCCATACCTAGCTGTGTTAAGGGTGAAAGATGTACGTTTCTTCCGGCTGCACTCACAGCCTAGCTCGCGCTTCTGCGAGAGTGCCGTCCTGAGTGTTTCCCTGGACTGAGTCGTCAGCACGGGGTGTTTCTGAAGCACAGGTCCGTTTCTGTCAGTGAGGCCGATCGACTTGCAGGGAGGCTGCCCAGCGCTGCTCCCACGCGTCTCTGTTATGACTGGGACACTCTACCTCGGCCCCCAGCAAGCAACGCGTGGCCCTTGCTAGGAATGTGAAGAGTGGCTCCCACGGGCCTCCTTTCCCCCTGAGGTTCCTCAGAAGCGACCGGCCGCTCCTCCGGCACAGAGCAGTCACCATGCCAAAGTGGTGCACGGCCGCCTCTGCTCTGTGTCCCCGGAGGCATCGGGGAGTTCAGGCCATCCAGCGTGGCGCATGGATTCATGGCACCCCTGCACCCCCAGCTCTGCTGACGTGAAACACTAGCCCTTGCCTTGGGGCCTCAGGTCACCTTTCCTTTGGCCGGAGCTGACTCTGCAGTGCAGTGGTATGAGTCCCTAGAAAGGCATTTGCCAGCACAGGATGGGCTTTGAGAGAAGGCAGCCTTGCTCGCCCACAGCGACTACCCTGCAGTGGAGAGACGTCGGGCCGCAAGCGCTGCTCAGGCAGCTTGGAAGGCCGAAACAAGTCGCTCGCACACGGGCAGAAGGCGTACTTTGCCATCAGTGTCCCACTTTCAGGCTTGATGACACAGCATGTTTATCTGAACGTTCTGTCTAGCTATCTAGTACAAGGGAACGAGGGCCCCCTTCTGGTAAGAAAGGTTTCCCGGTGGGGGGTGCCGTACGTGCAGGAGAGCGTTCCCCACGCTGTGCCAAGTTTGGTACTTGGTGACTCGGGGTGGTCCCGAACGTCCAGCATTGTCCCGGGGACAGCCGTCCAGCGTTTTCTTTTTCAGGCTGGACGTAAACAACTAGCTTCCAGGTGCCGAAGGGAGTCGTCCTTGAGGCGTCCCCTGGTTTCACTGGGGACGCACAGTGGTGTTTCTCAGAAGAGCCCAAATCGCTCCCTGGGGCACACCAGCATGGAATGTAAGGCTGCTCAGAACTGCGTTCCTGAGGCCGTTTGCAGGCTGAACAAACGGGAGGTGTCGAGCGAAGAGGGCAGCACTGTGCCTTTACTGCTGGCACATCCGTGCAGTTAAAGCAAACGGACGTTTCCACTCCGGCGGCTCAAACGCCACACAAGAGCTGGGCGGCACACAGTGCCCTCTCCCAAAACTTACAACGAACGTGAGTGCGCAATGAGTCCTGCGATACCTTACAGAGTTGACGCTCTCCTTTACCGCCTGCTTCCTCACTAGGGCGGCACGCTTCACTTTACTACTGGAAAACGCTGGACTTTGACTCGAGGCCAGGGCTCACCTTTCTGTCGCCGGTAATCTCCGGAATGCTCTTGGAGACGCTCCCAGCAAGGAACTGAGACCAGCGAGCCTGATGCGAGTAAACTCGCACTTTTTCCCTGAGGCCTTCTGGAGCAAAGAAAAGACGGGCCCCAGGAGTGTGCCTCAGGCACCCTTCTCGCCGCATCTCATCCACCCGGGGGGGAAATTACGTTTGGGCAGGGTCGCCCTGTTTCAAACGTGAGCTCAGACAGTTATCCTCAGTAGTTTCTGACTACCTCAAGGACACAGCGGGAGGAACAGGGCCTTTCCTCGGAGACACTTTCGGACACAGGGTCCCCTGCAGTGCATCCACTGCCTAGGTCGTGAAGTACCTGAGGCGGGCCTCAGTGCTCCGTCCCATACCTAGCTGTGTTAAGGGTGAAAGATGTACGTTTCTTCCGGCTGCACTCACAGCCTAGCTCGCGCTTCTGCGAGAGTGCCGTCCTGAGTGTTTCCCTGGACTGAGTCGTCAGCACGGGGTGTTTCTGAAGCACAGGTCCGTTTCTGTCAGTGAGGCCGATCGACTTGCAGGGAGGCTGCCCAGCGCTGCTCCCACGCGTCTCTGTTATGACTGGGACACTCTACCTCGGCCCCCAGCAAGCAACGCGTGGCCCTTGCTAGGAATGTGAAGAGTGGCTCCCACGGGCCTCCTTTCCCCCTGAGGTTCCTCAGAAGCGACCGGCCGCTCCTCCGGCACAGAGCAGTCACCATGCCAAAGTGGTGCACGGCCGCCTCTGCTCTGTGTCCCCGGAGGCATCGGGGAGTTCAGGCCATCCAGCGTGGCGCATGGATTCATGGCACCCCTGCACCCCCAGCTCTGCTGACGTGAAACACTAGCCCTTGCCTTGGGGCCTCAGGTCACCTTTCCTTTGGCCGCAGCTGACTCTGCAGTGCAGTGGTATGAGTCCCCAGAAAGGCATTTGCCAGCACAGGATGGGCTTTGAGAGAAGGCAGCCTTGCTCGCCCACAGCGACTACCCTGCAGTGGAGAGACGTCGGGCCGCAAGCGCTGCTCAGGCAGCTTGGAAGGCCGAAACAAGTCGCTCGCACACGGGCAGAAGGCGTACTTTGCCATCAGTGTCCCACTTTCAGGCTTGATGACACAGCATGTTTATCTGAACGTTCTGTCTAGCTATCTAGTACAAGGGAACGAGGGCCCCCTTCTGGTAAGAAAGGTTTCCCGGTGGGGGGTGCCGTACGTGCAGGAGAGCGTTCCCCACGCTGTGCCAAGTTTGGTACTTGGTGACTCGGGGTGGTCCCGAACGTCCAGCATTGTCCCGGGGACAGCCGTCCAGCGTTTTCTTTTTCAGGCTGGACGTAAACAACTAGCTTCCAGGTGCCGAAGGGAGTCGTCCTTGAGGCGTCCCCTGGTTTCACTGGGGACGCACAGTGGTGTTTCTCAGAAGAGCCCAAATCGCTCCCTGGGGCACACCAGCATGGAATGTAAGGCTGCTCAGAACTGCGTTCCTGAGGCCGTTTGCAGGCTGAACAAACGGGAGGTGTCGAGCGAAGAGGGCAGCACTGTGCCTTTACTGCTGGCACATCCGTGCAGTTAAAGCAAACGGACGTTTCCACTCCGGCGGCTCAAACGCCACACAAGAGCTGGGCGGCACACAGTGCCCTCTCCCAAAACTTACAACGAACGTGAGTGCGCAATGAGTCCTGCGATACCTTACAGAGTTGACGCTCTCCTTTACCGCCTGCTTCCTCACTAGGGCGGCACGCTTCACTTTACTACTGGAAAACGCTGGACTTTGACTCGAGGCCAGGGCTCACCTTTCTGTCGCCGGTAATCTCCGGAATGCTCTTGGAGACGCTCCCAGCAAGGAACTGAGACCAGCGAGCCTGATGCGAGTAAACTCGCACTTTTTCCCTGAGGCCTTCTGGAGCAAAGAAAAGACGGGCCCCAGGAGTGTGCCTCAGGCACCCTTCTCGCCGCATCTCATCCACCCGGGGGGGAAATTACGTTTGGGCAGGGTCGCCCTGTTTCAAACGTGAGCTCAGACAGTTATCCTCAGTAGTTTCTGACTACCTCAAGGACACAGCGGGAGGAACAGGGCCTTTCCTCGGAGACACTTTCGGACACAGGGTCCCCTGCAGTGCATCCACTGCCTAGGTCGTGAAGTACCTGAGGCGGGCCTCGGTGCTCCGTCCCATACCTAGCTGTGTTAAGGGTGAAAGATGTACGTTTCTTCCGGCTGCACTCACAGCCTAGCTCGCGCTTCTGCGAGAGTGCCGTCCTGAGTGTTTCCCTGGACTGAGTCGTCAGCACGGGGTGTTTCTGAAGCACAGGTCCGTTTCTGTCAGTGAGGCCGATCGACTTGCAGGGAGGCTGCCCAGCGCTGCTCCCACGCGTCTCTGTTATGACTGGGACACTCTACCTCGGCCCCCAGCAAGCAACGCGTGGCCCTTGCTAGGAATGTGAAGAGTGGCTCCCACGGGCCTCCTTTCCCCCTGAGGTTCCTCAGAAGCGACCGGCCGCTCCTCCGGCACAGAGCAGTCACCATGCCAAAGTGGTGCACGGCCGCCTCTGCTCTGTGTCCCCGGAGGCATCGGGGAGTTCAGGCCATCCAGCGTGGCGCATGGATTCATGGCACCCCTGCACCCCCAGCTCTGCTGACGTGAAACACTAGCCCTTGCCTTGGGGCCTCAGGTCACCTTTCCTTTGGCCGGAGCTGACTCTGCAGTGCAGTGGTATGAGTCCCCAGAAAGGCATTTGCCAGCACAGGATGGGCTTTGAGAGAAGGCAGCCTTGCTCGCCCACAGCGACTACCCTGCAGTGGAGAGACGTCGGGCCGCAAGCGCTGCTCAGGCAGCTTGGAAGGCCGAAACAAGTCGCTCGCACACGGGCAGAAGGCGTACTTTGCCATCAGTGTCCCACTTTCAGGCTTGATGACACAGCATGTTTATCTGAACGTTCTGTCTAGCTATCTAGTACAAGGGAACGAGGGCCCCCTTCTGGTAAGAAAGGTTTCCCGGTGGGGGGTGCCGTACGTGCAGGAGAGCGTTCCCCACGCTGTGCCAAGTTTGGTACTTGGTGACTCGGGGTGGTCCCGAACGTCCAGCATTGTCCCGGGGACAGCCGTCCAGCGTTTTCTTTTTCAGGCTGGACGTAAACAACTAGCTTCCAGGTGCCGAAGGGAGTCGTCCTTGAGGCGTCCCCTGGTTTCACTGGGGACGCACAGTGGTGTTTCTCAGAAGAGCCCAAATCGCTCCCTGGGGCACACCAGCATGGAATGTAAGGCTGCTCAGAACTGCGTTCCTGAGGCCGTTTGCAGGCTGAACAAACGGGAGGTGTCGAGCGAAGAGGGCAGCACTGTGCCTTTACTGCTGGCACATCCGTGCAGTTAAAGCAAACGGACGTTTCCACTCCGGCGGCTCAAACGCCACACAAGAGCTGGGCGGCACACAGTGCCCTCTCCCAAAACTTACAACGAACGTGAGTGCGCAATGAGTCCTGCGATACCTTACAGAGTTGACGCTCTCCTTTACCGCCTGCTTCCTCACTAGGGCGGCACGCTTCACTTTACTACTGGAAAACGCTGGACTTTGACTCGAGGCCAGGGCTCACCTTTCTGTCGCCGGTAATCTCCGGAATGCTCTTGGAGACGCTCCCAGCAAGGAACTGAGACCAGCGAGCCTGATGCGAGTAAACTCGCACTTTTTCCCTGAGGCCTTCTGGAGCAAAGAAAAGACGGGCCCCAGGAGTGTGCCTCAGGCACCCTTCTCGCCGCATCTCATCCACCCGGGGGGGAAATTACGTTTGGGCAGGGTCGCCCTGTTTCAAACGTGAGCTCAGACAGTTATCCTCAGTAGTTTCTGACTACCTCAAGGACACAGCGGGAGGAACAGGGCCTTTCCTCGGAGACACTTTCGGACACAGGGTCCCCTGCAGTGCATCCACTGCCTAGGTCGTGAAGTACCTGAGGCGGGCCTCGGTGCTCCGTCCCATACCTAGCTGTGTTAAGGGTGAAAGATGTACGTTTCTTCCGGCTGCACTCACAGCCTAGCTCGCGCTTCTGCGAGAGTGCCGTCCTGAGTGTTTCCCTGGACTGAGTCGTCAGCACGGGGTGTTTCTGAAGCACAGGTCCGTTTCTGTCAGTGAGGCCGATCGACTTGCAGGGAGGCTGCCCAGCGCTGCTCCCACGCGTCTCTGTTATGACTGGGACACTCTACCTCGGCCCCCAGCAAGCAACGCGTGGCCCTTGCTAGGAATGTGAAGAGTGGCTCCCACGGGCCTCCTTTCCCCCTGAGGTTCCTCAGAAGCGACCGGCCGCTCCTCCGGCACAGAGCAGTCACCATGCCAAAGTGGTGCACGGCCGCCTCTGCTCTGTGTCCCCGGAGGCATCGGGGAGTTCAGGCCATCCAGCGTGGCGCATGGATTCATGGCACCCCTGCACCCCCAGCTCTGCTGACGTGAAACACTAGCCCTTGCCTTGGGGCCTCAGGTCACCTTTCCTTTGGCCGGAGCTGACTCTGCAGTGCAGTGGTATGAGTCCCCAGAAAGGCATTTGCCAGCACAGGATGGGCTTTGAGAGAAGGCAGCCTTGCTCGCCCACAGCGACTACCCTGCAGTGGAGAGACGTCGGGCCGCAAGCGCTGCTCAGGCAGCTTGGAAGGCCGAAACAAGTCGCTCGCACACGGGCAGAAGGCGTACTTTGCCATCAGTGTCCCACTTTCAGGCTTGATGACACAGCATGTTTATCTGAACGTTCTGTCTAGCTATCTAGTACAAGGGAACGAGGGCCCCCTTCTGGTAAGAAAGGTTTCCCGGTGGGGGGTGCCGTACGTGCAGGAGAGCGTTCCCCACGCTGTGCCAAGTTTGGTACTTGGTGACTCGGGGTGGTCCCGAACGTCCAGCATTGTCCCGGGGACAGCCGTCCAGCGTTTTCTTTTTCAGGCTGGACGTAAACAACTAGCTTCCAGGTGCCGAAGGGAGTCGTCCTTGAGGCGTCCCCTGGTTTCACTGGGGACGCACAGTGGTGTTTCTCAGAAGAGCCCAAATCGCTCCCTGGGGCACACCAGCATGGAATGTAAGGCTGCTCAGAACTGCGTTCCTGAGGCCGTTTGCAGGCTGAACAAACGGGAGGTGTCGAGCGAAGAGGGCAGCACTGTGCCTTTACTGCTGGCACATCCGTGCAGTTAAAGCAAACGGACGTTTCCACTCCGGCGGCTCAAACGCCACACAAGAGCTGGGCGGCACACAGTGCCCTCTCCCAAAACTTACAACGAACGTGAGTGCGCAATGAGTCCTGCGATACCTTACAGAGTTGACGCTCTCCTTTACCGCCTGCTTCCTCACTAGGGCGGCACGCTTCACTTTACTACTGGAAAACGCTGGACTTTGACTCGAGGCCAGGGCTCACCTTTCTGTCGCCGGTAATCTCCGGAATGCTCTTGGAGACGCTCCCAGCAAGGAACTGAGACCAGCGAGCCTGATGCGAGTAAACTCGCACTTTTTCCCTGAGGCCTTCTGGAGCAAAGAAAAGACGGGCCCCAGGAGTGTGCCTCAGGCACCCTTCTCGCCGCATCTCATCCACCCGGGGGGGAAATTACGTTTGGGCAGGGTCGCCCTGTTTCAAACGTGAGCTCAGACAGTTATCCTCAGTAGTTTCTGACTACCTCAAGGACACAGCGGGAGGAACAGGGCCTTTCCTCGGAGACACTTTCGGACACAGGGTCCCCTGCAGTGCATCCACTGCCTAGGTCGTGAAGTACCTGAGGCGGGCCTCGGTGCTCCGTCCCATACCTAGCTGTGTTAAGGGTGAAAGATGTACGTTTCTTCCGGCTGCACTCACAGCCTAGCTCGCGCTTCTGCGAGAGTGCCGTCCTGAGTGTTTCCCTGGACTGAGTCGTCAGCACGGGGTGTTTCTGAAGCACAGGTCCGTTTCTGTCAGTGAGGCCGATCGACTTGCAGGGAGGCTGCCCAGCGCTGCTCCCACGCGTCTCTGTTATGACTGGGACACTCTACCTCGGCCCCCAGCAAGCAACGCGTGGCCCTTGCTAGGAATGTGAAGAGTGGCTCCCACGGGCCTCCTTTCCCCCTGAGGTTCCTCAGAAGCGACCGGCCGCTCCTCCGGCACAGAGCAGTCACCATGCCAAAGTGGTGCACGGCCGCCTCTGCTCTGTGTCCCCGGAGGCATCGGGGAGTTCAGGCCATCCAGCGTGGCGCATGGATTCATGGCACCCCTGCACCCCCAGCTCTGCTGACGTGAAACACTAGCCCTTGCCTTGGGGCCTCAGGTCACCTTTCCTTTGGCCGGAGCTGACTCTGCAGTGCAGTGGTATGAGTCCCCAGAAAGGCATTTGCCAGCACAGGATGGGCTTTGAGAGAAGGCAGCCTTGCTCGCCCACAGCGACTACCCTGCAGTGGAGAGACGTCGGGCCGCAAGCGCTGCTCAGGCAGCTTGGAAGGCCGAAACAAGTCGCTCGCACACGGGCAGAAGGCGTACTTTGCCATCAGTGTCCCACTTTCAGGCTTGATGACACAGCATGTTTATCTGAACGTTCTGTCTAGCTATCTAGTACAAGGGAACGAGGGCCCCCTTCTGGTAAGAAAGGTTTCCCGGTGGGGGGTGCCGTACGTGCAGGAGAGCGTTCCCCACGCTGTGCCAAGTTTGGTACTTGGTGACTCGGGGTGGTCCCGAACGTCCAGCATTGTCCCGGGGACAGCCGTCCAGCGTTTTCTTTTTCAGGCTGGACGTAAACAACTAGCTTCCAGGTGCCGAGGGGAGTCGTCCTTGAGGCGTCCCCTGGTTTCACTGGGGACGCACAGTGGTGTTTCTCAGAAGAGCCCAAATCGCTCCCTGGGGCACACCAGCATGGAATGTAAGGCTGCTCAGAACTGCGTTCCTGAGGCCGTTTGCAGGCTGAACAAACGGGAGGTGTCGAGCGAAGAGGGCAGCACTGTGCCTTTACTGCTGGCACATCCGTGCAGTTAAAGCAAACGGACGTTTCCACTCCGGCGGCTCAAACGCCACACAAGAGCTGGGCGGCACACAGTGCCCTCTCCCAAAACTTACAACGAACGTGAGTGCGCAATGAGTCCTGCGATACCTTACAGAGTTGACGCTCTCCTTTACCGCCTGCTTCCTCACTAGGGCGGCACGCTTCACTTTACTACTGGAAAACGCTGGACTTTGACTCGAGGCCAGGGCTCACCTTTCTGTCGCCGGTAATCTCCGGAATGCTCTTGGAGACGCTCCCAGCAAGGAACTGAGACCAGCGAGCCTGATGCGAGTAAACTCGCACTTTTTCCCTGAGGCCTTCTGGAGCAAAGAAAAGACGGGCCCCAGGAGTGTGCCTCAGGCACCCTTCTCGCCGCATCTCATCCACCCGGGGGGGAAATTACGTTTGGGCAGGGTCGCCCTGTTTCAAACGTGAGCTCAGACAGTTATCCTCAGTAGTTTCTGACTACCTCAAGGACACAGCGGGAGGAACAGGGCCTTTCCTCGGAGACACTTTCGGACACAGGGTCCCCTGCAGTGCATCCACTGCCTAGGTCGTGAAGTACCTGAGGCGGGCCTCAGTGCTCCGTCCCATACCTAGCTGTGTTAAGGGTGAAAGATGTACGTTTCTTCCGGCTGCACTCACAGCCTAGCTCGCGCTTCTGCGAGAGTGCCGTCCTGAGTGTTTCCCTGGACTGAGTCGTCAGCACGGGGTGTTTCTGAAGCACAGGTCCGTTTCAGTCAGTGAGGCCGATCGACTTGCAGGGAGGCTGCCCAGCGCTGCTCCCACGCGTCTCTGTTATGACTGGGACACTCTACCTCGGCCCCCAGCAAGCAACGCGTGGCCCTTGCTAGGAATGTGAAGAGTGGCTCCCACGGGCCTCCTTTCCCCCTGAGGTTCCTCAGAAGCGACCGGCCGCTCCTCCGGCACAGAGCAGTCACCATGCCAAAGTGGTGCACGGCCGCCTCTGCTCTGTGTCCCCGGAGGCATCGGGGAGTTCAGGCCATCCAGCGTGGCGCATGGATTCATGGCACCCCTGCACCCCCAGCTCTGCTGACGTGAAACACTAGCCCTTGCCTTTGGGGCCTCAGGTCACCTTTCATTTGGCCGGAGCTGACTCTGCAGTGCAGTGGTGTGAGTCCCTAGAAAGGCATTTGCCAGCACAGGATGGGCTTTGAGAGAAGGCAGCCTTGCTCGCCCACAGCGACTACCCTGCAGTGGAGAGACGTCGGGCCGCAAGCGCTGCTCAGGCAGCTTGGAAGGCCGAAACAAGTCGCTCGCACACGGGCAGAAGGCGTACTTTGCCATCAGTGTCCCACTTTCAGGCTTGATGACACAGCATGTTTATCTGAACGTTCTGTCTAGCTATCTAGTACAAGGGAACGAGGGCCCCCTTCTGGTAAGAAAGGTTTCCCGGTGGGGGGTGCCGTACGTGCAGGAGAGCGTTCCCCACGCTGTGCCAAGTTTGGTACTTGGTGACTCGGGGTGGTCCCGAACGTCCAGCATTGTCCCGGGGACAGCCGTCCAGCGTTTTCTTTTTCAGGCTGGACGTAAACAACTAGCTTCCAGGTGCCGAAGGGAGTCGTCCTTGAGGCGTCCCCTGGTTTCACTGGGGACGCACAGTGGTGTTTCTCAGAAGAGCCCAAATCGCTCCCTGGGGCACACCAGCATGGAATGTAAGGCTGCTCAGAACTGCGTTCCTGAGGCCGTTTGCAGGCTGAACAAACGGGAGGTGTCGAGCGAAGAGGGCAGCACTGTGCCTTTACTGCTGGCACATCCGTGCAGTTAAAGCAAACGGACGTTTCCACTCCGGCGGCTCAAACGCCACACAAGAGCTGGGCGGCACACAGTGCCCTCTCCCAAAACTTACAACGAACGTGAGTGCGCAATGAGTCCTGCGATACCTTACAGAGTTGACGCTCTCCTTTACCGCCTGCTTCCTCACTAGGGCGGCACGCTTCACTTTACTACTGGAAAACGCTGGACTTTGACTCGAGGCCAGGGCTCACCTTTCTGTCGCCGGTAATCTCCGGAATGCTCTTGGAGACGCTCCCAGCAAGGAACTGAGACCAGCGAGCCTGATGCGAGTAAACTCGCACTTTTTCCCTGAGGCCTTCTGGAGCAAAGAAAAGACGGGCCCCAGGAGTGTGCCTCAGGCACCCTTCTCGCCGCATCTCATCCACCCGGGGGGGAAATTACGTTTGGGCAGGGTCGCCCTGTTTCAAACGTGAGCTCAGACAGTTATCCTCAGTAGTTTCTGACTACCTCAAGGAAACAGCGGGAGGAACAGGGCCTTTCCTCGGAGACACTTTCGGACACAGGGTCCCCTGCAGTGCATCCACTGCCTAGGTCGTGAAGTACCTGAGGCGGGCCTCAGTGCTCCGTCCCATACCTAGCTGTGTTAAGGGTGAAAGATGTACGTTTCTTCCGGCTGCACTCACAGCCTAGCTCGCGCTTCTGCGAGAGTGCCGTCCTGAGTGTTTCCCTGGACTGAGTCGTCAGCACGGGGTGTTTCTGAAGCACAGGTCCGTTTCTGTCAGTGAGGCCGATCGACTTGCAGGGAGGCTGCCCAGCGCTGCTCCCACGCGTCTCTGTTATGACTGGGACACTCTACCTCGGCCCCCAGCAAGCAACGCGTGGCCCTTGCTAGGAATGTGAAGAGTGGCTCCCACGGGCCTCCTTTCCCCCTGAGGTTCCTCAGAAGCGACCGGCCGCTCCTCCGGCACAGAGCAGTCACCATGCCAAAGTGGTGCACGGCCGCCTCTGCTCTGTGTCCCCGGAGGCATCGGGGAGTTCAGGCCATCCAGCGTGGCGCATGGATTCATGGCACCCCTGCACCCCCAGCTCTGCTGACGTGAAACACTAGCCCTTGCCTTGGGGCCTCAGGTCACCTTTCCTTTGGCCGGAGCTGACTCTGCAGTGCAGTGGTATGAGTCCCCAGAAAGGCATTTGCCAGCACAGGATGGGCTTTGAGAGAAGGCAGCCTTGCTCGCCCACAGCGACTACCCTGCAGTGGAGAGACGTCGGGCCGCAAGCGCTGCTCAGGCAGCTTGGAAGGCCGAAACAAGTCGCTCGCACACGGGCAGAAGGCGTACTTTGCCATCAGTGTCCCACTTTCAGGCTTGATGACACAGCATGTTTATCTGAACGTTCTGTCTAGCTATCTAGTACAAGGGAACGAGGGCCCCCTTCTGGTAAGAAAGGTTTCCCGGTGGGGGGTGCCGTACGTGCAGGAGAGCGTTCCCCACGCTGTGCCAAGTTTGGTACTTGGTGACTCGGGGTGGTCCCGAACGTCCAGCATTGTCCCGGGGACAGCCGTCCAGCGTTTTCTTTTTCAGGCTGGACGTAAACAACTAGCTTCCAGGTGCCGAAGGGAGTCGTCCTTGAGGCGTCCCCTGGTTTCACTGGGGACGCACAGTGGTGTTTCTCAGAAGAGCCCAAATCGCTCCCTGGGGCACACCAGCATGGAATGTAAGGCTGCTCAGAACTGCGTTCCTGAGGCCGTTTGCAGGCTGAACAAACGGGAGGTGTCGAGCGAAGAGGGCAGCACTGTGCCTTTACTGCTGGCACATCCGTGCAGTTAAAGCAAACGGACGTTTCCACTCCGGCGGCTCAAACGCCACACAAGAGCTGGGCGGCACACAGTGCCCTCTCCCAAAACTTACAACGAACGTGAGTGCGCAATGAGTCCTGCGATACCTTACAGAGTTGACGCTCTCCTTTACCGCCTGCTTCCTCACTAGGGCGGCACGCTTCACTTTACTACTGGAAAACGCTGGACTTTGACTCGAGGCCAGGGCTCACCTTTCTGTCGCCGGTAATCTCCGGAATGCTCTTGGAGACGCTCCCAGCAAGGAACTGAGACCAGCGAGCCTGATGCGAGTAAACTCGCACTTTTTCCCTGAGGCCTTCTGGAGCAAAGAAAAGACGGGCCCCAGGAGTGTGCCTCAGGCACCCTTCTCGCCGCATCTCATCCACCCGGGGGGGAAATTACGTTTGGGCAGGGTCGCCCTGTTTCAAACGTGAGCTCAGACAGTTATCCTCAGTAGTTTCTGACTACCTCAAGGACACAGCGGGAGGAACAGGGCCTTTCCTCGGAGACACTTTCGGACACAGGGTCCCCTGCAGTGCATCCACTGCCTAGGTCGTGAAGTACCTGAGGCGGGCCTCAGTGCTCCGTCCCATACCTAGCTGTGTTAAGGGTGAAAGATGTACGTTTCTTCCGGCTGCACTCACAGCCTAGCTCGCGCTTCTGCGAGAGTGCCGTCCTGAGTGTTTCCCTGGACTGAGTCGTCAGCACGGGGTGTTTCTGAAGCACAGGTCCGTTTCTGTCAGTGAGGCCGATCGACTTGCAGGGAGGCTGCCCAGCGCTGCTCCCACGCGTCTCTGTTATGACTGGGACACTCTACCTCGGCCCCCAGCAAGCAACGCGTGGCCCTTGCTAGGAATGTGAAGAGTGGCTCCCACGGGCCTCCTTTCCCCCTGAGGTTCCTCAGAAGCGACCGGCCGCTCCTCCGGCACAGAGCAGTCACCATGCCAAAGTGGTGCACGGCCGCCTCTGCTCTGTGTCCCCGGAGGCATCGGGGAGTTCAGGCCATCCAGCGTGGCGCATGGATTCATGGCACCCCTGCACCCCCAGCTCTGCTGACGTGAAACACTAGCCCTTGCCTTGGGGCCTCAGGTCACCTTTCCTTTGGCCGGAGCTGACTCTGCAGTGCAGTGGTATGAGTCCCCAGAAAGGCATTTGCCAGCACAGGATGGGCTTTGAGAGAAGGCAGCCTTGCTCGCCCACAGCGACTACCCTGCAGTGGAGAGACGTCGGGCCGCAAGCGCTGCTCAGGCAGCTTGGAAGGCCGAAACAAGTCGCTCGCACACGGGCAGAAGGCGTACTTTGCCATCAGTGTCCCACTTTCAGGCTTGATGACACAGCATGTTTATCTGAACGTTCTGTCTAGCTATCTAGTACAAGGGAACGAGGGCCCCCTTCTGGTAAGAAAGGTTTCCCGGTGGGGGGTGCCGTACGTGCAGGAGAGCGTTCCCCACGCTGTGCCAAGTTTGGTACTTGGTGACTCGGGGTGGTCCCGAACGTCCAGCATTGTCCCGGGGACAGCCGTCCAGCGTTTTCTTTTTCAGGCTGGACGTAAACAACTAGCTTCCAGGTGCCGAAGGGAGTCGTCCTTGAGGCGTCCCCTGGTTTCACTGGGGACGCACAGTGGTGTTTCTCAGAAGAGCCCAAATCGCTCCCTGGGGCACACCAGCATGGAATGTAAGGCTGCTCAGAACTGCGTTCCTGAGGCCGTTTGCAGGCTGAACAAACGGGAGGTGTCGAGCGAAGAGGGCAGCACTGTGCCTTTACTGCTGGCACATCCGTGCAGTTAAAGCAAACGGACGTTTCCACTCCGGCGGCTCAAACGCCACACAAGAGCTGGGCGGCACACAGTGCCCTCTCCCAAAACTTACAACGAACGTGAGTGCGCAATGAGTCCTGCGATACCTTACAGAGTTGACGCTCTCCTTTACCGCCTGCTTCCTCACTAGGGCGGCACGCTTCACTTTACTACTGGAAAACGCTGGACTTTGACTCGAGGCCAGGGCTCACCTTTCTGTCGCCGGTAATCTCCGGAATGCTCTTGGAGACGCTCCCAGCAAGGAACTGAGACCAGCGAGCCTGATGCGAGTAAACTCGCACTTTTTCCCTGAGGCCTTCTGGAGCAAAGAAAAGACGGGCCCCAGGAGTGTGCCTCAGGCACCCTTCTCGCCGCATCTCATCCACCCGGGGGGGAAATTACGTTTGGGCAGGGTCGCCCTGTTTCAAACGTGAGCTCAGACAGTTATCCTCAGTAGTTTCTGACTACCTCAAGGACACAGCGGGAGGAACAGGGCCTTTCCTCGGAGACACTTTCGGACACAGGGTCCCCTGCAGTGCATCCACTGCCTAGGTCGTGAAGTACCTGAGGCGGGCCTCAGTGCTCCGTCCCATACCTAGCTGTGTTAAGGGTGAAAGATGTACGTTTCTTCCGGCTGCACTCACAGCCTAGCTCGCGCTTCTGCGAGAGTGCCGTCCTGAGTGTTTCCCTGGACTGAGTCGTCAGCACGGGGTGTTTCTGAAGCACAGGTCCGTTTCTGTCAGTGAGGCCGATCGACTTGCAGGGAGGCTGCCCAGCGCTGCTCCCACGCGTCTCTGTTATGACTGGGACACTCTACCTCGGCCCCCAGCAAGCAACGCGTGGCCCTTGCTAGGAATGTGAAGAGTGGCTCCCACGGGCCTCCTTTCCCCCTGAGGTTCCTCAGAAGCGACCGGCCGCTCCTCCGGCACAGAGCAGTCACCATGCCAAAGTGGTGCACGGCCGCCTCTGCTCTGTGTCCCCGGAGGCATCGGGGAGTTCAGGCCATCCAGCGTGGCGCATGGATTCATGGCACCCCTGCACCCCCAGCTCTGCTGACGTGAAACACTAGCCCTTGCCTTGGGGCCTCAGGTCACCTTTCCTTTGGCCGGAGCTGACTCTGCAGTGCAGTGGTATGAGTCCCCAGAAAGGCATTTGCCAGCACAGGATGGGCTTTGAGAGAAGGCAGCCTTGCTCGCCCACAGCGACTACCCTGCAGTGGAGAGACGTCGGGCCGCAAGCGCTGCTCAGGCAGCTTGGAAGGCCGAAACAAGTCGCTCGCACACGGGCAGAAGGCGTACTTTGCCATCAGTGTCCCACTTTCAGGCTTGATGACACAGCATGTTTATCTGAACGTTCTGTCTAGCTATCTAGTACAAGGGAACGAGGGCCCCCTTCTGGTAAGAAAGGTTTCCCGGTGGGGGGTGCCGTACGTGCAGGAGAGCGTTCCCCACGCTGTGCCAAGTTTGGTACTTGGTGACTCGGGGTGGTCCCGAACGTCCAGCATTGTCCCGGGGACAGCCGTCCAGCGTTTTCTTTTTCAGGCTGGACGTAAACAACTAGCTTCCAGGTGCCGAAGGGAGTCGTCCTTGAGGCGTCCCCTGGTTTCACTGGGGACGCACAGTGGTGTTTCTCAGAAGAGCCCAAATCGCTCCCTGGGGCACACCAGCATGGAATGTAAGGCTGCTCAGAACTGCGTTCCTGAGGCCGTTTGCAGGCTGAACAAACGGGAGGTGTCGAGCGAAGAGGGCAGCACTGTGCCTTTACTGCTGGCACATCCGTGCAGTTAAAGCAAACGGACGTTTCCACTCCGGCGGCTCAAACGCCACACAAGAGCTGGGCGGCACACAGTGCCCTCTCCCAAAACTTACAACGAACGTGAGTGCGCAATGAGTCCTGCGATACCTTACAGAGTTGACGCTCTCCTTTACCGCCTGCTTCCTCACTAGGGCGGCACGCTTCACTTTACTACTGGAAAACGCTGGACTTTGACTCGAGGCCAGGGCTCACCTTTCTGTCGCCGGTAATCTCCGGAATGCTCTTGGAGACGCTCCCAGCAAGGAACTGAGACCAGCGAGCCTGATGCGAGTAAACTCGCACTTTTTCCCTGAGGCCTTCTGGAGCAAAGAAAAGACGGGCCCCAGGAGTGTGCCTCAGGCACCCTTCTCGCCGCATCTCATCCACCCGGGGGGGAAATTACGTTTGGGCAGGGTCGCCCTGTTTCAAACGTGAGCTCAGACAGTTATCCTCAGTAGTTTCTGACTACCTCAAGGACACAGCGGGAGGAACAGGGCCTTTCCTCGGAGACACTTTCGGACACAGGGTCCCCTGCAGTGCATCCACTGCCTAGGTCGTGAAGTACCTGAGGCGGGCCTCAGTGCTCCGTCCCATACCTAGCTGTGTTAAGGGTGAAAGATGTACGTTTCTTCCGGCTGCACTCACAGCCTAGCTCGCGCTTCTGCGAGAGTGCCGTCCTGAGTGTTTCCCTGGACTGAGTCGTCAGCACGGGGTGTTTCTGAAGCACAGGTCCGTTTCTGTCAGTGAGGCCGATCGACTTGCAGGGAGGCTGCCCAGCGCTGCTCCCACGCGTCTCTGTTATGACTGGGACACTCTACCTCGGCCCCCAGCAAGCAACGCGTGGCCCTTGCTAGGAATGTGAAGAGTGGCTCCCACGGGCCTCCTTTCCCCCTGAGGTTCCTCAGAAGCGACCGGCCGCTCCTCCGGCACAGAGCAGTCACCATGCCAAAGTGGTGCACGGCCGCCTCTGCTCTGTGTCCCCGGAGGCATCGGGGAGTTCAGGCCATCCAGCGTGGCGCATGGATTCATGGCACCCCTGCACCCCCAGCTCTGCTGACGTGAAACACTAGCCCTTGCCTTGGGGCCTCAGGTCACCTTTCCTTTGGCCGGAGCTGACTCTGCAGTGCAGTGGTATGAGTCCCCAGAAAGGCATTTGCCAGCACAGGATGGGCTTTGAGAGAAGGCAGCCTTGCTCGCCCACAGCGACTACCCTGCAGTGGAGAGACGTCGGGCCGCAAGCGCTGCTCAGGCAGCTTGGAAGGCCGAAACAAGTCGCTCGCACACGGGCAGAAGGCGTACTTTGCCATCAGTGTCCCACTTTCAGGCTTGATGACACAGCATGTTTATCTGAACGTTCTGTCTAGCTATCTAGTACAAGGGAACGAGGGCCCCCTTCTGGTAAGAAAGGTTTCCCGGTGGGGGGTGCCGTACGTGCAAGAGAGCGTTCCCCACGCTGTGCCAAGTTTGGTACTTGGTGACTCGGGGTGGTCCCGAACGTCCAGCATTGTCCCGGGGACAGCCGTCCAGCGTTTTCTTTTTCAGGCTGGACGTAAACAACTAGCTTCCAGGTGCCGAGGGGAGTCGTCCTTGAGGCGTCCCCTGGTTTCACTGGGGACGCACAGTGGTGTTTCTCAGAAGAGCCCAAATCGCTCCCTGGGGCACACCAGCATGGAATGTAAGGCTGCTCAGAACTGCGTTCCTGAGGCCGTTTGCAGGCTGAACAAACGGGAGGTGTCGAGCGAAGAGGGCAGCACTGTGCCTTTACTGCTGGCACATCCGTGCAGTTAAAGCAAACGGACGTTTCCACTCCGGCGGCTCAAACGCCACACAAGAGCTGGGCGGCACACAGTGCCCTCTCCCAAAACTTACAACGAACGTGAGTGCGCAATGAGTCCTGCGATACCTTACAGAGTTGACGCTCTCCTTTACCGCCTGCTTCCTCACTAGGGCGGCACGCTTCACTTTACTACTGGAAAACGCTGGACTTTGACTCGAGGCCAGGGCTCACCTTTCTGTCGCCGGTAATCTCCGGAATGCTCTTGGAGACGCTCCCAGCAAGGAACTGAGACCAGCGAGCCTGATGCGAGTAAACTCGCACTTTTTCCCTGAGGCCTTCTGGAGCAAAGAAAAGACGGGCCCCAGGAGTGTGCCTCAGGCACCCTTCTCGCCGCATCTCATCCACCCGGGGGGGAAATTACGTTTGGGCAGGGTCGCCCTGTTTCAAACGTGAGCTCAGACAGTTATCCTCAGTAGTTTCTGACTACCTCAAGGACACAGCGGGAGGAACAGGGCCTTTCCTCGGAGACACTTTCGGACACAGGGTCCCCTGCAGTGCATCCACTGCCTAGGTCGTGAAGTACCTGAGGCGGGCCTCAGTGCTCCGTCCCATACCTAGCTGTGTTAAGGGTGAAAGATGTACGTTTCTTCCGGCTGCACTCACAGCCTAGCTCGCGCTTCTGCGAGAGTGCCGTCCTGAGTGTTTCCCTGGACTGAGTCGTCAGCACGGGGTGTTTCTGAAGCACAGGTCCGTTTCTGTCAGTGAGGCCGATCGACTTGCAGGGAGGCTGCCCAGCGCTGCTCCCACGCGTCTCTGTTATGACTGGGACACTCTACCTCGGCCCCCAGCAAGCAACGCGTGGCCCTTGCTAGGAATGTGAAGAGTGGCTCCCACGGGCCTCCTTTCCCCCTGAGGTTCCTCAGAAGCGACCGGCCGCTCCTCCGGCACAGAGCAGTCACCATGCCAAAGTGGTGCACGGCCGCCTCTGCTCTGTGTCCCCGGAGGCATCGGGGAGTTCAGGCCATCCAGCGTGGCGCATGGATTCATGGCACCCCTGCACCCCCAGCTCTGCTGACGTGAAACACTAGCCCTTGCCTTGGGGCCTCAGGTCACCTTTCCTTTGGCCGGAGCTGACTCTGCAGTGCAGTGGTATGAGTCCCCAGAAAGGCATTTGCCAGCACAGGATGGGCTTTGAGAGAAGGCAGCCTTGCTCGCCCACAGCGACTACCCTGCAGTGGAGAGACGTCGGGCCGCAAGCGCTGCTCAGGCAGCTTGGAAGGCCGAAACAAGTCGCTCGCACACGGGCAGAAGGCGTACTTTGCCATCAGTGTCCCACTTTCAGGCTTGATGACACAGCATGTTTATCTGAACGTTCTGTCTAGCTATCTAGTACAAGGGAACGAGGGCCCCCTTCTGGTAAGAAAGGTTTCCCGGTGGGGGGTGCCGTACGTGCAGGAGAGCGTTCCCCACGCTGTGCCAAGTTTGGTACTTGGTGACTCGGGGTGGTCCCGAACGTCCAGCATTGTCCCGGGGACAGCCGTCCAGCGTTTTCTTTTTCAGGCTGGACGTAAACAACTAGCTTCCAGGTGCCGAAGGGAGTCGTCCTTGAGGCGTCCCCTGGTTTCACTGGGGACGCACAGTGGTGTTTCTCAGAAGAGCCCAAATCGCTCCCTGGGGCACACCAGCATGGAATGTAAGGCTGCTCAGAACTGCGTTCCTGAGGCCGTTTGCAGGCTGAACAAACGGGAGGTGTCGAGCGAAGAGGGCAGCACTGTGCCTTTACTGCTGGCACATCCGTGCAGTTAAAGCAAACGGACGTTTCCACTCCGGCGGCTCAAACGCCACACAAGAGCTGGGCGGCACACAGTGCCCTCTCCCAAAACTTACAACGAACGTGAGTGCGCAATGAGTCCTGCGATACCTTACAGAGTTGACGCTCTCCTTTACCGCCTGCTTCCTCACTAGGGCGGCACGCTTCACTTTACTACTGGAAAACGCTGGACTTTGACTCGAGGCCAGGGCTCACCTTTCTGTCGCCGGTAATCTCCGGAATGCTCTTGGAGACGCTCCCAGCAAGGAACTGAGACCAGCGAGCCTGATGCGAGTAAACTCGCACTTTTTCCCTGAGGCCTTCTGGAGCAAAGAAAAGACGGGCCCCAGGAGTGTGCCTCAGGCACCCTTCTCGCCGCATCTCATCCACCCGGGGGGGAAATTACGTTTGGGCAGGGTCGCCCTGTTTCAAACGTGAGCTCAGACAGTTATCCTCAGTAGTTTCTGACTACCTCAAGGACACAGCGGGAGGAACAGGGCCTTTCCTCGGAGACACTTTCGGACACAGGGTCCCCTGCAGTGCATCCACTGCCTAGGTCGTGAAGTACCTGAGGCGGGCCTCAGTGCTCCGTCCCATACCTAGCTGTGTTAAGGGTGAAAGATGTACGTTTCTTCCGGCTGCACTCACAGCCTAGCTCGCGCTTCTGCGAGAGTGCCGTCCTGAGTGTTTCCCTGGACTGAGTCGTCAGCACGGGGTGTTTCTGAAGCACAGGTCCGTTTCTGTCAGTGAGGCCGATCGACTTGCAGGGAGGCTGCCCAGCGCTGCTCCCACGCGTCTCTGTTATGACTGGGACACTCTACCTCGGCCCCCAGCAAGCAACGCGTGGCCCTTGCTAGGAATGTGAAGAGTGGCTCCCACGGGCCTCCTTTCCCCCTGAGTTTCCTCAGAAGCGACCGGCCGCTCCTCCGGCACAGAGCAGTCACCATGCCAAAGTGGTGCACGGCCGCCTCTGCTCTGTGTCCCCGGAGGCATCGGGGAGTTCAGGCCATCCAGCGTGGCGCATGGATTCATGGCACCCCTGCACCCCCAGCTCTGCTGACGTGAAACACTAGCCCTTGCCTTGGGGCCTCAGGTCACCTTTCCTTTGGCCGGAGCTGACTCTGCAGTGCAGTGGTATGAGTCCCCAGAAAGGCATTTGCCAGCACAGGATGGGCTTTGAGAGAAGGCAGCCTTGCTCGCCCACAGCGACTACCCTGCAGTGGAGAGACGTCGGGCCGCAAGCGCTGCTCAGGCAGCTTGGAAGGCCGAAACAAGTCGCTCGCACACGGGCAGAAGGCGTACTTTGCCATCAGTGTCCCACTTTCAGGCTTGATGACACAGCATGTTTATCTGAACGTTCTGTCTAGCTATCTAGTACAAGGGAACGAGGGCCCCCTTCTGGTAAGAAAGGTTTCCCGGTGGGGGTGCCGTACGTGCAGGAGAGCGTTCCCCACGCTGTGCCAAGTTTGGTACTTGGTGACTCGGGGTGGTCCCGAACGTCCAGCATTGTCCCGGGGACAGCCGTCCAGCGTTTTCTTTTTCAGGCTGGACGTAAACAACTAGCTTCCAGGTGCCGAAAGGGAGTCGTCCTTGAGGCGTCCCCTGGTTTCACTGGGGACGCACAGTGGTGTTTCTCAGAAGAGCCCAAATCGCTCCCTGGGGCACACCAGCATGGAATGTAAGGCTGCTCAGAACTGCGTTCCTGAGGCCGTTTGCAGGCTGAACAAACGGGAGGTGTCGAGCGAAGAGGGCAGCACTGTGCCTTTACTGCTGGCACATCCGTGCAGTTAAAGCAAACGGACGTTTCCACTCCGGCGGCTCAAACGCCACACAAGAGCTGGGCGGCACACAGTGCCCTCTCCCAAAACTTACAACGAACGTGAGTGCGCAATGAGTCCTGCGATACCTTACAGAGTTGACGCTCTCCTTTACCGCCTGCTTCCTCACTAGGGCGGCACGCTTCACTTTACTACTGGAAAACGCTGGACTTTGACTCGAGGCCAGGGCTCACCTTTCTGTCGCCGGTAATCTCCGGAATGCTCTTGGAGACGCTCCCAGCAAGGAACTGAGACCAGCGAGCCTGATGCGAGTAAACTCGCACTTTTTCCCTGAGGCCTTCTGGAGCAAAGAAAAGACGGGCCCCAGGAGTGTGCCTCAGGCACCCTTCTCGCCGCATCTCATCCACCCGGGGGGGAAATTACGTTTGGGCAGGGTCGCCCTGTTTCAAACGTGAGCTCAGACAGTTATCCTCAGTAGTTTCTGACTACCTCAAGGACACAGCGGGAGGAACAGGGCCTTTCCTCGGAGACACTTTCGGACACAGGGTCCCCTGCAGTGCATCCACTGCCTAGGTCGTGAAGTACCTGAGGCGGGCCTCAGTGCTCCGTCCCATACCTAGCTGTGTTAAGGGTGAAAGATGTACGTTTCTTCCGGCTGCACTCACAGCCTAGCTCGCGCTTCTGCGAGAGTGCCGTCCTGAGTGTTTCCCTGGACTGAGTCGTCAGCACGGGGTGTTTCTGAAGCACAGGTCCGTTTCTGTCAGTGAGGCCGATCGACTTGCAGGGAGGCTGCCCAGCGCTGCTCCCACGCGTCTCTGTTATGACTGGGACACTCTACCTCGGCCCCCAGCAAGCAACGCGTGGCCCTTGCTAGGAATGTGAAGAGTGGCTCCCACGGGCCTCCTTTCCCCCTGAGGTTCCTCAGAAGCGACCGGCCGCTCCTCCGGCACAGAGCAGTCACCATGCCAAAGTGGTGCACGGCCGCCTCTGCTCTGTGTCCCCGGAGGCATCGGGGAGTTCAGGCCATCCAGCGTGGCGCATGGATTCATGGCACCCCTGCACCCCCAGCTCTGCTGACGTGAAACACTAGCCCTTGCCTTGGGGCCTCAGGTCACCTTTCCTTTGGCCGGAGCTGACTCTGCAGTGCAGTGGTATGAGTCCCCAGAAAGGCATTTGCCAGCAGGATGGGCTTTGAGAGAAGGAGCCTTGCTCGCCCACAGCGACTACCCTGCAGTGGAGAGACGTCGGGCCGCAAGCGCTGCTCAGGCAGCTTGGAAGGCCGAAACAAGTCGCTCGCACACGGGCAGAAGGCGTACTTTGCCATCAGTGTCCCACTTTCAGGCTTGATGACACAGCATGTTTATCTGAACGTTCTGTCTAGCTATCTAGTACAAGGGAACGAGGGCCCCCTTCTGGTAAGAAAGGTTTCCCGGTGGGGGGTGCCGTACGTGCAGGAGAGCGTTCCCCACGCTGTGCCAAGTTTGGTACTTGGTGACTCGGGGTGGTCCCGAACGTCCAGCATTGTCCCGGGGACAGCCGTCCAGCGTTTTCTTTTTCAGGCTGGACGTAAACAACTAGCTTCCAGGTGCCGAGGGGAGTCGTCCTTGAGGCGTCCCCTGGTTTCACTGGGGACGCACAGTGGTGTTTCTCAGAAGAGCCCAAATCGCTCCCTGGGGCACACCAGCATGGAATGTAAGGCTGCTCAGAACTGCGTTCCTGAGGCCGTTTGCAGGCTGAACAAACGGGAGGTGTCGAGCGAAGAGGGCAGCACTGTGCCTTTACTGCTGGCACATCCGTGCAGTTAAAGCAAACGGACGTTTCCACTCCGGCGGCTCAAACGCCACACAAGAGCTGGGCGGCACACAGTGCCCTCTCCCAAAACTTACAACGAACGTGAGTGCGCAATGAGTCCTGCGATACCTTACAGAGTTGACGCTCTCCTTTACCGCCTGCTTCCTCACTAGGGCGGCACGCTTCACTTTACTACTGGAAAACGCTGGACTTTGACTCGAGGCCAGGGCTCACCTTTCTGTCGCCGGTAATCTCCGGAATGCTCTTGGAGACGCTCCCAGCAAGGAACTGAGACCAGCGAGCCTGATGCGAGTAAACTCGCACTTTTTCCCTGAGGCCTTCTGGAGCAAAGAAAAGACGGGCCCCAGGAGTGTGCCTCAGGCACCCTTCTCGCCGCATCTCATCCACCCGGGGGGGAAATTACGTTTGGGCAGGGTCGCCCTGTTTCAAACGTGAGCTCAGACAGTTATCCTCAGTAGTTTCTGACTACCTCAAGGACACAGCGGGAGGAACAGGGCCTTTCCTCGGAGACACTTTCGGACACAGGGTCCCCTGCAGTGCATCCACTGCCTAGGTCGTGAAGTACCTGAGGCGGGCCTCAGTGCTCCGTCCCATACCTAGCTGTGTTAAGGGTGAAAGATGTACGTTTCTTCCGGCTGCACTCACAGCCTAGCTCGCGCTTCTGCGAGAGTGCCGTCCTGAGTGTTTCCCTGGACTGAGTCGTCAGCACGGGGTGTTTCTGAAGCACAGGTCCGTTTCTGTCAGTGAGGCCGATCGACTTGCAGGGAGGCTGCCCAGCGCTGCTCCCACGCGTCTCTGTTATGACTGGGACACTCTACCTCGGCCCCCAGCAAGCAACGCGTGGCCCTTGCTAGGAATGTGAAGAGTGGCTCCCACGGGCCTCCTTTCCCCCTGAGGTTCCTCAGAAGCGACCGGCCGCTCCTCCGGCACAGAGCAGTCACCATGCCAAAGTGTGCACGGCCGCCTCTGCTCTGTGTCCCCGGAGGCATCGGGAGTTCAGGCCATCCAGCGTGGCGCATGGATTCATGGCACCCCTGCACCCCCAGCTCTGCTGACGTGAAACACTAGCCCTTGCCTTGGGGCCTCAGGTCACCTTTCCTTTGGCCGGAGCTGACTCTGCAGTGCAGTGGTATGAGTCCCCAGAAAGGCATTTGCCAGCACAGGATGGGCTTTGAGAGAAGGCAGCCTTGCTCGCCCACAGCGACTACCCTGCAGTGGAGAGACGTCGGGCCGCAAGCGCTGCTCAGGCAGCTTGGAAGGCCGAAACAAGTCGCTCGCACACGGGCAGAAGGCGTACTTTGCCATCAGTGTCCCACTTTCAGGCTTGATGACACAGCATGTTTATCTGAACGTTCTGTCTAGCTATCTAGTACAAGGGAACGAGGGCCCCCTTCTGGTAAGAAAGGTTTCCCGGTGGGGGGTGCCGTACGTGCAAGAGAGCGTTCCCCACGCTGTGCCAAGTTTGGTACTTGGTGACTCGGGGTGGTCCCGAACGTCCAGCATTGTCCCGGGGACAGCCGTCCAGCGTTTTCTTTTTCAGGCTGGACGTAAACAACTAGCTTCCAGGTGCCGAGGGGAGTCGTCCTTGAGGCGTCCCCTGGTTTCACTGGGGACGCACAGTGGTGTTTCTCAGAAGAGCCCAAATCGCTCCCTGGGGCACACCAGCATGGAATGTAAGGCTGCTCAGAACTGCGTTCCTGAGGCCGTTTGCAGGCTGAACAAACGGGAGGTGTCGAGCGAAGAGGGCAGCACTGTGCCTTTACTGCTGGCACATCCGTGCAGTTAAAGCAAACGGACGTTTCCACTCCGGCGGCTCAAACGCCACACAAGAGCTGGGCGGCACACAGTGCCCTCTCCCAAAACTTACAACGAACGTGAGTGCGCAATGAGTCCTGCGATACCTTACAGAGTTGACGCTCTCCTTTACCGCCTGCTTCCTCACTAGGGCGGCACGCTTCACTTTACTACTGGAAAACGCTGGATTGACTCGAGGCCAGGGCTCACCTTTCTGTCGCCGGTAATCTCCGGAATGCTCTTGGAGACGCTCCCAGCAAGGAACTGAGACCAGCGAGCCTGATGCGAGTAAACTCGCACTTTTCCCTGAGGCCTTCTGGAGCAAAGAAAAGACGGGCCCCAGGAGTGTGCCTCAGGCACCCTTCTCGCCGCATCTCATCCACCCGGGGGGGAAATTACGTTTGGGCAGGGTCGCCCTGTTTCAAACGTGAGCTCAGACAGTTATCCTCAGTAGTTTCTGACTACCTCAAGGACACAGCGGGAGGAACAGGGCCTTTCCTCGGAGACACTTTCGGACACAGGGTCCCCTGCAGTGCATCCACTGCCTAGGTCGTGAAGTACCTGAGGCGGGCCTCAGTGCTCCGTCCCATACCTAGCTGTGTTAAGGGTGAAAGATGTACGTTTCTTCCGGCTGCACTCACAGCCTAGCTCGCGCTTCTGCGAGAGTGCCGTCCTGAGTGTTTCCCTGGACTGAGTCGTCAGCACGGGGTGTTTCTGAAGCACAGGTCCGTTTCTGTCAGTGAGGCCGATCGACTTGCAGGGAGGCTGCCCAGCGCTGCTCCCACGCGTCTCTGTTATGACTGGGACACTCTACCTCGGCCCCCAGCAAGCAACGCGTGGCCCTTGCTAGGAATGTGAAGAGTGGCTCCCACGGGCCTCCTTTCCCCCTGAGGTTCCTCAGAAGCGACCGGCCGCTCCTCCGGCACAGAGCAGTCACCATGCCAAAGTGGTGCACGGCCGCCTCTGCTCTGTGTCCCCGGAGGCATCGGGGAGTTCAGGCCATCCAGCGTGGCGCATGGATTCATGGCACCCCTGCACCCCCAGCTCTGCTGACGTGAAACACTAGCCCTTGCCTTGGGGCCTCAGGTCACCTTTCCTTTGGCCGGAGCTGACTCTGCAGTGCAGTGGTATGAGTCCCCAGAAAGGCATTTGCCAGCACAGGATGGGCTTTGAGAGAAGGCAGCCTTGCTCGCCCACAGCGACTACCCTGCAGTGGAGAGACGTCGGGCCGCAAGCGCTGCTCAGGCAGCTTGGAAGGCCGAAACAAGTCGCTCGCACACGGGCAGAAGGCGTACTTTGCCATCAGTGTCCCACTTCAGGCTTGATGACACAGCATGTTTATCTGAACGTTCTGTCTAGCTATCTAGTACAAGGGAACGAGGGCCCCCTTCTGGTAAGAAAGGTTTCCCGGTGGGGGGTGCCGTACGTGCAGGAGAGCGTTCCCCACGCTGTGCCAAGTTTGGTACTTGGTGACTCGGGGTGGTCCCGAACGTCCAGCATTGTCCCGGGGACAGCCGTCCAGCGTTTTCTTTTCAGGCTGGACGTAAACAACTAGCTTCCAGGTGCCGAGGGGAGTCGTCCTTGAGGCGTCCCCTGGTTTCACTGGGGACGCACAGTGGTGTTTCTCAGAAGAGCCCAAATCGCTCCCTGGGGCACACCAGCATGGAATGTAAGGCTGCTCAGAACTGCGTTCCTGAGCCGTTTGCAGCTGAACAAACGGGAGGTGTCGAGCGAAGAGGGCAGCACTGTGCCTTTACTGCTGGCACATCCGTGCAGTTAAAGCAAACGGACGTTTCCACTCCGGCGGCTCAAACGCCACACAAGAGCTGGGCGGCACACAGTGCCCTCTCCCAAAACTTACAACGAACGTGAGTGCGCAATGAGTCCTGCGATACCTTACAGAGTTGACGCTCTCCTTTACCGCCTGCTTCCTCACTAGGGCGGCACGCTTCACTTTACTACTGGAAAACGCTGGACTTTGACTCGAGGCCAGGGCTCACCTTTCTGTCGCCGGTAATCTCCGGAATGCTCTTGGAGACGCTCCCAGCAAGGAACTGAGACCAGCGAGCCTGATGCGAGTAAACTCGCACTTTTTCCCTGAGGCCTTCTGGAGCAAAGAAAAGACGGGCCCCAGGAGTGTGCCTCAGGCACCCTTCTCGCCGCATCTCATCCACCCGGGGGGGAAATTACGTTTGGGCAGGGTCGCCTGTTTCAAACGTGAGCTCAGACAGTTATCCTCAGTAGTTTCTGACTACCTCAAGGACACAGCGGGAGGAACAGGGCCTTCCTCGGAGACACTTTCGGACACAGGGTCCCCTGCAGTGCATCCACTGCCTAGGTCGTGAAGTACCTGAGGCGGGCCTCAGTGCTCCGTCCCATACCTAGCTGTGTTAAGGGTGAAAGATGTACGTTTCTTCCGGCTGCACTCACAGCCTAGCTCGCGCTTCTGCGAGAGTGCCGTCCTGAGTGTTTCCCTGGACTGAGTCGTCAGCACGGGGTGTTTCTGAAGCACAGGTCCGTTTCTGTCAGTGAGGCCGATCGACTTGCAGGAGGCTGCCCAGCGCTGCTCCCACGCGTCTCTGTTATGACTGGGACACTCTACCTCGGCCCCCAGCAAGCAACGCGTGGCCCTTGCTAGGAATGTGAAGAGTGGCTCCCACGGGCCTCCTTTCCCCCTGAGGTTCCTCAGAAGCGACCGGCCGCTCCTCCGGCACAGAGCAGTCACCATGCCAAAGTGGTGCACGGCCGCCTCTGCTCTGTGTCCCCGGAGGCATCGGGGAGTTCAGGCCATCCAGCGTGGCGCATGGATTCATGGCACCCCTGCACCCCCAGCTCTGCTGACGTGAAACACTAGCCTTGCCTTGGGGCCTCAGGTCACCTTTTCCTTTGGCCGGAGCTGACTCTGCAGTGCAGTGGTATGAGTCCCCAGAAAGGCATTTGCCAGCACAGGATGGGCTTTGAGAGAAGGCAGCCTTGCTCGCCCACAGCGACTACCCTGCAGTGGAGAGACGTCGGGCCGCAAGCGCTGCTCAGGCAGCTTGGAAGGCCGAAACAAGTCGCTCGCACACGGGCAGAAGGCGTACTTTGCCATCAGTGTCCCACTTTCAGCTTGATGACACAGCATGTTTATCTGAACGTTCTGTCTAGCTATCTAGTACAAGGGAACGAGGGCCCCCTTCTGGTAAGAAAGGTTTCCCGGTGGGGGGTGCCGTACGTGCAGGAGAGCGTTCCCCACGCTGTGCCAAGTTTGGTACTTGGTGACTCGGGGTGGTCCCGAACGTCCAGCATTGTCCCGGGGACAGCCGTCCAGCGTTTTCTTTTTCAGGCTGGACGTAAACAACTAGCTTCCAGGTGCCGAGGGGAGTCGTCCTTGAGCGTCCCCTGGTTTCACTGGGGACGCACAGTGGTGTTTCTCAGAAGAGCCCAAATCGCTCCCTGGGGCACACCAGCATGGAATGTAAGGCTGCTCAGAACTGCGTTCCTGAGGCCGTTTGCAGGCTGAACAAACGGGAGGTGTCGAGCGAAGAGGGCAGCACTGTGCCTTTACTGCTGGCACATCCGTGCAGTTAAAGCAAACGGACGTTTCCACTCCGGCGGCTCAAACGCCACACAAGAGCTGGGCGGCACACAGTGCCCTCTCCCAAAACTTACAACGAACGTGAGTGCGCAATGAGTCCTGCGATACCTTACAGAGTTGACGCTCTCCTTTACCGCCTGCTTCCTCACTAGGGCGGCACGCTTCACTTTACTACTGGAAAACGCTGGACTTTGACTCGAGGCCAGGGCTCACCTTTCTGTCGCCGGTAATCTCCGGAATGCTCTTGGAGACGCTCCCAGCAAGGAACTGAGACCAGCGAGCCTGATGCGAGTAAACTCGCACTTTTTCCCTGAGGCCTTCTGGAGCAAAGAAAAGACGGGCCCCAGGAGTGTGCCTCAGGCACCCTTCTCGCCGCATCTCATCCACCCGGGGGGGAAATTACGTTTGGGCAGGGTCGCCCTGTTTCAAACGTGAGCTCAGACAGTTATCCTCAGTAGTTTCTGACTACCTCAAGGACACAGCGGGAGGAACAGGGCCTTTCCTCGGAGACACTTTCGGACACAGGGTCCCCTGCAGTGCATCCACTGCCTAGGTCGTGAAGTACCTGAGGCGGGCCTCAGTGCTCCGTCCCATACCTAGCTGTGTTAAGGGTGAAAGATGTACGTTTCTTCGGCTGCACTCACAGCCTAGCTCGCGCTTCTGCGAGAG